>NW_015091111.1:1207165-1211707 GCF_001431845.1 Calidris pugnax
CTGGGGGGCGGGGCCAAGGCACTGCAGCGCGGGGGGTACCTGCCCGGACGGGTGCTCCGCCCCTGCTTCCGCTTCCGGTGGCGCAGTCGCTTTTGCCCGGTCGCCAAGGCGACGGCAGGGCTGGTGGCAGGCGGTGGGCCAGGCCCGGCCCGGCCCTGTCGTGGATGTCGCCTTTCCGGGGCTGGGCGTGCATAGATGTGCCTCCCTCTCTTTCCCCTCGATCCCCGGGAAGACGGGGCGTCGCGCCGTGCGGGGACAGGGTGCGGGACAGGCGCGTTGGGAGGCCGTGTACTGGGCAGGGTGGTTGCCAAGAGGCGGGTACTCCCTGAGAGCTGCTGGCGTAGCCCTGCAGTGTGTGTACTTGCAGGAGCGAGAGGGGGTCTGAGTTGGCTCTGCTTGGCTGGGGGAGATGCCTGAGAAATCCAGCCTGGCAGGCCTGTGTATTATACGGCCCTCCATGTGGTCTATCCCATTCTCCAAGCTAGCTCATCGTTGACACGATGTGGCGGGTACCCCGTCATGTGAAATGGTAGCCTGAAGTGATTGCGAAAGACGTGACTGTATCCCCTGGATTCGCAGTTGGTTGCTGTGTTTTCACAGCTGATTTTGGCAAGCTTTGTAGCCTCCCCAAAGGCACAAGTGCAGGTGTCATTCTTTCGAGGTGTATGCCTCACTAACTGCAAAAAGCTGATTTTGTGACCCACATCATGATGCCATTTGCTGTGTAGTTAACTGATAGAAGCTCTGGCGCTGGACCATATTCCTAAGCCATGCAGGCAGCAGCAAATGCATCAGAGCTTCTGAAACCGTGAAGTAACAACATGGCTGCGTCTTGTAGTTGTTCATAGCAACAAAGGCAACGTATTTTCTCAGAATCAAAGAGCGTTCTCTTTGGAAACTGGCATTCCCTCTTCAGATAAAAAGCAGTTTTGTTTGAACTTGGCCTAAATAAATGAATAAGTCAAAATATTTGGTTTCTGATTCTTAACTCTAAAGCAGATTTAATTCAATCAATGTAATAGAATATCCGTGATTAGAAATAACACTGCAATGGCTTAAGTTCAAAATGATGCTTTGACAGGCAGAATGAGGCAAAGGAAGTCTTGTGACTGGAGAAGGAGTCTCGTTAGGCTTCCAAAATAGAACAAAAACTGGCATGTGGGTGAATTGTGAATCATACTTTTTTTTTTCTTTTTAGCTCCTCTCAGTTTAACAGCAAGTAACATCACTTCTCACAATTTTCATATTTTCTAACACCTGGTTAAAATACCTTTTTACCACTTACATTTACATTGCTGTTATTTCTCATTGTTTCACCTCATTCTATCCAAATATTTCTGTCCTTTTCAAAGGTGTGACTGTCATAAAACTGTTATGCAGGAACACTCTCCAGGAGGCATTTTTCTTTTGTGATTGCCACAGAAATAGATAACAAGAAATCTAGTCAATTCTTGTGTAACTTTGGACATGCCTCTTCAGTTTCTCTGTTCCTGTTTTGCCATTTATAAGATTTACTTTTATCCCAGTGTTTGTCTTTTTCATTTGCTTGGGTAAAAAGAGCATGATGTCTGTGCCATAGATGTGATTTAGTCAGTCTGTTAAATAGACCAAATTCAATTTTTTGAAATAGTTCTTGCGTTTCATTTAGGACCTCGAAGTGTTGTCATGGTAATTAAATACTGCCTCCTACTTTTTGCATGTAGACTAAACATGTTCAGAGCTGTTATCAGCAGATAGTAATGCACTAAAACACAGTCTCTAGCCCCCCCCCCCAAATTTGTGGACTCTTCAAAATAAAAAAAGGCATTCTTGCCAGTATTCAAAAGCTTTGTGCAGCTGTGTAGGGGGAATGGTAGCTTTACAGTGATTAAAAAATGCCAGTCCTTGGTTTTCTGGGGGAACCTCAATGGAAAAGCCTGTAAAGACATACCAGCCGTAGCATAGGTAACAGGCGTTTAGTGTAAGTATGTGGCAATTGTTGAAAGACTTTGGAAAAATCTGAGTGTTAAAAATAATCATCAGAGTAATTGCCCTTATCTCTGCTCCTGGCCTGAGGAAATTAGTTGCATTTTTGACAGGGATGCAGTAATAGCAGCAGCGATAGATGTCTGGCTTTCATTAGTTTAACTGTGCTTTCTTTGGCCAGTCACACAAAGGAGAAGAAAAGTTAAAAGGTTCTTGCTTATTCATGATTGAACTTGCTTTTATATTTATTCAGATTAGTTTTGGAGGAAGAAACTGGAATGCATTGAAATGGGAATTGCTGAATCTTAATTCAGTAATACAGAAGTTGAACTTCAAGCATATGCCTAAGTGCATTTTTTGAATTGTTCTTTATGTATTTCATTCTGAAGCTGATTGTAATCTTCTGTAAGGTATGGTTGGTTACATCACAAGTTGCTAAAGTGCAAATCAGACTGCCCAGATTTAGTAAGAATCTATATTTTTTTCTGTAACAGATTTAAGTCTGCTTTTCTCCCCTCAGCCAAGAAGGACGAGCTTTATCTATATTTTCATTTCATTGCTAGACTCAGAATGACAGGTTAGAGTTTTTGAAGTACTATTTCATACTGAGAGAGACAGCAGCAGAGAGAAGGCCCTAAAATGACAAAAACACATTTAGTACTTGGGCTGAGTAGGTTGTATCCAGAGCTTCCACTCTGGGAGGTGTGGGGAAGACAAAATGAAGATAAGAAAACATTCCAGAAATCATGAACTGTGATAATATTTACTTTTCTCACCATGTGTACAATCCTAATGTTAGGCACCCATATTTAAACACCTCAGGATTTTCCAAGGTACGAAACGAGCTATAGCTTCTGTTCCGTATAAATGAGAGAAATACTTTTAAAATAGCAGCACATAAAATTCAGACCATTTGGATACATTCCTAAGTATGAGTTTTGGGATGAAGTTTTCAAACAAGCTCAGTACTGGTCTGACTGCTCAATTAAGAGGCAGTCCAAACCTGGCTTTGCTGTTAACAAAAGGGAGAAGTGTCATCATGCAGACTAAAAATTAAGAATTGTGCTAGCAAGGCATTGTTACAGTTTGTGGGTTTGCCTCCCTCTTCTTATAGTCAAACTCTGCTTATTATCATTGTACTAACTTTTCACACCTACCAATAAACCTGCACCTATAAATACTCAGCATTTTAAAAAAATCTTATCCTGTGTGCTTTGCCTCAATATTCCTGGTTGGTTTCTATGTTTGTTTGTTTGTTTTTAAATCTGTTTAAACACAGAATCACACCTATTCCCTCCATAATGTGCCTAGTGAACAAACGGTCAGCTTTCGTCATACATGTGTATCAGTGCAGGATTGGGAGTGATTCTGCTGACTTCAGAATACTAACAAAAGTATAATGCAAGAAGGCATTCCAGCAAACGCGTGGCAAATAGATTGTTAGCCTGTCTCTATGAGCAATGTGGAGATAAAGCCCACTGACCCACTCAGAGCCCCGTGGCCTCACTATCTTGCATATCATATATTCCACCTGAAACTGATCGCCTTCCTGTGAAGTTCAACCATGCCATTGCATGTGCTTATTGCTGAGCATATATAGCATGGATGTTTTTGTCAAGTCACACAGGACACCAGTTACAAAGCAGAGGGTTGAACCTGTATGTTACAAACTCCAGCTTGTAAGATCCTGTCAGTTATGAATTTTATTCAGTTGTGGCGAAAGCATTCGCATGATCCTCCTTTGTCATTGGAATGGTAGGACTCTTACGGACTTCTTAATCTCTGACAAAGAAAAGTAGCATATTGCTCAGTAAATGCGAGGTCTCACAAGTTAAAGCTAAGATTTTCTTCTTGCTGCCTGTCTGACCACAGAGGAATAGGTCAATTCGGTGAACTTACTGGGAAAGTCCGAAAACGTGCTGTGATTTCACTCTCTGCTGCAGCCCCATAAGTTGGTCACGCTAGGTCTGTTTCAATTTGGGAACTGGAGACTCTGAGGAAAGAGAGAGCAGTAGAGAGCTTTCTGCATGAATCAGGAGACTTAAATCTTCTTTCCCCAGTTCTGAGTCAAGATTTTAGTCTATTGTACTCAGAGGTGTAAGTTTTTAGTGAGAGTACAGAGCTCTGTGGTGGAGGTCCTGTCCATTGGTGGCTATCAATAATGTTCAACACCCATTAGAAGAAGAATATTTCAGCGTGTTGGCAAAATGGCTCTCTGAGTATATGCTTCCTGCCTACAGTGGGCTACTATATGCCTTATGCCACAATGAAAGTAAAATTGTTATCCTTTCTGTATTAAAACATGTTGCTTTGCACTGTCTAATACCTGTTGGACTTCATTCTGGTGTTGGACATCTGTGCATGAAGAACTGTTTGAGTAGATCATTTCATACAAGTGAAACATCTGTCACACAGTTACATTGCTCTCAGCCTGAGCTGGAATCATGCTGGCAATTTGCAGCTGTAACATTCCATATCTAGTATCCAACCCCTTGAGAAATACACTCTTCAGAAAATATTCCTTAAAATAGCTGGGACAATGCTGTTGCATATGGGGGAGGGGGGGGGGGGGGGGGG
>NW_015091111.1:1211717-1271516 GCF_001431845.1 Calidris pugnax
ACTGATGACATGGTAGCAACATCAGTAGAAAAATGTAATTTGTTCTGGCTTTGTAAGAAAGTTTTTTGTTCCCCGAAGGAGGCACAGAAAGCCAAGTGCAATCCTTCCTGTAGAGACAGTATCATCATAATACATGATTAGCCATTATGATCTTCTGTCATTTCACTCTGGGAGAATTATGGCTCTCACACGGAAGATGTAAGACTACAGATGGAGCACTGCCTGCTACAAATCTCTTGTAAGGCTGCTGCAGTAAATCTCTTGAAGAAAAGTCATCGCCTAAAAAAAACTAAGCTAAAGGGACCTGCCATTTGTTTTCTTAGAGAAGAGGGGCTGTTGAGGGAGGCATTGTTCCATTCTACACTCCTTAATGTCATGCAAGCAAGCATTCATCAAGGAAGATTCAGCTTTTTCTCAGACTAAGACAAGGAAGGAGACGTGGCAATATTCAATGTGTTGTGTGGCTCTGGCTTTCTGTATAGTGTTTTGTATGAGAGAGGAGGAGTAGAGACATTACTCTGCAGAGGATCACTTGGGCTGTGGTGGATTTTATAGCTTAGTTATGGCCTAGTGTAGCAATACCAACTAGGGTTTGGTAGATTGGCAGAGGTCTGCGCTATCGGTTGTGGGCAACACCTACAGTGGGCTCAGAATTGGTATTTAGCTCAGGTGTAGGCTTAAGAGCAAACAGTTCTTTGTCACTGACACAACCCTCATTCATATACTGAATGTAAGTGAATAGGCACTGATGGAACTCAAAATATTGATGGGTATCATGTGTGTGAAACTTTGTGGCTGAGTTATACCAACAAGGTGGGTAGAGGGATGGGACTGTCACAGGGCTCAGCATAATTCAGCTCTATACTGCACTTCACAGTATATATACAGCCAGTGCAGCTGGCAGTGAAAGCTAACAGGAGAACAAAAGGGAAGCTTCACGCTCAAGTTTCACTGGACATTTTCCTTCTAGGGTGGGTTTTAAAAGTCCCAGCCTGTTATGGTTTCAACCAGGAAAAAGTTAAATTTCTTTCTAGTGATTGCTGTGAAAGGCATGTCAACATTGCATATTGTTTCGGTTATTGCTAAGCAATGTTTATACTTTTCAGGGGCTCTTTTCAGCTTCCCATAGAAGCTAAGAAGGAGCCTAGGCAGAACAACAGAATGGCCAATGGAATATTCCATACTAGAGATGTCATGCTTAGCATATAAATGGGCGATGGCTGGGGAGTAGGAATCTGTGATCACTGCTCACAAAGCAGTGGTGAGAGTGGTGAGAGTGATTTGTGTCACTGTTATTATTGATATTAATGTTATTATTAATTATAATTACTTTCCTTTTCTGTTATTGTTTCTATTATGCTGTCTTTATTTCAATCCACAAGGTTTTTTTCTTTCCCTTTCCCTTTCCCTTTCCCTTTCCCTTTCCCTTTCCCTTTCCCTTTCCCTTTCCCTTTCCCTATCCCTATCCCTATCCTTTTCCCCCTTTTCTCTTTGCCCTTCTGGTGGGAAGGGGAAGAACTGCACAAGTGACTGTGGTCCTGGCCACTGGCAGGGGTTAAACTATGGCACAGCCTAACTGCATGGTTGTTTGCATCACTTATATTCACCTTTAAAATGAGGGTATTAAAAATTTGAAAAGCAATTTCTTTTCATACAATGCCCACCACTCCAATTACAAAAATAAGTACACACACACACACACACATATATATATAAACAGGGATGAAGATTTATTTGAAATAGAGGGTCTCAAGGTGCATGTTTCCTACACATGTAGACATGCTTAACTTGAAACTCATAATTAAGTGCTTTGCTTAGCGAAAGTCTGTAAGTGAACATAAGAATGTTTGAAAATCTAGTGCTACATTAATTTTTCTGGCTTGCAGAAAAGATGGAGACTTTCAGAAATTCTGTGCATCCACCAGCTTCTGTTAATCTTGACTTTCTTTTTGAAAAAAAAAAATCACGTTCCTTATTTAAGAAAATAATTTAAACTTTGCAAGTGGTAGAGCATGTGTGACCTAGCTGGTCTAGTCAGAGGATTTCCATCCTTACTGGTGCTGGGCAGTTGGGTGATACTGCAAACAATATATGTGCCCCAGGTTGCCTCTGTTTAGCAGTATCAGATACCAGGCTGCCCACGTCCCTGGGCTTGTGATGGCTGACACAGCCTCTTAATAACAGCTGTGGGGTCTAAGGCCAGAAAAAGCTCATGAGGGGAGAAAAAAATCCTTGCACATCTGCAGTACTTACTGTGGTATAAACACCAAAGAAAAAAACATTGATTGACATTATTCTTGAGAAGAACAAGTCCTGTTAGCTTCTACAAGCATTTTTTATGTCAGCACTTTATCTTTGATTACCAGGTCTTTGATTACCTGGAAGCTATGGCTCGCCTGCAGAATTTGCAGAGATACAGTTGTTTCTGATTGTTCATTCAAAATCAGAAGTATTTTACAGGAACACAATCAGTCAGTGGTTTTTTGGGTTTGTTTTGTTTTGTTCTGGCTACATCTGTTTCATTTGGCAAAGCATTCCCCTAAATCCTGGAATAATATCCACCGAGTAAATTGTTTTATAACGCGTAGAAAGTGAGGATTTGTGTGCGGGAATTTTCTTCTCTGCCTTTCCTATAACCATTAGCTTAACAGTACTCCAGAATCTTCTGGCTACTCTTTGTTTCTTCCTGATGCCATTCAAACTCTAGACTCTGTTCACCTGCACCAATTTTTCCTGCTATTAATGCTTCTGTTGACAATTGTTTTACGTTCTCAGGTAGGAGGATGCTTCCAAAATAAAAGCAGAAACAGATTTCCTGTAGATAACAGGCTGATAACAGGCTGACATGCCAAACATGTTGTTGCTTCACTTCTCTGTTGAGCAGGTGACACTGAGAAATAGCTCTTTTACTGTGACATCATCACATTTATGGCAGAAAAGCAAAAGTGTTTAATTTCTGTTGCAGGATTTACGAGAATGTGATTAATGACACAGAACTGAAATATTGGGGTAAAGGGACCCCAGCAGCAGGCTGAGAACATGGGGAAAGGTGGGATGAGTGCTAGTAGTTAACTGAATAAGTTTTTCTTTATTCCTTTTGTCACTTTCTCTGTGACCTTGCTGCTTAGATTCCAGAAACCTGCCCAAAGCAGCTAGCTAGGTATTGACCCCAGGAACTCTGACAGACCCTGGGTACCATCAGTGCAGCTGTATTGGTTTTCATGGCACACTGGAAAAATGCCAGGTCAGGATGCAGCGGATGCTCTTGCATCTGTTTCTGGTGACAGGAGTTAGAGGAGGGTGGAAAATGTGTCACTTTGAAGTTCCAGAGATTTGGTGAGACACTTTTCAAGCTGAAAGATGGAAAACATTCAAATGTGGAAAAACTGGGTTTTCCTAACAGTGTTGTGTGCTTTAGAGAGGTGGAGTCTATCCACCAAGTCTGTCCAATGTGGATGCTTGTAATAGCTAATTATTGCTAGAAAGCTTCTTGCAAGCTATAGAAGTACATGTGGAAACCTCTCCCATCTTGCTTCAGGTCTGTGTTATGTAGGGCCCAGAGCACACCCATCTTCCAGGAATTTAGTTGGCTGAGTTAAGTTTAGCTGTCTGAGCCCAAGGTCATCTCCTTCACTAGTAAGAACTGTTGTAGAGAAGGCCAGTGGCAAGGGCCTGCCCCTCCTGGCCCTTGGGAGCTGCAGTTATGCAGAGGTTCCACGGCTGTGACATATCACAGCTGTGTAACCAGATGTGTCAGGCCCAGTCCTCACCTTGACCCAGACCCGCTGGTGGGGCTGCCTGGCTTGACATCAGACTGCTTGCCTCTGGCCTCTCTGACCCCAGTCTCTGGCCCTGATCCTGACCTGGATTTGCCAGCTCTGCATCCTGGCTCCTTGTTGGTGAGCTCCCTGCTCACGGGAGCCGTAATCAGGCTCCCAGTTACAAGCTCACCTCCCTTATGGAGCAGCCGCCCCCATCACTGCTGCTTGATACGCTGTGCCTTTGAGACAGGCTGAGGGTATGGCAGGTCTGTGTTTGCAAAATAGGAGCAGTGAATGCATGAAAACAGTGAAAGGCAGGAATATTTGTCAGTAGATGGAGAAAACACAGGTTCTCTGACTCTCAAACAACTTGTGTTAGACATTGGACTTCAGACCATAAAACCTCCTTATCAGTGGTAAAACACTGGCCGTTCCACAAAACCAGATTTCAGGTGCTGTTTGTTCTGCAATATGAAAAAAAGGAACTGACTCCACATTTTTTCTTGTTAAAAAATAAAAAGCTACTTTTTCAGTTGATCAGCTAATGACTAAGTTATTGCAGGTGCTGTTGGACCTATTGTGCTGCTGTTCACTCATTTTCCAAATGAATGCTGCATTCCTTCAACAGGTGGTTACATTTTGGTTAATGACCAAGGGTGGACTCTAGTATAGATCAGACATTGTACTTCAGACATCAGAATTATCTTCTGACAGATCTAGGGCAAGATTTATGCATTACCGCAAGAATTTTCAGTTTCAAAGAACTTGAAGTTTTCAGTGAGAAACTGCCTAGTCAAAATATTTCTTAAAACAATAAGAGAACTCAGTTGGAATAAAAGCGATGGTAAGGTAAAAGTCTTAGAGAGCTTTGGTTATGATTGAGAGACCTGCCCTCCTTTTCAGCTTTTATTCCTTCATGTTTGCTAAACAGCCATACCTCAGGGGCTTTCCTAGAATAAATGTCATCCTACTGCTTTTCTCTGATCAGAAACACCAGTTCCACAGTGTCTCCAAAGCATGCGTTCTGCTGCTTAGCATTTGTGTCGAGGTACAGGAAGAGGGTACTTCTTCCATTTCTCTAGTGGGTGGATCTACCTTTTTCAGTGGTGGAGACTAACTGTGAAATAATTAGAACAGCTGACTGCATTTGGTCCTTCTTCAGAACAATTCTTCTGTGGTTGTAGATTGCCTGTGGAGGATTATCCTGTCACATTTCTATGTCTCGGACTTGGAGGAATGAATAACCTCTGCTTTGGATACGGAGCTTGCAGGAGAGGTCAGGCCTTTTTAATAGTGCAGATTCATTCTGGTGTGAGAAGGTTTATGTTCTGTGAGTCATCATGGAAGTCATTAAGCAGGTGTCAAACAGTGTGTCTGATACTCTGCTAAAGGAGAGGCAGATAAGATACCCTCACTAAGTTGAGAGGATATCGGCTCCCGCTGTTCTTGTACTTTCATTTACCTGGGTCTGACTCAATACCTCTTGCAGCAGTTGTTCCTCCCGGTGTGTTCTAGGTGGGCATGAAGCATCAGTCATTAGCACTTGTTTGTTAGGGCAACAACTGTTTTGTGTTTCACCTTTTCACTGATACTTTATGCAGAGCTGTGACATCTACAGAGGAGTATTTTGTCTCGTTGCAGTCAAGAATAAAAAGGAACTCTAGGAGGAAATTAATCTTTAGCTCCGTGCTTGTGTCCATCTCTTCTTGCGTGCCTTACTGCTCTGGAGTAGGAAAGTTGTAGCCTGAGTTGTGAGTGTGTAGTCCCTGAGTTGTGGCCTACTGGCTCTTCTGACGTGAAGAACTACAGATGCTTTAGGATGCATAGTGAATGGCAAGCTGATTGTCTGTGGACAAGACTTTTCACTGCATGCTTTCTGGATGCATCTGCTTTGGTTCATTTCTATTTAAAATTAAGAAAAACCACCAGCAGCACTATGCACACACATGCAAGACCTTGTATTAGCTCTGAAAATCAGAGCTTAACAGCTCCTCAGGATGGAGAATCAAAATCATGAATCATCTGCAGTATAGATCCAGGAATACCCATTCAGGCTAACTGTGGAATTTTTGATCCTTCAGTTGGACATGTAGGACAATATGATTCAAAAAACCAAAGCTGCATATTCATACCAGGAAACAGGAGACATATAGTAGGACATCTTACCTATGTTGAACCTTTTAGATGGACCACTTCAGAGATCTCTACACCCTGCTCCACTGTGCTCCTAAGAAATAGCTGCTGTCTTCAGTAATGTGTGAACCATATAGTTCCTTAAAAGAAGATAAAAATCAAAGCATTTTCTGGATCTCCCCTGGTATCCATGTTAACTTTCCACTTTCTCCCCGCCATTATTTTCTGAATCCAATTTGTTATTAAAACAAACACTGCTTTAATGATTCTGCTTTCAAATAGTAGCTAGAATTCCCTATTCCCCATACAGAACAGGACAGGCTGAGAAACCAGATGGAGCTGGAGGATAAAATATGTATACTGTGGAACAAGAATCTGGCATCCTCTTCTCTCCTACTAGAATCTTGCTATATTTAGTTGTGCTAATAACATGGTGTAATCACCAAGAATTTAGCGCTTCTATTTTGTGTGGCAGTACAGAGAAGAAAAAGAAAGAAGAAAAAGTGGTTTTCTGTTGATTTACATGTATTTTACAGCATCACTGTGATAATCCCAGGTGCCCTGGATTCCAAGTGGTAAATACATGCTGTACAACAGGTGAGAATGCCTTACAAAGGTTTTCCAAATAGCTGCATGATAGAAAGCCTGTCACTCATCAGAGAGACTGAATACTTTTTGGTTTACTTCTTTTTTGTTTTTCCAGTTCACAGTTGAAAAAATTCTGCTTAAATGCTATATCTTCAACCAGGAAACATCTAAAGCAAAGTGTATACTGAAGTGCAATAGAAATGCCTTCCTGTATAGCTACCTTTGTTTTCCTAGGATGACACTGAATAGCTGTGTGAGATACAGGGTTCTGAAGACACTGTGCTGGACTCTCCACTCACCTTACTTTAGTTCCACAGATTCTGATGAAATTTTCTGAGTTACAGATGTATAAGAAGAAAACAGATGACTGAAACCAAAGCCCTGTAGCTAGCTTTGCTTCCAGTAGCTTCTTTAATAGCAGTCTTACTAAGGGTGTAAACTAATGCACAATTACCTAGGGACAAAGGATTTTCAAGTCATTAGAGCAAGGAAGATGGAGATGGATTCTATGTGCAGTTCTGCCCCTGCCAAGTTTTTAATGATTAATTGCAGACTTTATTAATTAGTAATACAGGCCTGTAAGCAACTCAGATTTTTGCATCTTTAGCCTTTCAGCCGTATTTTTCTATCTATGTGCCATCCCCCTTACAAAAGATTGAAGAGTGTTTTGCTGTAGGTAGGCACAGAGAAATACAGCAGGTAGCAATGAGTTTACACCTGTCTAGCTAGGAATGCTTCCAAGGCAGATGTGTAGAAGCTACTTGTTTTAAGTCACATGATCTTGCTTTGAAAACACATTTCTAAATACCATGCTATTTCCCATTTTCCTTTGTAACAGCAGGCGCAGCAACCTTTCCACCTTAAATGCTTTATCTCCTCCTAGAACCTGTGCACATGGTACAGGACAATGAAAATAAGGTCACAAGATACTGGGCAGGGAAGAACACGTACATTTCCATTGGATGCAGATGATGTCCTTTTCCAGAGCTGTGAAGCTTCACTCTAAGCCGGTGCTTTAGGAGTTCCCCGTGTGAATTCTGAAGGAAAGTCCTACTGAACCACCACCCACACGCTGGAGATTTGGGTCCCAAATCAGGCTTACTGTCCAGTAATCAGTGTCTGCTGCCTTCCCCTCTGCTAGTGTTGTGTGTCTGTGCAAGCAGCAGCCCAATTGAATGGAAGACAATGTCTAGAATCATCAGCAGTTCTAATGGGTGCTCGTGAATAAGCCTTGAACTGGGCTTCTACACACTGGCTTGGTCACCCTTCTCATGATCACTGAGGTCCCTTCCAACCCTAACCATTCCATGATTCTATGATTCTGTGCACTGCAGTATTCCCTTTTATGCTCTGAGCATCCCGTCCGGCTGCCTGGGTGAGCCATGGGTGCTGATGGCAGTGCCCATCCACCAGCTATGGCACAGTAGTAGCTGCTGGAGCCGGTCCTCCCGCGGGCCGTTCATGAACTGTAGGTTAATTTTTCTTGGTCCCTAGGTTAATTTTTTTTGTTGGTCCCTAGGTTAATTTTTGTTGGTCACTAGGTGGCAGAATTTGCGTTTATTAAACCGTGCAGGATTTTTTTCTCGAGGCTTACAAACTACTTCAGCCCGGTCCCTGTGGATGATTTGCTAAATCGTGACAGAGGGAGCTGTGGGAAAGAAACAGGACTCCCTCTCAAGGATACGATCTGTCCTGCAGCTGATGGATCACCTCTATGATGCTGGGTTCAAGACATGGGCAAATACAACAGGTTCTCCTGTTAAAGCCGTCTTTGGGGCTTTGATTTGCTAGCATGGTGTCAACAGAGGCTCAGCCCTGATTCCAGGGGACTTTTCTATTTGTTGAACACTATTTGCACTTTTCATCAAAAGGAATATGTCTCTGAGACACATCCTGTATTGCTTTTGGATAACGTTAGTGAAAATCTAAGCTCACACTATATCACAAGGGATCGTAGGGGATATATTTTTTGAGCGAAGCTAAAGCACTTGGCAAATTCAGGTTTGGAGAGCTTTTTTACTTTAACCTCTTTCTGCCAAAATGTTTTAGGTTGGTTTGAATCTTTAGGCCAGGCAATATAGGACAGACATTTAAATAATATTTTTAATTCCAAGCACCTTTCTCATAAATGAAGAATGTCCAGGAAACACGTATAACAGGAATGTGATTTTACAGAGGGATTTTAAACTTACAAACTCTAGATACATTGCAGAAAAGGTGAACTTGGTACATGAAGCAGCTCCAGATAAAATCAGCTTCTAGTTTGATTAATTATTTTTGATGTTGCTGTATCTTCTGTGCTTGGCCGTAGCAAGGGTTAGTCAAAAGGAGAAGCAAATGGGGAGAACAAGGTCTCCCAGTCTAGAATAAGACTGCTGTTTCCTTTCTTGGTACATCTGGAAAGAAGATGGCTGAACATAGTAAAGAACTGTTCTGCAAGGCTATCACGCAGCATAAAGAAAAAAACACTCTTGCCACCTTCCTTAATCTGTAATTGGCATATTTTACTGCCCTATACACTTTGGAGAGAGAGATTCTTCCATAATTCTTCCAATATAATGGGGGAAGAAGGAGTACATCTTGCCCATTTGCTTAAGTTTCTGGCTGTCCACAAGGAAGCACGGTATTTCAATATATGGATCAATGAAGGAATGTCTGTCTGCCCTTTCATTTCATTCCAAATAAGCAGCCGTCAACCCAATAGCAGCATTTGAGAAAAGCTTGCTAGTATGAGAATTCCTTTCAAGTGTTCACAAAGGGTGAGAGAAATTTCAAGATTTTGAAGCAAAATCTTTGGACCTTGAGAGGAATTCAGCTGCAATAAACAGTTACAGTATTAACTAGCTCCAATTTTGCATTTCACAGGCTTCATAATCTTCTGAACCATGTTCCCAGATCTCAATGTCTTCAGACTTGAAATCCGATTCCAACTCTGTGCCTTGACCCCAATGAGAATTATTCTGCATGCACTATTCAATGCTTTTAACCTTCATCAGCTGTATTCCCCCTGGCTAAGGGTATTGAAGGCTCTGAAGGAAATTGTTTGGCTGTGGTAATTCAAGTAATTTTATATTTTCTTCCTGCTTCCCTTGGGTCTTTGTACTCAATGTACTTGTACCATTCTTCTCCAGTGAGTTTTTTCTCATTTTTCTTAGCAAAAAGAAAGGGGGGTTATTATATGTGAAAGTGGCATCATTGACATATATTGAGAAAAGTCAGAAGAGCGTTGTTCTTCCTCAAATTCAAAACATGCATAGCAAAGGACAAAATCCAAACTCTAATCACATCAGACATCAGTTCTGCTTGCCTTCCACAGCCAGGAACCTGGGGCTTGCATTGTGTCCCAATAGTCAGACTTCTACATATTCTGATCAAAGAACCAAAGGCAAAGCTTCTGGTTTTGTATTCCTGACCATCACTGCTGGTTATTGGTGGTAGGGAGCGAGGGAGTCCTACAGAAGGAAAACCTGAGAGTAAGGAATACCTCCCAGCCTCATAGTAAGTTTGCTTTTCTCTCCATCAAGACAGGCAAGAATCTTTGTGCTTCAAGTCATACTGTGATTGTGGCTGTAGTTAGGAATCAGGAATAGCATTTGAAACCCTATACATTTGAAATGGAAGCAAGGTTTATTTTTGACTCTGACATATGTGGAAGCTGCTGAAGAAAAGTTGTTTGGCTGAAATACTGGGGGATCTGATTGTTCCATTTCTGCTGTCTGTGGGAACAGATGCCTTTTCTACGTATTGTTGCTTAACATGATTTCACTATTCAAATGTTATGATATTTTATTTTCAAGAGGATAGAAGTCTCTTACAACACTGTGCTCAATGTATTTTTACAGTTTGTAAAAATATTAATTACCCTTTTTCGGAATTCGCAGTGAGATGGCCATCTTGCCATTTGTACATTCAAAGACCTGATTTGCCACACAGCTGCTGTAACTGCGTATCTAATTTAGGGTAAAAGAGCAACCTCACAGCCCTGGGATTCTGCCTTTTTTTCAGTGTCCAGCCTTAGAAGTCAGACCTATTCTGTGTTGAAAGAAGAGAGCAGCTATTTCTTTGTGCATACCACTGTTCTGCGCTACAATGAAGACAGAAAGTATTTTTAGCATCCAGCATTTGGATGTCAGCAGAAATGTTGTTAACTGCTGTATTAAAAATAGTTTTGCAATGACAAATTTTAATATCCCAATATTTTGCCTGTTCTTGCAAGGCAGGAGGTTTTCCAGTTTTAGGATAGAGTGATACAAGACTTGGTTTGTTTGATTGCTGGGTTTTTGAAGACAAGGGGATGCTTCAGAACTTTTGATGACTTTTCAGAGATGATTATTGCCAAAACTCAGTCCCCACAGGCTTCTGTTTTGTTTTGTTGTTTTTTTTTCTCTCCACAGGTGGTGACTTTATCTAATATATAATTAAGCACCTTTAGGAGAAAGGCTTTCCACTATACCTTCTTGCAGGCCTGTCTGGCATCTTAGTAGGAGAACTCAATCTCAGATCTTGGTGGATGTAAGGATCTGGTCTAGCAAAGCACCTTACCCAGATAGTTGATTTCATTTGATTTTCAACTCAAATGGCTGACTGAATGATGATGAACTTTAAGCACATGTCTAAGGTTAACTGTTTGTTTGATGCATTGCTGACCTGGTGCAACAAGGAACAGCTATGAGTCCTGAGCCCAATGGGTGTTTTTGAGTTGGAACATCCTGTCAAACAGAGAATCTCAGAATGCGTAAGTAGAGTTGATACCACTCAGGACAAATGGAATTAACATTGTAATATCACTGAAAGAGACAACTCAAGACTGCCTTCCCTAAGGAGGGAGTTTGTCTCTGGGAAGGACACAGTCGCAGATAGCCACTGAACTGTTTGTCAGGACTCCTGCTTCCTGCTAGTTGCCATTATTTTATCTGAAAATAACACTGCTTAACATGACAGGACTGGAAGATGTGCAGTTCAGTAAGAGCAGATTTGCTGCATTGTGAGCACCCAGTTGCCAGGCATATTAGTGTAGCTCTCGCAGACGAGCCTGATGTCCAGTCAGCAAAATAACATTGCCTTTCCCCTCCTTCCTGTATTTTGCAATGCTTTTGCAAGTCAGCACATAGAAACCATTTGCATGTGTTAGTTAAGTGGAGCAGTGCCAGACGGGCAAGGAGCTGGCATGCAGTTAGTGATGAAGAGAATCTTCTCTCCAAGCAGCCTCTCTATCTGCAGTGGTGGTATTGCTGAGTTACTGACCAAAGTTGTAAATAGATGACAGTCTGCTAAAGAAAGGAGGCATGTCTACAAGCCGTTATGGCAGAATAAAGCAGCACTACATAATATGTGCAAGTGGGTATTTTAAAGCAGTGACTGGCCTGCTCTTTCACAAAGAGGGACCACAGCATTTATCTCCTCCCTGCCCTATTCTGTAAGAGCATTACAAGAGACATACTTGGTCACACCCTGGATCTCTTTCTCCAATGTAAGATGAAACACAGTGTTTGGGGAGAAGTTTAAGAATAGAGAAAGGATGCGGTAACATCCTTAAATACTCCTCCTGAGTCTACTGAGAGGACTTGATGTGGCCATTGGGCTTTTTCTCTTACAGAGAACCATTTGGTGTTTCTTGAGGTATTTCTCCATGCTGGATAGAGCCAGCTTGCAGCTCCAGCTTGCAGCTCCTCTCATGACAGCAGAGAGGAGAAAATGCAGAAGTTAAGCTAACAGTGTTTCAAGGAAAACAAGGGGGCTGCTGCTGTTGTGACTCAAAAACCTCCCTGAATTGGGATATGGTCCCTGTGGGTGCTGAGAAAGAACTTTCTGGAATGAATATCTTTGCTTTGAATGCAAAAGTACTTCTGGCCCTAATGGCAGAAAAGGAAAACCCCTAAAAACTTAAAACAGCAAGGCAGATGAAATAGAACCAACATTTTTAAAGTGTCACAATACTTGAGTAGAGTTCATTTTTGAATATTTGGAATTGCTCAATATTTGTGAAGGCTTCCCATTGCATGAAAACCATAAAAAATACCTACAGAGAACATAATGGTGAACCAGTAACCTCTTTGCCTTTAACATTGCAACCCATTTCCATTTGTAAGCTGTACCTTTTTGTCTTGAAGTATAACTTGGTGTGGAAGTTGTTACATTTGACAGCAAATATGAATATGGTCAAAAAGTCTGAAGAGTATTCAAGCAGTAAAAGCTGGGGAGGTGTAAAAGAAAGGTCATATTCAAAAGGCAAACCAGTCTCTCAGGGATAAGTTTGCTGAATTCTACCATTTATACAGCCATACTCTTGAATTATTTTGAAATACCAGATTATATGCCACCCATAAAAAAATGTGTCAAATTGTTGTGACAATGGGTTGTCGGTACACAACAGACTCTCCTTGTCTTTGCTTTTCAAGTGGGGAGAGAGTCACTCTGGAAGTCAGCTAGCTCCACTGATGGCAGCAGAGAGCTTGCGGGCTATTTCTAGGCCAAATTCTTGTGTTTCACGGCATATGCAGCATTTACCTCTTCAAGAAATGCCCAGAGGTCTTGAGGGCAGACTGTGTGAAGAAGCACAAAAGACTCCTTGTCTTGGTGTCCCTCCTTCTGTGGGGGCTGCTGTGGGCAGGGTGTACTCTTCTGAGAATGTCAGAGCAGGAATGTGGGCTTGTGGTGCTACTGTAGGCTGTGACCACAGATCACTGAGACGGAGGCTTGGGGAAACTCCTTTCCTTCCTTCTTTCACTTGCCAGCCCGTTGTGCACGTCTTCCTCTCTTCAGCTAATACAGCTCCTGTGTCAGTGACAGCATGTGTGACAGCTCCCAACTCTGAAGTAATTTTGGAAAGATTCCGAAAGATGGGAAGGGTTCCCCATCTTGTTGGTTACCCACTGGCTGCAAACCTAAGGCTCTTGCAACTTCTTAGAGTGCTCCTTACAGTCCACCAGCATGTGACTGGTCTTTCTCTGCACCAAGGAACCTAGCTAGAACAACACTGCATTAAGTTTCTGATTTGGGGAGTTTGTGGATCAGGATATAGGGATCATTTGCGTAGAGTGATCAAGCTGAAATTGCCTAACCTGACCCAATTACAACAGATTCCATTGTGTTTTCACTCAGTTTATTAGACACAATTATTTCCGGCAAGCGGTGTCAGAGATTATTTCGTCAGTGAAAGCTGAGGACTGGGTATATGATTCTTTTTTCAGGTGATACTCTGGCTTTCCATGGTGTGCTATTTGGACTGAAGATGATCTGTTACCGGATTTTCTGTCTTGTGATAAATCTGATTGTAACTACACAACAATCCATAAAGAAGACAATACTGCATAGTTGCTGTGAGTTCAGAAATGTGCCGCTCCTCCCTCCATTCCCAGACATTTCTCTTCCTTGATTTTGACTGTTAACTCTCCAGTAAAGGAAATATGTTTTCGTAATGCTTGACACTGAGGGGCTCAAACAAGGTCTCCAGATGCAGCTGCAGCAGAGCATTACGTATTTCAGCAGCTCTGACTTTGAGATTTTTTGCATAGTTTAATCTCTTGTTTCCACTGTTTAAAGTTGACGGCTAAGGTGGGTCAGGTTTGACTTTGTTATTACTAAACTGATTTCAAAAAGTCCTCAATCGATTTGACTCATTGAGCAGGTGACTCTGTGGAGTTAGGAGAAAGCTTCACATTTAACTGTTTTCCTACCAATGACATATGTGGTATTTCAGTTCATGGTAAATGTTTTCTCTTTCTCTAACAACTTTCCTCGAGAGCTTTGCATAATATTTTGTGCTGTTCATTTAACATAAAAAACCATTGTTTCCCAGTGTTATTATTATTATTGATATTAAATAATCTGATTTTATTTCCCTTGGTTTTGTAGCTACTTTTTCTTCCATCCAAATGCACCCAAACTCATTTGTACAGCAAGGACAAAGATTTTTGTCAGTTCATCTCCCTGTCACTGAAATACTACTTGCATAATATTCACCTGAGATTAAATCTGTGTCATTCCAGAATGATTTGCTCAGTACCAAATAATATCTTTAGCTGTATAATTGTATCTCTAATCAAATCAAGGACTTCCCTAACAGATGGGTCGATATACAATCTTCATTTTTTGCTGGTAAACTAGGAAGCCAAAAAATTACTAAGAAGCAGAAGCTATTTTGCAGTAATCAATGGAGAGTTCCACTGAGAGAAAAATAGCAATATCTCACTTAGATTGTTGTGATGGCTGTTTTGTGACCCAATCTTTACTTTTTTGGAAGACGGTATTTTTATAGCTAGGCTATTCTAGCTAGCTGTCAGCATATTGTAACAACGCAAAAGTGATCTGTTGCTCATAACAGTTGATTGATGAGGATTCAGTGGGCTCATTGTATACAATGAATACCTTGCAGTATTATTAGAAAGCCCTTTAAACTGTGGATGACGTCCACACTCATTAACATGTTTTCAATATGTTTACTGACCTTTTGCAAAGTGTTTTGCAGCCCCTGGATGAACAAGATCCCCAAAGTGCCAATAGCACTTTTTTATTAGTGTGAGCATGAAAGCAAATGAAGTAGAATCTTGACTGCCAGATGACACTGCCACACAGGACCTCGATAGACCGGTATGTGAGCTACACCCCTGTTGGCAGGCCTTTGTAATCTGAACAGCACAGGTAACTACTGCTCCTGCTTTGAAGCGGTATGAAACTTCAAAGAACATCAAAGCTACAGGGAGACCCAGTGCCAAGCATCATAATATTTATTTTCCCCATCTTGAATGAGTTCATGCATCAGTACCTTGACTATAATGCTAGGCACGTCCCCTGCCCTGCTTTAAGATTCATGATTCAAAGTTCTTTATGAAGAGAGAGTGTAACAAAGATCTGAACGTGACAGCCTACTTTTAACTTTATTGTTTCTGAGCGTTTTGGCTTATTGTTCTTTCCCTAGTCCAATTTGCTGACATTTAGACCAAGACTGAGTGTTCACTTTATTGAAACAGAAGCATATCCTGCTCGCTGCGCAGTGTCAGAAACAATGAGACAAGAAGACCAGTAAAGCTTTTATAACCTTGTACTGAAAAGTCTGACATGCAGTTGGCAGTGGAGAGCTGAAGGAGGAAATGAGTAGGAAGATGTAAAGAGCTAGTCATAACACTGCAAAGAACAAAGTGCAAGCCATTCCCAGGGAGGTAGCAGAGAGAGCTTGGGTTGCAATGCTAAAATTAAAATCAGGCTTGCTTTTGAGTGTATAATTCTGGCTTTTCATCTGCAGACAGACAGGTAGAAAATTAATTACTTATGCCCCATGAAGTCAAGGAATGGAGTATGAGCAACAGCTAAATTTGGCTGGCCAACATCAGATGAGAAGACTGTGGAAAATAGGAGTTGCTTCAGAGCTGTTGATCAGCTCTGTGGATTCAGACAGCAGGAAGAAAAGTACCACATAAAGAAAAAAAGATATTTTTTTTTTTGGCTGAAGTCATGCATGACTACATTATTCTTCTTGGTGATAAACCTCTGTGTAGATTAATGTGGCATAACACAGCTAAAGGCCCAGTGCCTTCATGGAAGTGAAGAAATAAGGCATATGACTCTTTTGTAGGGTTTGCATTAGACAATGGCCATCTGGAAACAGAACGCAGCACTAAGATTTGTGCAAGAGATGGATTAGAGCATCCATCCAGGCATTTAGTTTATTAAAAGCATCCACCTTCAGTTGCTTTCCCAGTCTTTTACAAAGTGATGTATGCTTGTCTTTGACAAGTTACTCGATGGAGATACTGGTTGGATAGTAAGCAGGAGAGCAGCATTTCCCTCAGATGGCCAAAGGGGACATGTCCATGTGTGGGATGATTGTTTCCACATTTCCTTTTTTTACCTGTGTCTAGTATTCTACCATAGTCTTTGGCTGTACTAAGTATTGTCATTATGAATTCAGTAGGAATATATATGAGGTGTACCTTAATAATAGTGAATCTCATTTTACCTTATGAAACATCTGGATTTGTGTGTAACGGCACCACACTGTAGTCTCTTCTACAACCGGAAAATGCCAGTTATTACATCTTATCATTTATGCCCAGTCTTGGTTGTAGACACATAAAACTCTACTTCAGGACTAACTTTGACAAGCAGTTGTAAGCTTCTGCTAGTGCCAAATATGCCCACTTTCCCACTGAGTCAATGAGCTTTTGCAACACATAGCTTCTCTTTTGCATTCTTCAGAGGTGCAGTCCAGCCTTTGAAGTTGGCTGCTCTGAATCCCACTGTCTCTGCACTGCTTAATGGTAGCAGTGTTCAGAAATTAGGTTTTGGCTTTCCTGCTGTAGACTCAAATGGAAAACAGGCAAAGCAGAAGGTCATTTTCAGACGGGTAGCCCTGTCCAAATGAGCCAAGCAACATACATTTTATTAGTGGCACTTGCCAGCTTTTCATTTGAACACATGCCCGCCGCTGAATGCCTCACAATTAGTTTGGCAGTCCCAGTTTGGGCAGCGGGAGCGCTCAGCTGAGTTGTCCATCCTCCCTCCCAGGTGCATGGCTATGGGGTCCTGCCATTGTCAGTGGTCAGTCCAGACAGGCTACATGGCAAAGGAGTAAGCAGGTTTGGGCTTCAGTCTCTGTGGTTTGATTCATAGTTGAAATTTTGATTTTTCTGTCTTTTCCTGTTTCACATTCCAGTCATTCTTCCAGGAAAGTTTAGAATAAAGTGACACCACTAAGAATGCTATGTGTGATAAGTGCAGAATGAGTGATGAGATCTTTTTTGGCCATTAGAGAGGGAGATTACTTACTAGTCTATCTCACTGTGTCCGAGTCGTGTGACCTTCTGCTCTGATACTGTGAGCATGGCTTGAGAGTAGGGGAACTTAACAGCAGCTTCCCAGAAGCAGACAGGGAAATGAGACACAGGATCAGCCAAAGCATGGAAGGGCTGTGAGTGATTTTAACACTTCAAAATGCATATGTTCCAAGAAAATTCTCAATTTCCAGAATCCATGCTTACCTCCCAAGGAGTGGCATGGACACATATGTTGAAATATTAGAAATGCTAACATGCTGAGGTAATAAAAAGAGGCGGATGCCTTCTGGACTACTAGATTGAAGATTTTGTCAGCCATTTCTCAAGGAAGTTGGCTGAGTGAAAGCCATTGGGAAAGTGCCATTTTTTGCTTTTGCAGGTGGGGTCCTCTAGCCTCTAGAATAAAGTTCAGAGGCAGAATGGTGTTCTGTCTCTGAATGCTCTGCAGAACCATTCCTGCTGATTTCAGTCACCTGCAGTGTTGCTTCAGCTTTGAATCAAGGCTTCTTGGTTTGCTACGGCTGAGGTCAGAAGCTGACAGTGGTCTGGGGAAAATTAAAATTCCTTGAATGTAAGCCTAGGGACACTTGTGAAGATGTGCAGAACACGGATGGTGCTAAGAATAAATGGTCCAAACCCCAGACTCACCTGAATGGAACAAGAGAGGACATCCTCTTGTAAAGTGTTGGCAAAATCTCAATCTGCAGCTCATAACCCTGCTTCATGCTGAGGTTTAGGAAATCAAAGAGAGTAAATTCCAAGTCTACTCTGTGGGTACATTTTTGAAGGATAAAATGAAGTTATTAATTTCTGATAAGGTATGTCACTTTACCCATTTAAGTAGAATGACAATTGAGTACACCGAAGTCTCTGTTATAGGAAATGGGGTTCCTGTGAAGATGTGTAATAATCTCTGAGCTGCTTGCCATTTACAACAAGAATTGGTGGCATGGCTCTTTGCTATCCCTAGGGTATGCCTTCAAATTCCCATTCATGCAGTTTTATCCCAGTTCATCTAAAGCTCAGGGAACTCTTTAAGACCTAGGCCTAAGTCAGACACCACGTTTTTTAAAAGAGGATCATTTTTTCCTGCCTCCACTTGAATTTTTGGTCTTTATAGGATCTCAGTAGGCCTCATAAATTAATAGGAGGAACTTCAGCAAAGCGTACACATTCAGCTGTGTCTGTAACTGTCTCACAGCAACAATGAGGCTATTTTTGAATGAGAATCCTAAAGATTTAGCACTTATGTCACTGGCTTTTTCTTTCCACAGAAGAGTTTATCTAACATAAATCCATTTTCTATGTCATTGTCAGTTTCTGTCTTGCTGGATGCTTCCAGGAATGCTATGCATGGGTATCCGTGGCAAATCTTTCACCTGTAGAAATTGTCTAGATTCCCTTAATCCCTATTCAGCAAGGCATTTATGTGTGTGCTTCACTTCAGGGACATAAGTAATCTTTTTTACTTCAGCTGGATTATCCATGTACTTGAAACTTCAAGTTTGCTCAAGCTCTAATTTTCTGAATAGGAACCTCAGAATGTAAAGCAGTGCAACACAGTCTACTGAATACATCCCAGAAGGGAGGTAGGAGACTCTAGAGCCATAAAACCTAGATTTAGGACTAGTCTGTACTTATCTTCAAGCCCTATTTTTTTCATTATTTCCACAGCTTGCCTCTTTTTTTTTTAATCCCTTTCTCTTTTTAGACACTACTGTGGTATCTGAGTGTTTCACAATTTTGTAACGTGTGATCATAAGAAGATTTCTTTCTCCTTACACCCGAGGGCATGAGGGTCCCCAGAAGCCCTTTGTTTCTGTGCACACGTACATGTGCCTTTGGCAAATCATTTGCTTCTTGATATGTGACAGATAAACTGATAAACTGAGCACAGTCTCAGGCCACTGCCTCAGCTGGAACAACCAGACTGCATGGTGCTTGGATAATACAGCCCATATAGCCCCTAGGAAGTAGATGGTGAATGGTGAATTATTCATAGTGCTTCCTTATGCAGGCTGCCTTAGTATTCCCCAACATGAGCCATCTGCTCTTTCAATTCAGCTGAACTTTGGGAGATCCAAGCAGTAGATTTATTTGTACAGGATGCTACACTGATGGGAGGAGGCTTTTGTTGGCATATTAACTTTACCAACACTTTCATAATCTGCCACCATAACTTCATATACTGTATGTCATCAATAGGATCAGAAGAGTTTGAAGAGTTAGATCCTCAGTGTGGAAAGTGCCCTCATTCTTCCTGAAACATCTACTCTGGGAATCTGAACTACTTGTTTGTTGGCAGTTGGCAGTATTTTATTTTTTTTAGAGTTGTCTTAAGAGGACTTAGTGTTTGTAGCAGCTACTGTTGGTGAGAATTTGCTGAGTTACTCGCTTCTGAAAGAAAGACAGCTGCTAGAATATGTAGATAGCGCTGGTTAATCTTTTATGGTGTGATGGCTGCTGTGAGGGATTAAGTGAGGAATTTCCTCTAGGTCTTTACAGCTTGCACTACACAGCCAGTCTCCAAACTACATGGTTGTGAAAGACTCACCTGGTCAGTAGGTTATACTAGGGAAATTTGCTACTATGGCTTAGCTGAGTAGATTTACACATCTATCCTCAGCAGAACTACTAGCCTGGTAAATCAAGAGACCCAGTCTCATCTGTTTTAATTTCCATTGTGTAGGTTTGTCTCCATACAAAGACCTGTTAACAGCAGAGCATAGGATGATGCACTATAAACCCACTCCCTGGCATGCCCCAGGTCTTTTTTTTGTGCCTAAAGTATTCTGAAATTAAAAACTTCACTGGGAGTTCAGGTGAAGCCATCTTATGACTGTGCTTTGGAGATCTGCTTTCTCACACTGATGTGATCCATCTTTGTGTAGTTCAGAAAAAGTAATAGAAACTACTTGAGATAAGCCATGACACAAAACGATATTACTGGCTATTCCTAATTATTCCCAGTGTTTGTAATGCAGTCATTCCTGCAACTCTAGAGAAGTGTTCTGTTGTGATTATCATTGTAGACACTAAAAAAAAAAAATTATTGCCATCTCAAAGATCCTGCAGTGGACAGGCAAGAATTATTACTTCCCATTGGAAAGGTATAGAGAGATTTGGTGATTTTACAAGGTAACAGAGAAAACTGTCGGAGTATGGGGCTCAAACCTTTCAATGTGTGGGAATACCCAAATCCTAGTCAGACCCTGAATTCAAAAAAGCACTGCTCCCAGCCTCTGAGGCTCAGCTTCTGATACTTACAGCAAGGACTGCAGTAAGTAGGGCAGCTGGGATAGCGTTTGTCTCTCCTGATCCCGTGTGTGACCTGACATTGTTGTGTGTCTCTCAGAGCCATAGACATTAAAATTCACCACCTCCAGAAAACAGAAAATTAAAGTGAAAAAAGACAGAGGCTGCTTAATTTGTGTGTGTATTCATTACAGTCACCATAGAAGCAGATATTGCAAGATAAGGTGGAAATATGTAGGTCATTCAAAATGTGTTCTTCCCTAGGATGGAGGAGGTTGGTTTTCTTTTTTCCTGCAGTTAGAAGATAGGGTGAAGACTGACACTGAGAGGGAGTGGAAGCGACAGGTGATGAAAGAGAAAGAGAATGAAAGTGACTATTGTAACAAAGCCTTTGAATTAACAGCAGATGAAAAGAAACCTGAACTAATTCAAAGTTAAAATATATGGGTGATGTTTGTCTGTGGTAAAGCAAAAGATACAGTGCTAAGCAATTAAAGCTGAGCATCGATTCTGCAGGCTGGGCTACTCATTCATTTTGAAAAACAGTGTGATAATGAAAGATACGCAAGAAAGTATCCCAGACCAAGGCCACTGCATAAGAAGTTTGACTTGTGTAATATTGCAAGCTTCATCTGTGACAAAATTAATTCACTTCTTTTCACAAGTCCTTTCCACACCACTGACATTGCTTCTTGGGGAACTAGGCCCAGATTTGCCCTCTGCAATCAAAGGCTAACAAGTATTAATACTAGCTAAGAAGTGAGCCAGAAACAGTCAAAGTAGCTTCCCGCATCGGTCTTAACAACGTAATCGCAATCTATCCAGATATAATAAAAACGTTGAACTTTTATTAAATAAGACTTGCCAACAGAGGGTCAAAACGCAAAACCTGAGCATGTTTCTAATTTTCTACCACTGTGCTGTTTCAGTTTTCAGCAGACTAATAGCTGCTCCAGTGGCGACACATTGCAACGGTGTACTGCCTTCTAAGCACCAGGCCCACCAGGCCTTCTGCTTATACAGAATCACAGAATCACCATGGTTGGAAGGGACCTCTGAGATCATCGAGTCCAACCTTAAGAAAAAAAAAAAAAAAAAAAACCAAACCAAAACAAAGCCAACCCAACAACAAAACAAAAAACACAACGCCCCACCACATCACACCCACCCCCAACCCAACAATCTCGGGCACTAGAGCATGCCCTGAAGAGCCATGTCTACACGTTCTTAGATACCTCCAGGGACGGTGACTCCACCACCTCCCTGGGCAGGCTGTTCCAATACCTTGTACTGTCCTTCATACCTGGGTGAACAGGGCATAAAATGCTTCCATGCCAGTTTCAGAGCATATCAAACGTATCTGTCACCTCTTTAAGCATTTGAGAATAATTAGGAAAAGTAGAAGGCACAGCAGAATAAATATTTCTCACCAGAATTTTTAATGACAATTTTTTCACAGTTTGCAAAGTTGGAATCATTTAACCAATGTTACTAGGAGCAAGATATGAATTTTTTTTGGAGTATGGATGATTTAAGAACCTTTCATTTAATTTTTTGACATTTCAAATATTGTTTAACGTCATGCTGCAGTGTGTAACATATGAGGTGACAGAGGTTAAAAAAAACACTTCAATGTAGTCAGATTTGGGTAATTCCAGAAAGGATTTTTTTTTAAAGATTTTTTTACAGCAAATTTTGATATAGTCTATCAATACTGTTGCTATTTGAGAAGGTAAGAATTCTGAAATATCAGAATTTCCTGTGCATGGTACTGCATTTCTTCATTTTGACTGCTTTTTATGGTGTAGAATTTGGTATGCTGAGTCTTAGGCAAAGATATCACAACCACTACAAGATTAGTCCTAGAAAAAGTCCATAACCTGTTCCATAAGCATTCTGACTTGTGGGATATTGCAAGCTTCCCTCCCCTTCCCAGCCCCCAATTCTGTTATTTTCCCTCCTCTCTCTGTTTTCTGTTTCCTGCCTAATGCTTTCTTATGCTGATATGAATGTCTTAAATAGATCAGAGATCTGCATTGAGTAAGTTAAGAGAAAAAAAGGTATAAAATCCATATATTTCACACATATTTCAAGAGATCATTATCTGAATTTTACACACCATGTGAAGGATAGTCTGCCTTATTTTGCCTCATTTTCTAAATGAACTTAGATTTCTAGAGAGCATAAAACTTGATTGAGGCCATTTAAGCTACAGCAACCATCTTGTGTAAAGCGGAAGGAAAACTAATATGAAGTAAGAGCTAAATGACTGTATCAATATAGCATTTTGTGGCTGAAGTAATAATAGCTTTGCCAATACTCCTTGCTCTGTAGGACACTATGTAGGTCTTATAGGGCAAAGAGAGTGGTTAAGCTATAATTTTTCATTTTTCATTTTTAATTTCCCCTTTCCACATGTTGGTGTTATGTAGTGTTTTGTAATAACTGTTGTTACTACTGTTACTAGTTGCCCTGGGATCTTAGGGGCCACATGTGGCCAAAGTACCACTGTGGTTAGAGTCATACAGATAGAGGACACAGTGATAGTTACTGCCCTGACGACCTGTATGGGCGTCTGCCAAAACTGACATTACCTCTCCTTTATATAAATTGCACCAGCCCTTTGAAGTTATTGACGCTGCGCAGATTTACACCACTTGAGGATTTGCCTCCTATTTTTGTAGATACAGCAGGATGTTGTAGCATCCAAAAACGTCTGAAGACAGTCTGTTCTCTTGCTAAGCTGCAGCTCCTCTGCTTGTAGCTCCAGCTGCCATCCGTAAGCTTGCTAGGCAGCCCCTTTGCTGGGAGCTGCAGCTTCTCAGCATGCTGCTATTCACACACTGGGATGGAGCAGCAAGGCGGTCGTTTTCACTCCCAAAGACAGAAATGTTTAACCTTTTCCTCTTGTCACCCTGCAGGTACCGTCAGCATTGCACTGGTACAGCTTTCCAGCTGCTACTCCTTGGGTTGCTGCTGCTGCTGCTCTCTCTCTCTCAGGCAAGTGGCATTGTTTGGCTATTGGAAGTTGAAGTGGGGTGCCTGGATGTGAGAGGGTGGGAACTGTTAGTGCCTGGGATGTGCTACTTCTGTGCCCAGCCTGACAGCACAGACTTCTCTTCAGACAGATGCGCTTTCATGTCAACCTTTAATGCCCGAACACTGCCACCATTATGCCCTTAGGATGGTGAAGTCATCCACATGCAATGGTGAGCCCTCTGATGATGCCAAGCCTCCCCGACTGGCCTCGGCGTGTTGTAGGTCCTGTCCATACTGTACCTGTGGGCTGAACTTTAGGTTGCCTTCAAGCTCAGACTTAAGTGATTGTCCTAAGCTTGATTCCCAGTGGCTGTTTAGCCCTTATGCAGGCTCTGTTCAATGACGTGTGAGTTTAACCCTGTCCCCTCACCTCTTCCCCTCGTCCCTTTGCATGTCATGTCTGTAACCTGCTACTGTGATCTGGGGTCAAGCAAAGAAAGTCTCCCATGAGGGGAGATTTAGATTGGATACCAGGAAGAAATTCTTTACAGTGAGGGTGGTGAGGCACTGGAACAGGTTGCCCAGAGAAGTTGTGGATGCCCCATCCCTGGAAGTGTCCAAGGCCAGGCTGGATGGGGCTTTGAGCAACCTGCTCTAGTGGGAGGTGTCCCTGCCCATGGCAGGGGGGTTGGAACTAGACTATCTTTAAGGTCCCTTCCAACTGCAACCATTCTATGATTCTATGTGCTACCCCAGCTCTTCAGTCATGTGTCCTCTTTTGTGTTCATAGAGAACCAAGCCCTGTAGAAGGGGTGGTGTCTAGCAAGCTCTGCTCAAGGAGCCCAACACAGAAAGTCGCATGGTGAGAGTTGGGTGGGGAGAAACGCACAGACAGCTTGTGTGGCTCGGGCAGGGGAAAGGAGGATCTGTAGTGTAGTTCTGTGTGAAAGGGGTGATTCAAAAGGCTGATGGCCTTTTCTTACTGGTGCCATTTTGAAACAAGCCATCCTTTCAGAGTGGAGGAAGAATACCAGCTCTGAGTTAGGCCTTGGAGCTTTTAACTTTTGCCTAATTGTGAGGGAAAATTCAAAAGCAGCTTCAGGTCAGTAGGTATTGTGACAAATTTTGTTAGTCCCCCAAAACTCAATTTAAAGAAGTGTTTTAAGAATACCACAAGCCTTGAATTAAGAACCGTGCAGAAAATGCCTCCGTGAAGAAGGTTATAGTTATATTTTTATCTACTTTTAGAGAAGGTATTTTTTTGCAGATGGCAGATCTCATGTCATTACTTCAGTAGGTGGACTACCATGCTGGAGGATCATGTCCTTTTTAGTTCAACTTTGTTAGTTTAGCAAATTACTTAGCAGAAGCAGTTTAGAGAGAAGATTGCCTAATAGGAAGAGGACTGTACTGTGTCAACCTACAAGCTCCATTCACCTATTTGCCTTGTAGGCAGTGGGGTAGGGATCCCTGAAACAGGTCAGATAGGGAATAGCTTGTATAAATACAAAAGCAGTGAAGAGAAGCAAAGTAGAATTTAGTAAAGAACAACCAACACTGCTCTATTATACTCCAGTAACATCTGAAGGTAACTCTACAGTGGTTACCAGATGCCAGGAAAATAATATAAAAGGCCTGAATTATTAGCAAGTCTTATAAACCAGTTGGCAACAGGAGGAGCAAAATGATCATCTTTTGGCACCTGCAACATTGTTAGTTTTCAAATAATAAATAGGCCTGAAGGCTGGTCAAGGGCACACTAGCATCACAGCTGAGAGGTGGACAAGCTGAACTGAGGTGTGTCAAGGCCACATGGCTGTAGCTTCTGAGTTACCAGGCTTACACGAGTTCATCCGCTGGAACAAAGTTCCCTTCTACATAGATACTGCTGTGCCATATCAGGGCCCTTCAGGAGCAATTTATATAAGCCTTAATACTTTCTTTTAAGTCAGAGTTTGTATAGATAGAAAGCTGGACTGTGCTGCTCTGCGTTCTGTCCTATAGCTATAAACTGCTTCCATCTGACTTGAATCTGCAAAGTAGACTGTGTGTTTATTCCATGACAATTCCCACACGAGGTGTGGAAGGCTGCGGAAAATTGGGATATTTGTTTTTACCATTGTTAGAGATATGGGACATGCCCTTTTCTTATTTTGTGTTTAACTGTGTCTATGTTTTCATAAAAAAAACTGTTCCATACAATTTAGCTTTCTGTTTGGTGAAAAGGAAGTTCTATGTTCATGTGGGCTGAGGGAAGGAGGATGAACCACATTAACAGCAGGGGCATTAAGGAGGACAACAGTTTAAACGGTGTCACTTTAAGAAGGTGACACAGGAGTCTTTGCTACTGCTCTTGGGCAACTTCTCATGTTAATTTTCAGTGACAAAAACACATATGGAGTCCATATACACAAGAGTGATCAGGAGGTTATCTCATTTTTCAGAGCCTAATGCCCAATGGTTGTAGCTTTTACTTTGAAATATTTGCAACTCTGTGACAGTTTGTCAATGTATGGTCTTTGGGGAGATTTCGTTAAGCCCTTGCTATCGAGTTTCAAGAATGTAAGCACCAAGCATTAGATATCCTAAAAATGCATTTTTATTGGTTCCTGCCTTTGTACTCCATATAGTCAGTGGTGACTCCTGTTTATGACAACTGAGAAAAGAGCAGTGTGGTTAAAGCATATTGTTTATGTTTCTGTCATGACTTCATGTAGCTTTAGCATGAACTTCACTTTTCCCTTTTTATTCTTGATATAAACAGATATAATTTTTGCATCTCTCAGCTAAGTTTCACATATATCTCTAGGTCTTATAACAGGTTTATATATTTTTAGTGTTGGAGAGACAGTTTGTAAGACATGGCACAGGTTTGTCACTTACAGCAACGTTCTAATATTTGCCTTTAAGCATTTTCTCTAAGCATTTTTATTTTCTTTCAATACTGGCTTCCTCAAAAAAACCTGAACATTTCACATCCCAAGTCTAATCACAGTGGAACAGGAATAATTGAGATAAAGCCAGTGCTGTAATCATGGAATTAATTTATGATTTACTTTTATTGATCGTACAGTAATTATGCATTTGTCTGATTAGTTTTAAAATAATGTAAAAACAGCTTATAATGCTTTATCAAATGGTTTATAATGCTCCTAAATTGCTTTAAGATTTACATTATTAAAAATGGTTAAAACTCAAGCCTAAAGTGAGCTAGAATTAAAACACATTGTTTTTGATCTAAAGATCTTTTCCCCAAAAAAATGATGATTGCTTCCTTTTTTTTTTTTTTTTTTTATAGAGCTGAGGTTTTCTGAACCTGGACTCTGCTTGAAAGAGAATTATTTTAGAAAGCTTGAGCAGGAACAGTTTGGTGTAATGGATAGACTTTCTAGCTTTTATCTTTATAAAGAAATGAGTATTTTCTCGTGAGGACACTAAAGTGTCTCAACAGGAGACACTGGAAGCCTGAAATCTGGAAAGGAGGTAATCCATTAGGCTCAATGTAAACTATCCAGTTTGGTTTAGCCAGAGCATACAGATCTGAATGACATGCCCTGACAATTGCTCGACTATGTGTGCATTAACTGGGACATCACTACGAAATCTCATTTGGTCCCCAGCAGATGGATTGGATATTGAACTGATGAATGAGGAAGGGCTACACCAGGAGCACAAGAGTAACAGTAAATGTAGTTCATCTTTGTCATTTGCTATGCAGAGAATTCGTGAATAGGTATTATAGGATTGAAGATTGTGTTGCAATTGCCTGGCACTGGCGTGAGGCAGCAGACCTAAGAGTTGGTGGGCAGCCTTGGGAGGCTGGACATTTAAGCTCCTCCCAGTGGCATCCTACTGTTCCACTAGTAAATCTAAGCAATTCCATATCAGCATTGTTGTGTTGATTTTGATGGTGCTATGCTGATTGACATCAGTGAAAGATCCACCTAACAGCCTCATTGAAAATCAATATGATGTGAATCATGTTGTGTCATGCTTCTATTTAACCTTTGTGCCTTATCTGCCCTGGCACAGGATATTGAATTATAGAATCATAAAACATCTCAAGTTGGAAGAGACCCATAAGGATCTCTCTTGGATTGAGTCCAACTCCCAACTCAACCATATAACTAAGAGTATCATCCAGACACTCTTTGAACTTCGACAGGCTTGTTGCCGTGACCACTTCCCTGGGCAGCCCGTGCCAGTGACCGACCACACTCTCAAGTGAAGAACCTTTTCCTAATGTCATCTGAACTTCCCCTGACACAGTGTTGTTCCATTTCCTGTTTGCACTTACTTTGAGGGGCCAATCTAAATTCCTTTTAATCAGTGACAGTCTTTACTTAGTTCGACTTAGAAATGAATCAAGCTCTGCCACAATTAAGCAAGACACTCAGTCAAGTATGTGTCTTAATTTGGAAGCATGTGAGTGATCCTGTTGAAGTGAGAGTTTGGAATGTATGTAAGTACCTGCCTAGACAGGGGATGTAATTAAAGATCTAGAGCGATATCACAGAATGACTTTTGACTCAGTGACTGATACCAGCATTGCATCAGATTGCAAATTCAGCATGGCTTAGAATGTAAATACGGACTGCTATATCCCTGGGATAGCTCTTATTTTAAACCTGAATATGATCCTTCTGCTCTTTCCTTCCATTCTGCAGACAAGGAAGAGCTGTTTAATGTCTCATTCAATCTCACTAAACAGTGGCAGAAGTAGATTGCCTAGACTCCTTCTAGCATCTTACAAACTTTTTGTCATAACTGTTTCTCCTTGTAATGACTTTTCCACCTTTGACTTGTGCCAAAGAAGGAAAAATGAATAATGATTATTTTTTCAAACAGCAAGAATGTGGCAAAATGAGTTTGAGCTATGCTATGAGGACGATGGATTTGCCACTTGATCTAAGTGAATTCTGAATGTAAATAAAACTTAATATTCAGAGTTCACCCTATTTTAGAGCAGCAGAGGCACATCATTAAAAAAATTTCTGACATGTCAGTGAGCAATGAATTACCATGCAGTGCAGCACTGCAAAGACATAACAAGCAACTCCCTGCTGGTGTATAATGTGCCAGCACATGGAAGATGATACATAGAATGAGACAAGGAATAGCTCCTTAGGGAATAAGATACTTCAGGCCTAATCCTGAGGTAGTGTAAGAGGCATATATCTCCACTGAATGAACTGGAGCTCAACTGATTTACAGCAGTCTGGGTGCCAGCTCTTTCTCATTAGTGAACAGTGGTGATGTTCTATTATAACTTTTTCCTCTCCAGCTTAATAAAATTACTCGGCTGCTATGTTAGTTTCTCCATTGCTAGCCATCTGCTGCTGAGTCTCATCTTTCCACTTAGGCTGGTGCTCTACCCTTTTGCTCCCAAGTCTTCTGTGCTGAAACTTGACAGGCTGTTCTCTCCTTTAATTGGGAATGTAACTTGACAGTGCTTTCCAGTTGGTGGTCCTCAACAACTTGTCAGGGGACTACAGAAAATCACTACCTGTTCACAAGGCTTAAATTTGCCATACAGGGATCTGTACTTCCACTGGAAAACAGGGAGTCTGCAAATTAATAAAGGTTTAATGTCAGAGTCGTAGCTGTTGACTTTTGCAACTTGAATAAGATGACATCATTGCATGGCAGGAAGGCAGGAAACAAGCATAATTTGAAACTGGAGAGGTCTGGATTGGTACAAGGAGAAACTGTACCACCAGGAGGGTAGCCAGGCCATAGAGCAGGTTGCTCAGAGAGGTTGTGCCATCTCCATCCTTGGAGGTATTCAGAATGGGATTGGACAAAGTACTGAGCACCCTGTTCTCATTGCTGACCCAGCTTTGAGCAGGACTGGAGACCTCCCATGATCCCTTCCAACCTAGATTATCCTATGATCCCATACCTTCTTGCATAGATTCCAGATCGGATCTTTCTGGGCTATTCAGAACTGTCTGTCATGGGTCCTGAGACCTTAATGGGTCTTTGGTCAAGAACCAGGAACAAAACTATACCAGTAGATCAGAAAATGAAGAGAAGATTTTATGACTTGTGATTCCATGGTCATTAAAACTGTACTTTTCAGGCCATGCATGATGCCAATGAAAAAGATATAGTTAAGGAATTCCTTTTAGGCCTTTAACATTTTGTGTGATATTTCTGCATGCAAAAGCACAGTTAAATATGCAGCTGTATAGTTATGTATACATATATACATGCACATTACATTATTTTTTTTTACAAGGGTCACATTAGTACAAGCTTTTCAGCTGCTTGGTATATTGGCTGCTCTAACCTCAACAGCAGATCTAGCTGAACCATTCCTTTCTGTAATTGCATTGATGGTATATTGTCTAACTGCTAGAGGCACTGGAGTTGAATCTGAGTTACTCTATCAATCAGTGCTTGCTGCCTCTTATTGTGCCCAGATTGCGTATTTGACCAAAGAAGATATAGAGGGTATTTAATGTAAATTGTATTTGACTAATGGCAATTAACACAAGTAGAAATCACTGATTTAACATGGCCCGACATCCCCTGGGTGTTATGGTAACTAGCTGCAAGTAAGCGCTAAGTTAATAGGTACAATTTTTGGTAGATATTCTTTCTTGAACATTGCCTGTGCTTGCACATACAGTTATTGCTTTAGCTGCTGTTTTTACTACCAATGCATGTTTTCAAAATCAAAATTAAATGCAGAACATATGCTATTGTTGTGTATGCGGCCTCTCTGGGAAGGCATTTATCAATGGGTGGTTTTGTCCCAGTCCTGGGGTTATTCTAGTGCAATGGAAGACACCCAGATCAACAACTGTTTGCAAAATTGTGGCTCTGAGCAGTGCCAGCCCACAAGGGAATTTTTGAACCTGCCTGTTTAGTCCATGAGAAGTGAGTAGCGGCAGGCAGAAGGGTTACTAGAGTTCATCAAAGGCCTGCAGAAAGTATGGATTACTCAATTCTCAGAGAGCATTTACTGCCAAATGAACAGGAGAACATTGTAGGATAAATAGCTGTTATCTGCATTTAGAATATGCCTTCCAAGTGAGATGGAAGGTGTTCTGCCTTACAGGATTATCTGGCTGTTCATCCTGTCACGTGAAATAGCCATCCTCTGGTTGTTATAAAACATAGGCTGTCAACACAGGGGCCACAGGATGGTTTCATAAGGTCACAGGCACCATTTCTACGGCTCTATAGAAGAACACAGAGGTTTTACCCAAAACCTTTATTTATTGAGATTCACACATTATTTAGGTTCACTGATACAAAGGGTTTTTGGAAAGAAATTAAAGGCTTCTGATTCTAACCAAACCCAGTTTGCAGGGCTGTACAAAATTTCTGTTGCTCTCGTTTTCATTTATGGTAAAAGAAGTCACAGAGATTGAGATGCTGAGTTGATTTCTCAGCTTTTCTTGACCCTACCCTAATACAAACAATGTATAATGGGTGTTCCTGGCGATAAACAACTCTAAATCCAACATGATACAAAGTAAGAGTTTACCAAAGTTGATGGCAAATATTTGTCTTTTGGCTCAGATGTTCAGTTAGTGTACACTTGGATAGCTTCTTCAGTCCTTCATGGTTTCATTACTAATTTTTGTGGAGGTGGATGTGGGAGAGAAGATAATGATGAAACTATGGCATCCACAAGAGCATCAACGTGACTCACCCACCAGTCTTTATTGGTAGTTATTATACATGTTTGTTGCTTTAGAACATACCTTCCTTTGCCTTTACTTTCATTCTCCATGTCACCCTGTCCTATACCTACTTTGCTAATTTTTTGTAAAAGTCTTTCTTTGGGAAGAGCTCAAGAGAAAATAAGAATTTAGAAGTTATCTGAATTTAACTTCTCAGTTGGATGGAAAATACGTATCTCACAGACAAGTTTTTGGGATAAATTGTCGCAGCATGACTTTCTTCAGTGAACTTTTCTTACTGACTTAGTCTGAGGCAGGAACGGAACAAAACTTCTTTGCCTCTTTTCTGTAATTTACCACCTCAGTAACCAAAACTCAGCAGATTTCACTGCTTTCTGTTTTACCTGGCCACCACATGTCCTTTCACAGGCCATACCATGCAACCCAGTAAACTCTGTTGCTTTCCATCAAGTGAAGGAGAATACTTCCCTATCCTTCCACTTCCCCTTCCTAATGCCTTCCACATGTAACCCCCTGCTACAACACTGGTGCAGCTCTTGCTTGCTCCGTGGTACTGTTAGAGGTAAAGAAAGCCCTCGGTCGAATTACTACCTATTACTCCAGCATAATGTTTGTGCTGCTCCATTGACCTTTAAAGGCAGATTAACTCAAGAATGACTCAGGCCAGTTTGCCCAGCCATTGTCAGATATTCTGATTTGCTTTCTGGGTTGACCCTGCTTTCAGCAGAAGGTTGGAGTCAAAAGCTCCTGAGGTCCCTTCCAACCTGAATTATTCTGTTATTCTATGATTAAGTGATGCTGACTGAAAGATGTCATCACACTTCAACAGATAATCTTCCTTTTGTGCTCATTGTATAGTGGAAAATAATCACTAACACAAGAAAAAGAAGAGAGAGATGGCAAGCAAGGAACTCAGTTTGCATTGAACTGAATAATAGTGCTGTGTTGTGGGTTTTTGCATGTGGAGTATTCTGTGTTTTCAATGATATTATGTCTACTGTGGAAAACAATTTCTTGGGGAAGTATTTAATGCTTCCTGACAGTTCCAATTCTGGTACCACTTGAGATTAGCAGGTTGACAGGCTCTTATTGCCTTTGAAGCTTTGCATTTGCCTAGGGAGAATATGTCTTTTTTCCCCACCCTTTGCTGATGGTGTAATCACGGGGAGCTGAAGTGTATTTTATCTCATGACACAGCTAGTTGTTATTTTTAGCCACTAAATCATTTATTTGGAGTTATATTCCCCCTTAATTATAGGCATTAATGACACGGTTAGCATTTTTAAAAAGACAGAGTAAGATCTGGAGACTAATTAAGGGTGCTGGTGAGGCTTTTACATGAAATCACTGATGTCCTCTACAAGTGGCTATAATGCCTTCACTCAGACTGGTTACATTAGAAAGGAAATTTAGGACCAATTTTATGTAAATGATTAACTATAAAATCAAGAAAAAAAATCTTCAAAGCTATACTGCTTTTGATAATACTTATTTATGATTAAAGTAATACAACAATCACATCAAACTCATATCAGCAGGTTAACACCACTGCTGGCTTGGAATAATAATTCTCTCCACTGTTAAGCTATTCTGTGAACACAGCATATCAATCTCTATAAATCCCAGGAAAAAATTCAAGGAATAGTCCAGTGAGTCTAAAATCCCAACTACAGTGTTTTACCGAAGGCAGTCAATTTGGAGGGTCAAATAAGGAAACCAAAATAAACTTTGTGTCTGAATTGTAGCATTAAAGTGGGTACAAACCCTCATTGTAAACTGTCTGGTCTCATACACAGGTTAATATTTCCTCACTAGTTCTGTCTGTAGTTCAGGCCATCACTGATGCTCTGGCAAAATGAAGTTTGGCAGCTCTTGGCTGACAGTTTATAGCGGAATGTTTTTTACCTTTTTAGTTTTCTCAAACAGAGAATAGAGAAGATGCTTTCTTGAGTACCTGTATGAGGCTCTTTAGGACTGTAGAGCTTCTTTTGCAGAACTTCTTCTCCTTACAGATTTTTTTATACTGCTTAGATGTGCATAGGACAAGTTGTATTTTTATACCTTCATTGGGAAGTTAAAAACCTAAAGAGGTTGTGGAGGAGATCACGCTCAATATCCTCCATGGAAGCACTTTGGCCCAGTTATCACCAGGCATTTTCAGTTTGACAGTGTCATCTTCACCATGCAGAATAAAGCCCCAACTCCATGCTCGGTCTGAATCTAAAAAGTACAAAAGTCAGTTTTCTGAGAATGCTCTCTCCCTCCCCTCCAGCTTGCTCGTGACTGCGTCCTGCCTGACACGTTACTGGCTTGTGGAAAGCTCAGCCACAAACTGGCAGAAGTAAGCAACTAGAAAGATCCAGCTGCTTGGCCCGCAAGTTTTGAAATGCAAAAGCAGTGTAAAAATGTTATGGACAGGTAGCACAGTTCTCTTAATGAAGAGGAGCTAGCTCTGCACTTGAGGGAGTCAGGAGTGCTGCTCAATACTACGTCTTGTTGCAAGCTCCCTTTTGGCTTTCTTCAGGTGTAACAAGAGGCAAGTTTGCTGATGCTGCAGATTCCTGTTTCTGAGGTAGTAAATCTGAGGGTCTGGAAATGCCAGCCACTCGAGCTCTTACCCTTGATCTTCACTGCCTCTGCTTTGCATACCTGTTCCATAACCCTCGGTGATGCTCCAGACCTCGAGTGCAGCAGGCTGGCCCATCACAAACTATTTTCAACTTGGCAGAGTCAGCATCTGCACATCAAATGATTCCACACCCTCCTCTCCTTCGTCACTGTGGATACGTAAGTACTAAATAAGTCTGCTTTTTGAGGGAGCAGTGTGAACATCTTATGGGCAGATGGCACTATTCTCCTTGCCAACTAGACTATTCTATAAACTTTATATTTAGGGACTTAGACCACAAGTCAATCAGCTCATATTTAGAATTTCATCCCAGTAGAAATAAGCAGATGGATAGTCCATGCTTTAGTATTAGTTGGATTTTCTTAGGAAATCAAACTTAAAATATGGAAAGTTTATTTAAGGCCTGCATTATCCTGCATATTTTTTTTCTCTCATACTATGCTGCAGAGCTGTAGGATGGCAAAGACATCAGAGAAATAGATGGATTAAAATGCTCAGCATGTGTTGACTCGCAAATCCCAACTACTTTTTCTCATTACTTGTCTCATAATAATCAGAAAAACGAGTTGTAACACTTCTCCACAATATTTGCTGAATTTGTTTTTATCTGTATTTATATATTTTAAATATTGTGTTGGCAAGAGATGTATTTTAAATATCTTAACCCACTAAACATTGGCTCATCAGAATGAGAATTCAGAGATGCTGTTTCTGTATTTTTCTCCATTTTGGCATTTAAATAGGGAAAAGCAGATCAAGACCAGAACAGACACCTCCTGTGTACCTTTGCTAAATGTAAATTGAAATTCAGATCATAGTAATATGCAGAGTGAAAGATATTGTCAGGTTTGGCATTTGTGAGGTATGAAAGCACTAATAAATCAGAAAATCCCTGTCAAAGACTACATGTTGACTACCTGGATGGAGAAACTACCCTCCAGATCAGGACAGACCTAGACCTTTTCAAAAGCTTCTGGAAGTAATTGACGGCCAGTACAGTTCTGGCAGACACCTAAAGAACCTGAGAAATTCTGTTAGATGGGAATGGGAATGAGTGGGAATAGCAAACCTGGACATTAGTGTCTCTTAACTATCTTCTGAAATGTTCATCAGAGACTCTGGAGTTGTATTGTTTGGATAACATTTTATCTTAGCCCTTTCACTTTCAAGACTCCATGCAAGGGGCACAACACAGCCCTTGATATGTTCATGTAAATCTCAAATACTTAAAAAATGCTCAGGAAAAAAAAGATTGAAAAGTGCTGAAATCCAGGACATTCCAATGACTTTTGCTCCTAGGAAGTTTAGGTCTTTTTATACTTGTGACTAGAAAGGTGGAAAAGGACGGGTTAACTGCTTGTGTCTGTATACATTGAATTGAGGTGGTTTTCTGAACGTGATGCTGCCCCCCTTTGGATTCTGTTTCTTGAACTGTAGGAACTAGTTTCAGCAGTAGCAGAATTCATAAATCCTGGTGTGTTTGGATGTGTGTCTTACAGTTGCTTGATTTTTAACAGTTGTATCAGCTCTGCTTTGTCATCACACTCCTTATTAGAAACCAGTAAACTGGCTGCAGAGTGAGTTTTTCTGGTCAGTTAAGTATGGCTCTGACTAGAGCTTTCCAGTGGCTGGGGGACAGGTAGCATCTCTGTCCCACATGCATCCTTCCTTGTTAATCAGTGCTCAGTGCAGCCTTTTCCTCAGTGAGCATGCTGACAGAGTCACTCTGCCACCCATTCACTTATTTTCTTAAAATATGAAGGAATGCTGTATCTTTGTGATTGCGGTCTTTGTCAAATTTGACTGTAATTGGACTATGGGTTCAGAAGTTACAAATAAAAACATACATATCTGTAGCATGAGACTGCTGAAACTCGTTTTCCCATGGGACACAGCCAGGATACATAAACTAACAGATGGGCAAGCAGGGTTATCTACTCTAAAGTGGCATGCTTTGCACTTGGGCACACTTCCAGCTTCAGCCCAGGACTTCAAAGCCTTTCCAGGGCTCCACATCAATGCCTTGATTTGCCCTGGTAAACTCAACAGTATGCTCTGGACCTGAGTGCTGCTAAAACTCACTCGTCCTTTCCCCACCACTTTGCTTACCTGCCTGTCCACAGTCTCTTTGGTCACAGCTTTGCTGCTGCTTCTGAAAGGAAAATTCTTGGCAGTCCTTGGTGTCTGTGGGTATATAAAGGTATCTCCAAGCAGAATAGGCACACCATTCAGTCTGCAGGCAGCCTCCTCACCAACGTTGTCATTATGCCCATGCAGCAGATATGCCATCAAAGGTATTGGGCAAGAATGTAAGGAAAGGGAAGGGCATCTTGAACATATTTGGTCCTAATAGATTTCAGGTAGGTTTTAAGTGGAAGTTACCTCTTTAGCCCACAGGTGAATGAATATTTCCACCCTCAAAATGTGATTACATCCTTCATTCATTTCCTAGTTCAGGTGGAATAGGTGATGCAGCTGGGAGAAGGCATATGTTGAGAGAAGATCTAGTGGCCTCTTTTACAGGTAGATGCCAGGAACTTCTCATCCATGTTTATACAACTCACCATTCCTGTCTCCTGCTCCTCGTAAACATGGATAATAATAGGTATAGCACATAATTCATTTGGATTCCTATGGAGAGCAATTAAAACTTTGAAGATGTAAATGTTTAGCATTGTTTATAGTCCAGCTGGAAACAGGAGATGCCAGAAATTACATAAGCTCTCTAGGTATGAATAAGCTCCATGTAAGCATCTGCTTCTCTTCTTGGTTAATTGTTTGGCAGTACCTTGCATAATAAGGCTCTCATTCTGAATGGGAATCAATGGGGGCTGCCTGGTTATAAATGACATTAAATGATAATCCAAACTGTTGGCATTTGTAGTGCATCCATAGGCAGGGCTGTAGTTCACTCTCTCCTTGGCACTGTCCTTATAGTATGGAAATAGGGAGAAGAATTCTTTCTCTGGACATTGTATTTGTATCCTCTAAGGAAAAATAAATATAATCCAGGCAAAGTACACATTTTCTGTCAAGGGAGAACAGAAAAAGGCACCAGCAAAATAAGCATTTTGCTGTAATCCTTCCAAAGAGGGAAAAGATAGGCTGATGTTTGTTTGCTAATGGAGCATTGTCATAGGTAGAAGCATTATAAAGAAATGTGATACAAAAAACCTGCAGGAATTCATGAGTGTTTGCCAGGGTAGGATGACATTTGCCTGGGAGTTCCTAAGGAACCAAGGAACAAAATAGCTGTGCTGGTGGCAAAAATTATGCTCTTTATCTTTCAGAACAGCTGCTTGGCTGTAGGGTCACTCACAAAATACTACTCTTTTGAGAAAAAAACATTAGAAGGAAATATTCTGAAACAAATCATTAGAGATGAAATTACATAGCACTGTGATGTGCATAGTATAACAGGGGTTGAAATAGTCTTGCCTTTATAAATCATGCTTCTGAAGTAAATTTCTCAGGAAGACTAGTGGAGTTGATTCTTGGCAGCTAGGTTCCCAACCAATATAGAACAGCAGAGTCCCCTGATTTCAGTGGTGTAAGCTCCATAGGCTGAGGGGGGATGAAACAAACCTTTCATGATAAAGAACTGAAGTTTTCAAAATAGCTTTTTTGAAGTGCCTTGTTAAAAGCTATCAAGAAAGTCTGAAATCCACAGGCTGAGAAAGCTTTGAGAAGCATTAAAATTTGGTTACTAGTTAGAAAATGAAAGTCCCTTTCTCATTAAAGCAGCAAAACCTGCTGAGAACACAGAATAATTTAGATAACCAAGACTAGTGGAGAGTAGGAGAGTTCTAGAAAGGCTAGGTAACAATACAGTATAATACTCTATATATATACAATATAGTATAATACTATATCCCCTTCCCGTCTTTCCCCTTCCTACTGCTGACTGCCCACTCCTGCAGTTTCCCCTTGTGCCAGCACAGGCAGCCACATTAGCCTTTGTGAACTGACTCGGCTCATTACGAAGAGAGAAAGCGAGTCCAGCAGCAAGCCCCAAATATAAATGGAGTGGACAAGCTCTGACTAAAGCTAGAAGGAAAGTGACCACAAGCAGCAGTAAAGGGAACCTGTTCATTACCTCTGGCTGCAAGCAGAAAGGATGTTTCTGAGAAGAAATCTCAGGACATCTTATGTCAGTGCAAGGTGAGAGTGGAGTCATATGGAGTGTTTTCTTCAAGTGTCAAATTTGCAGATATAAATTATTCCACGAGCTACCTAGCTGAGATTTGCCGACTTGTAACGCACATGTTAAGCTGTGGATGAATACCAGGGGTGGAATCCTGTCTTCACTCCCAGTGGGCCTCCTCCCCTCTCCTTTGCTTTGAGTCAGTATTTCCCTGTCGGTTTGTATGTTCAAACTGCTTCAGAACTGCAGTTTCTTAGGTTCTTATGGCTTGTAGTATTAGCAATAATCAGAATACACCCACAGCTATCAGCCCCAGCCAGGCAGTATCCCTATGTCACCATGGTAAGCAGGAACCATCACAGGTACACAGCTCTGACCACACAACTGCCAGGACTCATGCACAGCTGGGCTAAGTCACACTTCTATTTTAAACAAAGCTTGTATAACATACATCTCCTGCAAGTTTGCATGGAGCCCTTGTCACTGATTTTTTAATACAAATTATTGAGTGGCAGACAGATGTTTACGTTCAGAGTAATGCTGGCCCAGACCTGCTTGTTAACCAGCAGGCTGGCAAGAAACAAATATTGCTGCTGGTGGTTTTATTTGTGGGATGGGAATTTTGCAAGCACTGACACAGTAACAGACAGTGCTAAGTCATTCTCCACAGACAACATTGATAAAACCAGCAAGTGGCACAGGATGAAAGCTCCAACCTTTCCTAGGCACTGAAAGATTAGCCCGGTAGACAATAAGGAAGTAGAACATCTTCCTCTGTATTGCCAACTTTTATTGTGGCTCATGCCCTGAGTCATCCTATTTAGAACAAAATAATTGACAGACAAAAGAGATGCCTTCTTGCTGGTGTTGTTCCACCCTTCAGGATCCCAAGGCCTTTCATTATAATGAGTATGTTGTTTAAAATCTCAGTTCTCTTACTTTAATTAAGTATTTTCTGACAATAGGAGGCAAAGTCATTGGGGTATATTTCACTGCACACAGAATTTTTTGTATTTTCCTGGAAAATTAAGAGTTGACAACGTTACTAAAGCCAATCAAAAGAAAATTGACTTAATGAAGGACTAGAATTTGAGTTTAAAATCCCACAGTGTTAGCTTGGGTTTTTGATTTCTCTTCCTTAGCTTTACTCTTCTGTGTTCCTCATGCATAGAGAACAATGAGCAAGTCCTCTAGTGTCCAAGGCCCAAAGCTGAAAAAATTAACAAAAATAGTCTGATTTCCAGATGTTAAGTATCTACATTTCCCAAGGAGTCTAGTGACAGCTACATGTGATCAGCAGCTCTGAAAACCTGCCCTACAATCAGAGTTTTAAAAAAGGACTTTATATTTACACAATCTTTATGTCCTTAAACACACAGATCAGATATGTTCATGCAACCTTCAATGTCTTTGAACACAGTATTTGGGGCAGTAGCATCTAAACTTAATGGTTCATCTGGCTGAAGTCCTTCCCCATTCCTTCTCCTCCCCTCCAATAAAACATTGTCCAAAGTGCTGAGCTAGGGACATAAGCAATTTGTGTGAAAATGTTTGCTGTTTGAAATGTCTTACACTTAAAAATCATTATTATAATAAAAAAGAGCCAGGCACCTAAAGCCTTTTAAAGATTTTAACAATTTGATCAGTCATTTCATGTAATAGGTTATGTTCAAGAAAGAGAGAGAAGGCATGGCAGCTGGATTTGCTCACCCTTTGTTTCCAGCATTATGTAAATTCAGTGTGAATGGTATCAGCCACATCCTGGATTAAACAAGAGTCTTGTGTACAGGAGATTGGACTAATCTTTTCTCCCAACATTTGCATAGCCCAAGGACAGGTGAGTATCTCTGCAATTATAGGAAGTGTTTTCCATCAAAAGACAGATTGTTGAAGGTATGAAAGTGAATTACTCAGCTTTCAAGTATTTGTTCCTTGCTTTAATTGTTTTAGCCTTTTGCTTTTTTAAAGAATTTAACACTTGCAGTCTACCACCTATAGAGGCTTCATTGTAAATATATAGATTCAACACTAGGGATGACTAAGGCAGCACCCACTTCAAAGTGTAGTCATAATTTAGTCTTCCCAGTTTAGCTGAGGTGATGACGGGCATCTTCTGTTGGGACAGGGCAGGTGGAGAGGAAGTGTTCACAGCAAAAGGCTGTAGATGCAGATCAGTAGCAGCCAACACCCCTTATGACAATACTCTTTCAATAATCTTCATGTGTTACTCATAAGTCACAAAGGTAGATCAATGTGTTGGTGAGTTGTTTTGGAAACAAGACCAGCTAAAGCCCAGGCTTGGAACATTTTCAGCAAAATCAGCAATGACTTTATTTGTAAACATGTCTCTAGCACCAGGTGTATATTTACATGGGGTTATCATAGTGTTAGCCATTCCCCAAATGAATATTTGCCAGTGTGGTGTGTGTTCTTATGTCACACTCAATGGTCGTGCTGCATCACCACCGAGTACTGATGTCAATTTGTTTAAGTTTCATTGCATGAATTAATAAGAGTTCATCATGGACTAATAAATACAAAGGTGAGGATACAGTTTCTCCCTAAACCTCAGACCACGGAAAGATGACAGTATATCAGTGAAAATATTTCTATATAACTGTCCTATTCTCACACGTTTTCTTGCAAGTGCTTGTGTTTGGCTACTGTCTGAGACAAGATATGGGATCAATGGACATTTGATCTGATATATTTCATATTTGTACCTGTACCTAGAAGTTAATATATGACAGGGTCAGATAGTTGTTGACATCTCACATATCTTGTAGTGGTGCAGTTTTCATTATGGGTTCTTTAGACAACATCTTTGAATGTGTTGTGCTCTTTTGGCACTTTTCTTGTTCTTCTGCCCTTTACAGAAACGTTGCAGAGATGGAAGATCTAGACCACTTCCACTTTGTAGCTCAGTAACTATTCTAGGCAAAAGGAAATAATGCTGTTTATCAGGTTATTTCAACATCTAGCATTTTTTACTGATTGTCCTTTGAAAGAAACAGAAGCTCAGGCTTCTCTTTTAGCATCTATCTTGTGGTGTTACACTGTGTTGGGGGGTTTTGTGGCCAAGTAGCACTCTGAAGTGAAGCTCTGACATAGTACTGGCAAAAGTAATTACAGTCACCAAGTAGAAAATGGGAAACAGTTCTAAATCTCAGTTGAGTTCAAGGATATGTTTTTGCTAGAAAAACAACGGGAAATGTTGTAACTTGTACTTTGCATTTCAGCATTACTTTGATAACTTATCAACATGTCTTTTGATTTGGGTTGAACCAGAATGATTGTTTCCCCAGCTTTTGGTGTGATCGTCAAATAAAAAGCTCACTATTTGTTTTCCCTGACTTAGGAGAGACACATTCAATTCCTACCTCTGCCAGTACTTTTCAGTGTGACCTTGAACACTTCCTTCCGTATTCAAGCCTCTTTTTATAAAATGAAGACAATGTTTACAGTCTAGTTTATAAAATGCTTTGAGATATACGGATGAAGAACCCTGTAGCAGATCTAGATTATATGTTGTCATCAAAGGGAAAATAGGATTCATGTGACTGGCAATCAGAGTTTTCACTCTTTTTTCTGTAGGTATTTCCAGCTGTTCTTATGTAGAAGGCCTTACAGCCTATGAATCAAATGTAAATGAAAATCTCAGAAACCAAAAATGCTGGTAAAGTGCATACCAATAGCTGCAGTGTTGCTGGGTGTATCTCTGCTGGTATTGTTAACCACTACTTCATTAATAATCCTTTAAAAAAGTAAAAATAAATCACAGAGAGATTGCAATTATATCTTTTTGTTGATGCTTTGATGCAAATTGCTTTGATCTAGAGAGAATAATGGGTTCTTCTGTTGCAGGAAACCACATCTCATCCTCCCACTTTGCAAAAAAGTTATCAGAAACATGATAAAGAACCTTGATACTGCCCTGGCCTTTAGTTCAACCAGAACTGACACACTCTTTCACCTTCATGTAAATATGCTTTTTTTTAACACTCTTTATAATCAATAAACTCCACTCCAAGGCCAGCTTATTCTCCTTAACGCTACTGCTGTACTCCACAAATCCCCAAAGAAGACCTGGTTCCTCCTGTAGGAACTGAAGTAGATTGGTAGGAGTAACTACTGCAGTGTATCCTGTCAGTAATACAGACTTGGGCAGGTTTCACACTGCCATGATGCCAGTGAGAATCTTCTAGGATTTTTTTTCTGTTTTTTCACTGAATTTTACTGAATTTCACTGAATTTTTAGAGTTGGAAGGGACCATAGAGATCATCTAGTCCAACTCCCCTGCTGAAGGAGGATTACCTAGAGCTAGAGCATGTTACTCAGGACTGCATCCAGGCAGGTCTTGAAGATCTCCAGAGAAGGGGACTCCACGACCTCCCTGGGCAGCCTGTTCCAGGGCTCTGTCACCCTCACTCTGAGGTAGTTTTTTCTCATATTTGAGTGGAACCTCTTATGTTCCAGCTTATGCCCATTACCCCTTGTCCTCTCACTGGCAACTGCTGAAAAGAGTCTGGCTCCCTCCTCCTTCAAACTACCCTTTAGGTACTTATAGGCATTGATAAGATCTCCCCTCAGCCTTCTCTTCTCTAGACTAAAGAGTCCCAGCTCTCTCAGCCTTTCTTCATAAGGAAGATGCTCCAATCCTTGAATCATCTTTGTTGCCCTTCGCTGGACTCTTTCCAGTAGCTCCTTGTCCCTATTGAACTGGGGAGCCCAGAACTGGATGCAGTATTCCAGTTGTGGTCTCACCAGTGCAGAGTAGAAGGGGAGAATGATTTCCCTTGACCTACTAGCCATGCTCTTCCCTTTTAATTATTTAAAAAAAAAAACACATAAAGAGACCCTACCATCCCTGAGTTTTAGGTCATTGGAGACTGAGAGGGTATGCCAGGGAAATAACACTATATGCTTGCCTCTATTTATATTCTTCCTTAGATGTCTGCTACTGCCGTCTGGACACTGAGGGAAAGAGAGCTCTGATCTGACCAGTTCAACCAACTTTATGTTGGTTGTTAACACACAGACTTGGAGACCTTCAAATTTCTGATCTGAAAATTACGGCACAATGGCAAATCACCAGGTACATTTTACTTACTTGTCACTGGAATAAACCATCTTCTGACCAGACCAATACACTAGGTCATTCCATACTGAGGTAAAGCTAACAGGCCTAGGAGAATACATACATATGGTTCCTCCTGTAGGAACTGAAGTAGATTGGTAGGAGTAACTACTGCAGTGTATCCTGTCAGTAATACAGACTTGGGCAGGTTTCACACTGCCATGATGCCAGTGAGAATCTTCTAGGATTTTTTTTCTGTTTTTTCACTGAATTTTACTGAATTTCACTGAATTTTTAGAGTTGGAAGGGACCATAGAGATCATCTAGTCCAACTCCCCTGCTGAAGCAGGATTGCCTAGAGCTAGAGCATGTTACTCAGGACTGCATCCAGGCAGGTCTTGAAGATCTCCAGAGAAGGGGACTCCACGACCTCCCTGGGCAGCCTGTTCCAGGGCTCTGTCACCCTCACTCTGAGGTAGTTTTTTCTCATATTTGAGTGGAACCTCTTATGTTCCAGCTTATGCCCATTACCCCTTGTCCTCTCACTGGCAACTGCTGAAAAGAGTCTGGCTCCCTCCTCCTTCAAACTACCCTTTAGGTACTTATAGGCATTGATAAGATCTCCCCTCAGCCTTCTCTTCTCTAGACTAAAGAGTCCCAGCTCTCTCAGCCTTTCTTCATAAGGAAGATGCTCCAATCCTTGAATCATCTTTGTTGCCCTTCGCTGGACTCTTTCCAGTAGCTCCTTGTCCCTCTTGAACTGGGGAGCCCAGAACTGGATGCAGTATTCCAGTTGTGGTCTCACCAGTGCAGAGTAGAAGGGGAGAATGATTTCCCTTGACCTACTAGCCATGCTCTTCCCTTTTAATTATTTAAAAAAAAAAACACATAAAGAGACCCTACCATCCCTGAGTTTTAGGTCATTGGAGACTGAGAGGGTATGCCAGGGAAATAACACTATATGCTTGCCTCTATTTATATTCTTCCTTAGATGTCTGCTACTGCCGTCTGGACACTGAGGGAAAGAGAGCTCTGATCTGACCAGTTCAACCAACTTTATGTTGGTTGTTAACACACAGACTTGGAGACCTTCAAATTTCTGATCTGAAAATTACGGCACAATGGCAAATCACCAGGTACATTTTACTTACTTGTCACTGGAATAAACCATCTTCTGACCAGACCAATACACTAGGTCATTCCATACTGAGGTAAAGCTAACAGGCCTAGGAGAATACATACATAAAAACCTTGACACTAGCAGTTGTGGTCTGCATCTTAGAATTTGCCATCTCAATAAGCATGGAAATACCACACCTAGAGGAAAGTTACTAATAAGAAATGCCCTTGAGTCTGACTATTTTCACTTTGCTGGAGCAGACAGACCCCAGTGTGAAAATACAGACCAAGTTCCCTTTCTCTTTCCCTGCATAGCATTGTGGTGAGAACTGATATTGTCTTATCCACGATACAGTTCAAGTGCTCTGAGACTTTCATTTTCTCCTCAAGCAGATGCTACAGCACAATACATGGCTTAGTCTTCCACTGACTTTATTACAAAAGCATTTGGGGTCACTGCTCAAGTTCAGTACTAAGATAAGCTTGATGAAGTGTCAAGTCAGTTGATACTGGGAAGAGTTCTTGGCTGTATACCCTGGCTAACTGCATCCAGCTCCTGGCCTTCAGCTCAACTGATGTAGAGTTATGTCTACAGTTGCTGGTGTCTCTAGACCAAGGTGGTTACATACACACTGCATAAGCACTTAGGGTATTGATGCCTTGTGGGCATAAGGCAGATACTGTTTCCCATGATAATCAGCATTTTTCCAGCCTGGCAACATAATATTTTCAGTTTGGAACTGAAATGGTGTGTTGCATGCCTTAGGCTGTAGCATGAGGATGTGTAGAGGTGTTTTGAGATTTTATATGGCAGACCCGATGCTACCTTATCCAGGCTGCCTTTTGACAAGAGCAAGCAATCTCCAAAATTATACTTAGTTCTTATGTAATTAGCTCTCTTAGGGGTTAAAAAGAACCCCAAAAAAATGAAACCAAAACCACACACACGTACACAGCCAAACAAAAAACCCCACCATAACAAAACAAACCCCCAGAGACTTACATAAACTAACATTTATTCAATGGAGATGTCAGGAAACCAGGACAAGAACTAGGGAGCTAAGTAATTCAGTGTACCATCAGAGAGTTATTCCAGATATTTTTATGGAAAAAGGAAACAAGGGGACAGTTATTGGATAAACAGACTTTCCCAGGGGATGATTTATAGATAGAAAAACATCGCAATCACTCACAGGGATGTAAGGTTGAAAGCAAGGTAGCCCAGCCTCCCGGCAACATGAGACACGTACTAGTCTTCATGTGGCTGGGAACCAGAAGCAACATAGCGCGTACCATGGATGACCAAAGAGGCAGGGTTTTCCAGGGTTGTTCACAGGAAGGAGATAATATTGATCACCAGCGGCTGATTATGCTATTACAAGTGGAGTTAGGATGGGTTAGTTTATGGACCTCAAGGCAACCTAAGACACACTGAGAAGCTTTTTGGCTCATTTCATATTTGTGTGTAGGCCTGGCTTACCGAGCAGCCCCCACCTGTACAAAATATTACTATCTGTGGCACAACAACTTCATCTAGAATGTGCAATTTATTCAGGGAGCTAGGTTGGTCACCCCTTGCTTAAAGCCTTTGTGGGTTGAGGAGACCCAGGTTTTCTCCTTACCAAGTAATCAAAGTAAAATTAACTCAACATTTAAAATGACACATATAGAAATTATTAAACTTACAGGTTTTTCCAAAATGACCCTCTCAAGACAGACTTATCCCTGTGAAGAGTTTGAGGCAGGCTAAAAACTTGGATTTACTTGTAAGAGAGTAAGAAGACCCAAATATAGTATGTCTTGTGAGCGAGAAGTTTCTATTTTATTTTTTAGTTCAGTAACCTCCGTTACCTCATGCATCACTTGCAGAATCCTTTGACAGGTAGACACAAACTGAATATTGAGTTGATCTTATTGATCTCAGTAAAATGAACAAATCAGGTGATTAAAGATAATTGTGTGTTTCTATTATGTGATTGCCTCTTAATAGAGCTGGTCAAATAATATAGTGGCAAACTGTGGTAAAAAAAAAAAATCAAACTGAAAAATTCCTGTCAGAATATATCAGCTCCTGTGCTGTATTTAGTTATTAAAAATCTCCTGTTATTTGTGGATAAATTATTTAGCCTCTCCAGCTAATATTACTTTTATAAAGCTTTGAGTTTACTATTTGCTCTAGGTGTATTTATTACCAGGTTTTAATTTAGCGATATTAAAGCAGTTTGAATATGCGGTACTTCTAAACTGAAAAAGTGGAATAGTTGATAAGCAGAATTATATGCAAAGATGAGGCAGTGTTTGTATTGATCTATGTCAAACAGAAGACAGTTGTTAGACTTTGGCATACATTCAGACTATATGTTTGCTTTTTAGAGACAGAGTAAAATCTCCTTAGATAATAAAGATTGATATTCATTATGGGAATATTAATGACTTAGAGACAAAAAACAAAGCTTAGAAGGAAAGATTGTTCCTAACTAAGCTTTGTCTCTATTTGTAACGTGGTTTCCTCATATGCATCCATTTTGTAAATCAAAAGAACCACCTCCAATTCAGAACTTCACATATTTAATGCATAATGATTCATGTAGGAATATTAATACTAAACCACCTATATGGAAGACACTGAATTTTGTGATGGTTGTGATCTTTTTTGTTTGCTCTTTTTCCTAAAGAAGCTGTAAAAATTTAATGAACTCACATTGTTGCTTCAGACATTCTCCGGAGCAGTGTGCCAAAGTGCCCACATGTTGTTTACAGATTTAAAATTTGGTGTGGAGTGTGTGCCAGTCCCTCTTCAGCTGGAAGCATGGAATACTGCACCAAAATTTCTGTGGACCCTTCCTGGTATTTATGGTGTCAGTATGGATTACTAGCCATTTTATTTAAAAATATTCATTCAGTAGTTATCCCGCATTATCACCCTGAAGTTTTTGACACCTGGGCAACCAACGTGAAATCTCTTGCAAGTCCCTGATTTTCAGGGGCTGGAGCAGTTGTCACATCTCTCTGAAGAATTCTGCATGGCTTCAGAGCTCTGGGTGTTAGTATAACATGTCTGACACACGGTACTTATGCAAAGTACCTGGGTCCATGGCTTGAGGCTCACTGAAAGTTACCTGTTTGCTCTGGGGATAGGATCGGAATGATTCTTACAGAAAGGGCTTCAAACTCTTCCTTTCCTGGGGACTGCACCTTCTTTGGAACATAATCAGTGCTGGCAGATTAATTTCGCCATGTTAAAGACTTGCTTTTACTTTCCATAGGTGACTGGGAATGCTTTTTCTAATACATTCCAACTGGATGGAGTGGTCTCATAAGTAAGCCTCAGCTCATAGGTTTCCTTTAGTTTTGCCTATTATTGTATGATACAGCCACAGTTTCAGTATTGGTAGCAGTGACAAACAGTTGCTCTGTACAAAGCATCACCTTAACATAGTGATGGAGTGCAGAGGAATCACGGGCCTGGTGTGATAGCAGAGGCCTTCAGCAGGGAGGATGCAGGACGAACTGTGGTGGGGTATGGGCACAGAGCGATAAGAGCTGCGACAGGGGCTGGTTCTGAACGTCCCAGCTCACCAGCAACCAGTTAAAGAAAAGCAGATCTGGAGCTGGGCAAAGCTCTTTGTAGGAGAAGCAAAGCGAAAAAAAGTGTAAGTATTCCACAAAGATAAAACTGGTAATCTATAGTAAGCTCAGATGTAATATGGAGTTGCAGACCAGTGAAGAAGGAGCACAGTAGAAAACATGTGTGTGGAAAAAAAAAGGAAGGAGAGTAAGAAGGAGAAATCAACATCATATACCTCCAAGCAGAGGAATTTGGATGCTGATCATTTACTCTACCTTTCCCCTCCAACTAAGTGGAAACTATCAACATTAGGACCCAGAGGAGCAGTAGAGAGCGAGTTTAACACCACGAAAAAGGATAGAAACTAAAAACTGTGTGACTAACATTTTAAACTATATTAATATGGAGGCTTTTCTCTTTATAGCAACATTCTTTTTTTTTCTGTTTTTCTTTTTGTAATAATTAGTTCTGGAGTGATAATTCTTTGATTAGATTATTAAGATTTCATTTATACTGTTCATAAATCTTTATGTTTACATATCACAGAATCACTTGGGGTTGGAAGGGACCTCTGGATATCATATAGTCCAACCCCCCTGCCACAGCACGTCCACCTACAGCAGGTTGCACAGGAACTTGTCCAGGCAGGTTTTGAATGTCTCCAGAGCAGGAGACTCCACCACCTCCCCGGGCAGCCTGTTCCAGTGCTCTGTCACCCTCAAAGTAAAGAAGCTCCTCCTCAAGTTTAGGTGGAACTTCTTATATTCACATCTGTGTCCATTTCCTCTTGTCCTATCCCTGGGCACCACTGAAAAAAGACTGGCCCCGTCCTCTTGACACCCACCCTTGAAGTATTTATAAGCATTGATCAGATCTCCCCTCAGCCTTCTCTTCTCCAGACTAAAAAGACCCAAGTTCCTCAGCCTCTCCTCGTAAGGGAGATGCTCCAGGCCCCTGAGCATCTTCGTAGCCCTCTGCTGTACCCTCTCCAGCATTTGCCTGTCCTTCTTGAACTGGGGAGCCCAGAACTGGACACAGTACTCCAGCTAGGACCTCACCAGGGTGGAGTAGAGGGGCAGGATAACCTCTCTTGACCTGCTGGTAACACTCTTCTTGATGCACCCCAGGATACCACTGGCCTTCTTGGCCACAAGGGCACATTGCTGGCTTATGGTCATCCTATTGTCCACCAGGACTCCTAGGTCTTTCTCCTCAGAGGTGCTCTCCAGCAGGTCAGCCCCCAACCTGTACTGGTGCAGGGGGTTATTTCTCCCAGGTGCAGTACCCTACACTTCCCTTTATTGAATTTCATCCAGTTCCTCTCTGCCCAGCTCTCCAGCCTGTCCAGGTCTCGCTGTATGGCAGCACAGCCCTCCATCATGTCAATGACCCCTCCCAATTTTGTATCATCAGCAAACTTGCTGAGGGTACACTCCATCCCCTCGTCCAGGTCATTGATGAATATATTGAAGAGGACTGGACCCAGTACTGATCCCTGGAGGACTCCACTTGTACAGATCTCCAACTAGATTCCGTGCCCCTAATAACTACTCTCTGAGCTCTGTCTTTCAGCCACCTTTCAATCCACCTCACTGTCCATTCCTCTAATCCACACTTCCTAAGCTTAGCTATGAGGATGCTGTGGGAGACTGTGTCAAAAGCCTTGCTGAAGTCAAGGTAGACAACATCCACCGCCCTCCCCTCATCTATCCAAGCAGTGATGCCACCATAGAAGGCTATCAGGTTAGTCAGACGTGGCTTCCCCTTGGTGAATCCGTGTTGACTACTTCTGATATCTTTCTTTTCCTCCATATGCTTTGAGATGACGTCCGGAACGAGTCATTCCATCACCTTTCCAGGGATGGAGGTGAGGCTGACCGACGTGTAGTTTCCGGTCAGCCTCACCCCCATATAAGTTGTATTTGTTTTTTTCACATAAGATTTTGAGCATGGCATGGCTCAAGCATGGCTGCCTAACAGAACTTACCACATCCTGGCTGGAGTTACCTGTTGGTGACCTCAACTATGTGGCAAAGAACAGCCATGTAGTCTCCCTGTGCTCAGAATTCCAAAATAAACTTCTTAGTTACAGGAAGAAGATCTGTAACCTGCTGATGGCTGACAAGTACAACCTCGAATTCTTTCATGTGACAACAGAGGAGGTAATTTTACATTGGTGCAAAATTATAGCAATGTACCCTCTCATATGACTCCACCTGACTTCCAATATAGCTTTTTTCCTATAAAGCATTCTGCAGGAAGACTTTCTGTGACATATAAGGTACAAATCTGTATGTTTATCTTTGGCACTAGCTCTACCTACCTGAATTTTGTCCATTCTCCATTTAGATGGCAGTAAATTCTGAATTCGGTTTTCCAGATACTACATGTTTGTGCATGCTTTTTTTGAAGCATCACAGGGACTTAGTGTTTTGATTTTCATTAAAATTAACAGTTGTTCTGTGGCTAAAACAGTGCATAAGAAATAAAAAAATAAAAATAAAAAAATAGAAACAAAAACAAAAACAAAAATATGTCTCTCATCCTAAACATCCCATTGATTATTTTTCCTAAAATGTATTTATACACAGGTAGAAGAGGCTGAGGATCACTGTTTCTTTAATGGGTTACTAGTAATATAGAGAGGCTTTTAATAACTGTGGTCTGTCTTAATGGTATCTGTTTCTATGGAACATCTAAAAAAAGTTGGTATTTATGCTATTTCCAGTCTGTGGCTGATCAAAAAACAATAATAAAACCATTTCTACAGAACTTGGGAAATAACTGTACAAAAACAATATATTCCTGTAGGACTAGCGGCCTATCACATCAAGCCCTCGGGTGCCAGATGCTGTACAGAATAGTACAAGAGCCCCAGGTCCTGCCTAGAGGGGATGAACTGGACTGCAAAGATATGTGTGAGGAAAGATAAGGCACTGAAGTGATATCCATGGAGCCTTCGGTTTCTCAAGACATGTAGTTCTGTGCTCTTACCTTAGAGAGCCCCCACATTCCTAAATCTTTTACACTGAAATAACAGAGTTGAATCCATAGCCAGGGCAAAGGAGAACTCCAGGAAATTTATCTTCAAAGTCTAAGGAAAACTCCATTTCAACATATTCACAGCCTTTTTTTCATCACTTCCCAGAAGCGTTCTCACAGCTGGATTTTCATAGCATCAGTACTTGCAAAATCTATGATTCACTTACTTCCCACAATGAAAAATTAAAAGCTTGATCATACAAGTAGTCCGAACTGTCCTCAGAGAATACTAGTGGGTCTGCTTACTCCCCGTAGACATGGATAAACTTACTTCAATGCTCTGAACATGTGCATAATCAGGACTCTGTTATAATACCATAAGCACAAATCTGTGCTAGACAAAATCATGGTTTGGACTCAGATATAAAATCTGAGACACATGTTCTTGTTGCTTAGTTACAGAATTTCTCTAATGGAGAACAAAACATGTGACTCCAGCAAACATGAAAATATAAATTGAATATTTGTCAAATTCATGCCACCCGTACCCCAACTATTTAGGAGATTGTGAATAAAACCTTGATGTAGGAAAATGAATTCTGAGGGTTTAATGCCAGAAAATGTGCAGAGACTGAGTTCATGAGCGTATTATTTGTTACAGAAGCAACACTGATATGACTGCAAAAAAGCATCATGAGTTGTTCTGTAGTGGTCTCTCTGGTTGCTACCCGGAACTGTGGCTTCAGGGGAAATACTTTTATAACTGGATGAGGGAGAATGACTGAAACTTAGATGAAGTGAAGGGCGAAATGTGAAAGGTAATAAAACTTCCTGAAAAGCTTATGGTGTTACTTTCCCTTGGAAATAAAAGCTTCTTAGATGATCCCAGTTGGACGCAACGCTCAAACCCATTGAAGCAGAACCTGTTCCAAGACTAAACTTGACCGCACCCACACATGTCCTCAATGTATGATTAATGAGCCATGACAGACATACATCAGGTCAGTGATGCTGATGGAGATTTTTTAAACAGAACTCCATGAATAATGGTATGCCTGTGATAAGTGCTGCAGAAATTATTACATTTAGCTAAATGCAACTGATCACGAAGAGTGATAGCAATTTGCTTTAGGGCTTGACTCATTTATTCAGGAGAAGGAAATGATCATAATAGTTTGGTTTTTTTTATTTAGTATCCATAGACATTCCAAGATTTACCTGTGTGTAGGGCAGACCTATTTATATGCTTGAGACTTGTGAAATAAGCCAAGCACATGATGGAGTAGAAGGGAAGAAAAACACAAGTTAATGGGAACTTGGTGCTCATGGGAACTCTGGAGTTTATGATTAAGTGGATCTTTTTCTGCCTACCTTGATATGTAGCCAGAGGCCCTGGCCCTGTTTTGGCATGCTTTTGTGGTGGCAGCTGTGAAGGATTATGTTGGAGAAAAGAAGGTTACGGTGTGTGCAAAACGCATATATGTGAAATAGAAAAGTATTAAGGGGCTGCAGCAAGGATCAAATCTTCCTCACTGTATTTTCTACCAGCTTTTTGAGGTTTTGTTTGGGATTAAAAGAGACTAATTACTCATCTCAGAATCAGGGCAGCATAAGAGGTGTTTGCACCATTTGCCCTTTTTCTAGCCTCCTGATTCCCCACCACTGATTGGATTGCTCATTTAATTTTAAAAAACAGCAACTGAAATAACAAGCCAAAGGGCACAGGAGAGTCCTTTGTAACCATGTTGCAACAACATGCCATCACTACATACCCTTTATTGACGGGAAAAGCTTTATGGCCCTTCACCTTCCACCATTCACCCGCTTTGTGGAGGCACTGGGGGAAGCATTCAGCTGTCTGGACAATGGGGTATTGTCTTTGCAGTTTGATGAAGTTTGATTGCACCGTTCATAGCAAGGAGGCTTGGAACCCTGAAGGAGAGAGGCTGAGGTGAAGACAAGGATGTAGGCCAAGCGACTGTGGGATGCCACATGTGAGTCTAGCAAGTAGAACCAGTCTCATCCTCTTCTGGAGACAGTGTGCCTTGGCTGTTTGGATTCAACTCCTCTTCCCACTGTGAGTTCAGAGTCTTTGAACTGAAGTTTAGTCTCAACCTCAAACCGTTTAAGGGATGATGCCTGTGACTGTGGCACTCACTCCTGAACTTCTTGGAGAAAACAGCTTTAAGTTTCTAAAGGAGGATCAGGCAGCTAACTGCAAGGCACCCTGACAGGTACCCTCAGTCTTTGGAATCACTCTACCCAGCAAAGCCACTGAGCCTTCTCCAAACAGTTCTCTCCACAAAGCCTGTTTAGATTTCAAAAGGCTGTCATCCTGGTTTGTTTGGCATCATGAGATGATCCTCCTAATACTCTAGAGAGAACTACAGGAACACACTCTCCAAAGTACCTCCAGACCCAGACTGGAGAACCATGCGTACCCCTGGGTGAAAGTGCAGAGTGTTTAGGAAACAGAAGAGGCCAGTAAGTTCTTAGTGAGATTTTTCATGACACTGCAATAGTTTTTAAAATTTGGCCTTTCCATCCCTGTAAAATTCCTTATATTTGCACCTAACAACTAGGTCTTAGTTATAAAATGACGAGAGCATGTTTCAGAACCCAGAATATATGCTCGCCCCCTCTAGCATATATTATCTTGCAAACCAGATGCCTTTTTTGGTTGTCTAATGCTGAAAGCAGAATTTTGCATTTCCCTATTTCTGTGACTCAAGGCAGGAAGATCTGGTTTTGCAGTGTGGCCTCTTCCAGCGCTTGCAATAATGAACGAGTTGTCTGTCGGGGTTACTTCAGTTCAGAATCATTACCCAGCGTGCTGCTTTATCACCCAGCAAGATGCAGCACTTCTGGGTTGAAATGAAGGAAGTGTTTTAACACCAGAGCACAGAGCATACCTGAGAATAGAAAATATCTGAATTGAAAAAGAGAAATGGCCTGAGTGCGTGAGGGTAGTGCATACCTCATGCAACAGTCTGGCAGCAGTGGCTACAGCCAGAACCAATAGTAGCTCAAAGCTAATTTATTTAAAAGCAGCTAGTATTTGGGGGCTTTGCTAAGGAAAGATCAGGAAAGGCTAAGCCAGCTCAACGAGAACACACGCTCTCAGTGCAAGTGAGAGGTCCCAGTCCTCTGGGAAGGCTTGGAAAGATCAGAGATGTAAAACATGACCAGCAGTTCCAGCAGAGCAGATACCTGCATGAAGAGAAGCATGAAAGCACAGCTGCTTCTAACACAGCAGGCGTGGGAAGGTCAGGGAACTGGTGAATTCTCAGTGTGCGGTGATCCTTAATGTAGCACATTTTGTGACTACCTGCCAGGATCTTCTGGTAAGAGCTGAAGATAATCTAACTGAGCAGCTGTAATTATGGTACAAATACTTCAGGTAAATGGTAGAGACTTGCTTCCTTGTTTCCTGGGTAAAGTTAAAGTGAGCAGACATCTGGGAGAAGCAAATTCAGGGCAACAGAGACATTTTTCTTACCATGTCCACTGCCATCCAGTATAGTTTGGTCACTTGTGTTCCAGTCTCCTCCCTATCAAGCACAGTACTTGGTGTCCATGCAGATGTAGGACTGGGAACACTGCACATTTTAAAAAAATGAAGCAGATGCCTCCAAGAGATACGTAGTCAAGCCCCTTCTACACTGAACTCACTCACAATGGGATGATTGTCTCAGAAAGCATGGACCGGGGGTGAAGCACAGGCACTCACCGGACTCCACCTGTTTATACTGGTCAGACTCCATCTGCTTATAACACAACAAGATGGCAGTTTTGCAGTTCTCCAGAATGGAACTATCTTTGTTCTTTTGTCAGCCGTTCACTCAGACTGTGTGTTAAATCAGAAAACTAATGATGGTGAGTCCACTCTGCTGAGCTGACCAGGGTGTGGTTTTGGAATCTGATTCACATTTTTTGAAACCATAAAAGACAAGGAATCTCTGTTAGTACTGGGATATGACAGATGACCACTAAAGTAAAGCGTTGGCCTGCTGAGCCACTGCAGATTTGTTACGACCTTGGAGATACAGCTCCCCATATAACAAGGCAATTGGGTGAGAAAGCAGCAGTAGAGGGGAGAGGTACAGCTTCCCTAAGGTAAGAGTGATGCTCAGTTTCATCTGGTAGGTTAAAGGAAGAAATGTTTGAAGGGGGATGCTACTATAGTGGTATTGTTATATACAAGCATGGTGTAACATTAATAGCCCCTTCCTTATGTTTGCTATATGTACAAGAGATACTGATCTGCAAGAACTTAACCGAAGCACATGTGGCAGATGCATGACTCACCCCATTTTTGCTACAGAATTAGTTCTGTGCCTGTCTTGTGTCAGCCTGTTCTGTGAAACCACTTCCTTAATTTACTTTGTCTAGATGTCATGGCTTAATCACTTGGTGTTGAAACCAATCTGAGGTTACAATAAGTCATTCACCTTATGTTTGAAAGCAGGCTGTGTGCGGAGAGTAAATTAGAGGCAAATTTTCAGCCTAGCATCCATATGACTTCATCAAGAATAATGTGCTGTGTTGCAGAATACATTTACATTATGTAGGACAGATTTGTTTAACAGCTCAGCACTAAAAATCTCCAGAGTAAATGAAACTGCCAGCTTTCCCATGCAGCTCAGTCCTCACTGAGCAGTAGGCAGCTGCACAGTTGGAGGTATGTGAAGAGAAATGCACCTTCTCTCCTCCACTTCCCCTCTTCTCTCACGATGAGGCGAGCAGAGATGAACAGGGGGTGAGGACCTAGGCGTTAAGCCTAGCACTTTTAAGCTGCCAGATACAAACTGAGGGCCTGAATTTCATTTACATTAGCTAAATTCTCTTGCACACTTAACTTACCTTCCTTTCTTAACGCTATTCCAAGTATTCTCCTGTGACCGCCTGGTTGAGTTGCCAATGTCAAGGACAGGCATGGGGGTGTAGGTCATTCTTACGTTCCAGTGGCCTCCCAAGTGCCAAAACTTGGAAAGAGGCCTTTGTGCAAATAAAATCCTGTGGTATGACAGACTTGCAAGCAGCATGAAGGGGCAGGTTGGGAGAGGAAGAAAAGCTCTTGGGGGTACTCCAGCAGTCTGTGACCCTCTCCCCCCCTGGGAGGCCTAATTAGCTGGTTGCTACCAAGTGCTGCTTGCTGCTGGCAGGCAAAGTTGACTGTTGGGAGGGAAGAAGCAAGAAGGGCTATTTCCTGAGCAGTGGGAGAGGACTGGAAGATTTCTTGGGTTCTGAGGCTCAGACACACAGCTTTGGACTGAAAGTATTGGGAACCTGTGAAGAAGCATGAGGCAACACTAGGACCTGCTGAAGTCAACTGAACTACAGGTTTGATTTAGGTTTTGGAGCATTTTGGAGCAGATGATCTTTTCCTGTGTGGATAGAAAGCAGGAAGAACTAGTGGCCTCTGATGCACATGGTCTTGCAACAAATGTGGGCAGCCCATGACAGGCCTAGTAAAAGCACATCAAATGATGCTCAGTGAATCCAGTGTTTTCAACAGTTTGCCTTCAGATACCAAAGTGAGTGGGCTTCAAGTCTGACTTACAGATCAAGACTTCTCTCCTAAAGGAGGGAGCCATTGAAGCTCAAAACCATTGCAAATTATCCTGTGGTTCTCAACTTCAGTCCTGCTTGAAAAGGCCCCAAATTAGCTGATCTGTCTGAAAACATTGGCCTTCAGGTTCTTTAAGGTGGATTTGAGACTGGATGTGCTATCTAGAGGTGTGTAGAGCACTGGACACAGACATACCAGCTTCCGTTCCTAGGAAGCACTCAGATGCTCACTGTTCTATTCTCTGAGCCTGTGGGGTTTCTCCAGCCTGACACAGGGACTACCCAGCATGGATTGTTTTCCTCTATTTTCCCAGAAATGTGCTAAGGAAGGGGGAGCTAAGGGTAAGAATGAACTTGGAGAGGAATGAAACAAACACCCATTCTCCAGTTTCTGCCTCAGCTTTTGGCCCGCATGAAGCAAAGCCAAACATATTTCAACCACTTAATTCTCACCAATGTTTTCTCACCAGGAGAGCACTGAGTAGTTCTGGCCTCTTCCAACAGAAAGAACACGCAAAAGGACAGCTAGTTTTTAAAGGATTCAGGTGGCTGAGTGCAGATATTGCCCTGTTGTCCTCTTTCAGGCACAAAGAGCAAGGGCAACGTGTGACTCTTGAAACAGAGGTTATTTCTCCAAGTATATTGCTTGCATACCACAGCCCCTCACGGCGGCGAGGAAGATGTGTGCCAACTCCATTTCGTCCCTGCCTGAATACTTGTGGAAAGCTCTAGCAGTGGGAGAAGTCAAAGCAGGAAGAAATTTGTCAGAAGGCAAAACCAGCAGCATGACACTTAAGCAGCTGCAGTGAGGCATGATCCATCTTGAAGAGATGGAAACAAAGCTCTGCTTAAACTAAACTTACTCAATGGAGGGTCTGATCGTAATGGGAGAGGCCACATCAGGATTTTGCTATGAAACAGGGGTAACAGGTCCTAAACGGTAAAGCTGGGGTGCTACTTTACTGCTATTCAACCAGTAAACTTCAGTTCCTGGTGCTTCAGATTTTCACCAGTGACTTGGGTCAGATCAGCTCCTCTTTTACTGACTTTGCTGAAAGTTTAACCACGGATTCGGGGAGCAAAGCAAGGTGAACATTTGGAGAAGTGGCCGCCCAAATTCTGTGCAAACCCAACACCAAATCAAGGGCCGGAATCAAAACGCTGAAGTGCCTGTCATATACCAACTACTTCAGACCAAGTTTAATATCAGCTGCTCCAGTGTCAGGAAAATGGATTGTAAACACTTTAAGCCAGAACTTATTTTCAAATTGTCCTGTGAGGTATCCAGCATTTCTGAGGGTGCTGTAAAGCAGAAATGTTTGCTTTTAGGAATGCTATTGTCCGACTGCCTGGACAAACATGAAGGGTTAATACATTCTTCCCTGCACACTTTGAAGTTTCATACCAAACTTATCTTTCCTTCTCTATTGAAATATACTTGCAGCCTCTCTGCTGTCCTCCTGGGCAGTTGTGTTCTGTCCCAGCATGTTCGGGTTGTGGGAGAGCAGCACGTTCTGTGAGGTTACATACATTTATCTTCCTTAGCACTGGGCCACGCCGTCCACTTGAATCTGGAACAATTGTTTCTGGGGCGAGGCGTCTCCAGAGAAGACTAGTAGATCTGTGAAAAAGAAAAGCCAAGTGTACAGTGCATTTTCATTAAAGAAGAAACAAGGTGATGTCAGTCTCGGAGAAACATCATCTCGGTACACTTAAAATAGAAAATGGAAGAAATTCACATAAGTTTAATTGAAACATAGATTTAGAAATCTACTGTGTTGAGCAATGGCATCACGTTTTCTCCATTTTCTCCACGTTGTTATTGTCGACACACCTACTGCAGTTTAAGACAGCTAAATCAGGTGATGTCCTCAGATTCAGTCAAATGCATGTTTTGAGACGAAATCTGCCTGAAGATCTCTTACACCTTCTGTTTACAGAAGGCGGAAGTGGTGATACAGGACAAACCCACCGAGGTTTTCATTCACATAGCTGTATGTACAGCTGTATACAGCACCTGAAAAGCTCCTGGCACTGCAATTTTGTTTGGCTACAATAATCACTGTCCCCTATCTCTGGATGTACTGACAGCTCAAAAAAACATTAAACACCAGTGCTCTTTGCAAACTGCAGTACGATCTGAAGCTTTCAAGAGCTGCAATAAATTATTCACAGTTTATAGGAATTAAATTCCAGAGGAGGGAGAGGAGATGAACAGGGATTGCGAGATGCTGCAAGCCTCCCTCTATGAAAGCATCTGCGCTGAGCCATTCTTGACATCAACCACACTTCTCCTCCTCCTCCTGCTTCATGGAACAAAGGTCCCCCACAACTGCTGCGTGAGGGAAAGAAGCAAACAAGCTGGAGCTTTCTTGGCTTCCCTGTGGGACTCCGGGCTCCTCGCACAGCTGCTAGCAGAAGAGGCAGCTTCCCAGACAGAGCACTGGGTCCTGCCTTGGGACCCGGTCCCTCAGTCCCTCCTCTGCTGTCCTGCTGTCCTGCGGTGGCACACCCTGGGCACTGAGTCTCTTCAGTCCCCAACCACCAGCCACCAGCGGACCACTAGCCAACAGGATGCTGCTTAGGGCTGACTGTGAACTCTAGCACATGAGATGCTCATTATATATATATATATATATTATTTTTTTTTAAATAATTATATATATATTACATATAATCATATATATATAATTAAATACATATATATGTATATGAGAGTGGATGACTTTTTTTCACGTGCTGCAGGCAGGCATAACGAACATCAGCAGCCCTCTGGGTTGCCAGCCGCGCCAGGGTGAATTACCTGAGCTCCTTACGGGAGATCATAAAGCAGATAAAAAGCCAGTCGGTCTACAGGGCAGCCATTTGTCCTCCTGCCTCTGTCAGCTTAGAGACAGGGAAAGAAAACAAAAAAAACCCAAACAAAAAACCCCCCAAAAAACCAAACCAAAACAAAACCCCAAAAATCTGTTAAAATACCAACATATTTGTTCAAGCAACTGAAGACCGACGGCCTTAACACTGGTTACAAAACGCCTACAAAAGTTAAGTCATAAACGAAAGGAAGCAGTGGCCTTGGTGACCGGGAAGGCCGGGTCCTGCTTTTCGTTGACGACGGCGGTAACACGCGCAACTTCAGCGTGACGGAAGCGTGGGGGGCTTTGTTTTTTGTTTCGTTTTAGCTTTTTTTTTTTTTTTTGGTCGAAAACTTGTAAAAAGTAGAGTAGGTGTGTCAGGGAAGGGGCTTTCAGGGGCAATGTCGGACGCCCCCCCACCCCCCCCCGGGCAGACACCCCGCTTCACACGCACGGACACGCGCACACGCAGGCAGCGCGCGGGGGATGGAGGAGGAGGAGGAGGAGGAGGAGGAGGTTGGGGGGGGAGGAAGGGAAGCGCTCTCCCTCCCCCCGCCTCCCCCCTCGCGCACGCGCACGCCGCGGAAGGCGCGCTTTTCCGGAGGGCGCTGACACCGAGTTACCTTTCACCTACTTCGCTGCGCCGCGTGCCGGCGGGGTAACTGCCGGTCAAACGGCGGCGCTCAGCGCGCCTGCGCCGGGCTCCC
>NW_015091111.1:1271568-1291520 GCF_001431845.1 Calidris pugnax
CGGCCGCCCGGCCCGCCCCCCCCCCCCTCCTCCCCCAGCTTCCCTCCCGGCGCAGGGCTGCGTGTGCTGTCGGTGCCTCCCGGCCTTTTCGAGCCCTGCTTCTGGTTTCCCTTTAAACGCTGGCATGGCGAGGCGAGCCCCCCCCACCCCCTCGCTTCACCGCAATTACTCCGCGGTTCTGTTAATTGCCCCTGCCAAGCGGTGCGGGGCAGCCCCGCGGTGTCTCGCAAAGCCCGCGCCAGCGCTGCCGGGGCTTTAGCGCTGAAGGGATTACCCCTGATGAGAACTGCGATCGTGGGTCAAGCCTGGGTGCTCAGCAGGGACTTACGAAACCCCTCGACCCAACACCAGGCCATTATTTCGGAGCTGGCAGCACGTGATGCAGGAAAGAGTAAAAAATAAATAATTTTTAACCCACCCCCCCCCCCCCCCTTGGAAGAGCTGTGTGTCTCCCCAGCGTTAAAAAACTGCAGTGGCATGCATAGCAACTTTTAAAAGAACAAAAGTAACCACATTGCAGATGGTGTTTGCTGAGACCAGAGGTGAATCCTGCAGCTGGGCTGAATTTTGCACTGAGAGGGGCTACATACATGGTACGATTTTCCTAGTCTCTTGTATTTATTTGGCCTCTTGTACTCATTCCATAAATTCACCCTGTGGTAAATAATGGTCGTTGACCAGGAAAACCAGGTGAGGAGATGGTCCCTCTGTGCTCTGTGTAGCTGCAGCACCACTGTTCAAGGACGTTGCTGTAAATGATGGTCAGGATGACCCTAACTGGCCCGTGAACTGAAGACTTGGATGATCCTTGGGTTTTCTTAGCTCGGTTTCAGGAATGTTTTTAAATATTCCTGACACTCTAATAACCTTTTTTCTTTTTAACGGCCTTAACAGCAGGATAGGCTCTCAAAGCCCAACCAGCAGTCCTCCCTTGATCTAGAAGAGACCAAAATTGAGGGAAATTTAATGCTGCAAGAATTTGTAACATGATACACGTTCCCATTTTCTGTATAAGACTGGATAAAAGCAATTTAAGTTCAGTTTAGCTGTCATTAAATAGCTGCAAAAGAGATGAAATTTTTTATATTTATTGTTCTTCCACAAACTACGGATTGCTTCTATTTAGCTACTCAAGCTGTAGCATACACAGAAGCAGTAAAGACTTTGGGAAGAATGTTTCTTTACTCTTAAAAGCAGCTTTGCGATTTGCCATAGAGTTAAATGCTTCCATTATTTTCCCTCTCTCTTTTGTGTGTGTAGGTGTTTTTCACTGGAATCGCACCCGTTGTCCCCTTGCAGACTCTCTTCTCTCCATTTCTAAAGCGCTGATTGATTTCTCTCTCTCTTCGTACTCAGTTGTTACCTGATTGCTGAGTAAAGTTGTTTACTGCTCATCCCTGTGCTGTATGAAGGCACAAATAAACTGGAGGGAAATACTTAGATTTACTGTAGTAACTGGGGGGGGGGGGGAAAGGGGGGAGGGAAGCCAACCATTTTATTGCTCAAACTACGGATTGCTTCTATTTAGCTACTCAAGCTGTAGCATACACAGAAGCAGTAAAGACTTTGGGAAGAATGTTTCTTTACTCTTAAAAGCAGCTTTGCGATTTGCCATAGAGTTAAATGCTTCCATTATTTTCCCTCTCTCTTTTGTGTGTGTAGGTGTTTTTCACTGGAATCGCACCCGTTGTCCCCTTGCAGACTCTCTTCTCTCCATTTCTAAAGCGCTGATTGATTTCTCTCTCTCTTCGTACTCAGTTGTTACCTGATTGCTGAGTAAAGTTGTTTACTGCTCATCCCTGTGCTGTATGAAGGCACAAATAAACTGGAGGGAAATACTTAGATTTACTGTAGTAACTGGGGGGGGGGAGAAAGGGGGGTAGGAAGCCAACCATTTTATCGCTTTTACAGCCTCTGAAGTTATTCTTCCCTCAGCCCCTTCCCTCTCACCCCCACCCCCCGTGGTTGTATTGCCCACACCTGTTGATGTAGATTTTCCACCTGCTTTTGTTATCTTTCACTTTAGAGATATTTAAGGGAAACTGCACAATTGCTGTTTACTGAGTAATGAACTGTCTGGGGGCCCATTATACATACCAGTGAATCTTCTGACTTCCTCTTGAATACAAAGCTTACCAAAGCTATAATTTTTCTTGCTCTAGTGGGATAATAGAATATCTTATTTACATTTATTCACACAATTTTATTGTTTCCTGAATTTTCTAGTAGCTGTGGACTTGCATACATACCACTGAAGAAACAGTTTTTATACTTTGAATATAAAGGAAGCGTCAGCATGCTTGGGAGGACAGAATTATGAGCTAAAATGGGTCTAGATAAAACAATCTTTCGAAGAGTAGCATAGCAGACCTTCTATTGCAGTGCCTTCCAGAAGACCCTGCCTTCCATGGGTTGTCTTCTGGATCTGTTCTTGTGAGTGCTTGCACTTTCGGTGCTTCCTTTCCCTTCTTCACCATCTGTCCTTCCTCCACAGGCCTTTGCCCCTCTGTGTGTGACTTCAGTGGCAACTCAGAGTTGCAGCCAGAAATCTCAGGCTGCAGAAGCAGAAAATGTTGTGCTTCAGGCAAAGAGCATCTTTCCTCATCTGTCTCACAGGGATTGTGTTTGAAAAGCAGATAGACGCATACACAGTATTTTCAAGCAGCATTCCTGTACTGCTGTGTTTTAAGATGGCTTTACATTCTAATCTGGACAGCTTAAACTGTAAAAGAGCTATTCTTGAAAAGGGTATTTTTTACCCAAGGGCAGAAAGCTCATGCTTCTACGGGGTTTGCAACAAGACTGGGCATGCCTCCCCAGCTTGGAAACTAAGCCAGTCGAGCTGGAATTTTATTGTAAATGGGATTGTCTTTAAAAATAGCACAGATTTCCAATTCAGTTTCCTTGGAAGTGTAATTGGAGACTTGTTTTAATGGAATATTCATTATCTGCCCTACAAATGCTAGAACTCCAATTGGACCTCATGTTAGGACACCCTCCAAAGTCCAAGGTGGTAAAGACAGGAGTTCAGACCTTTAAGCGATCATTTTCAGCTTCCTTTACAGAATTAGGAATTTACAATTCGGAACTAGAACGACACTCTCATCTCAAATGTGGGAGTTTTTTGGTCAGAATTTTTTCCCCATTAGGAGCAATACTGTTAGCCCTGTTAGGCCTAAGTTAAGACCAGTCATGTAACTGCGATTTCATAAATAGATTTCTGAAATTATTTAATGAAGTGTGTAATATGTGTAATAAATGAGGCTGGGTATAGAACTAAAGTGAGTTAATTTTTTGTAAGATGTTCACAGTCTGCAAGTACAGTGCTCCAGGTACAGGAAAAATGTTTATATGCTGCAACAACTGTCTTCATAGTTGGTGTTTACACAGTACCTGATGACTGGCAGGAAGTCTTGTACATTACTGCAGTACAAACAATAAAAAGTGGGAATTATCATGCGTAATAAATTATAATGATAAGTGCTTTTGCATCAAGCTGGAGGTAAAATCATAAAGCAAAATATCATGAAGAATGCAAAGTCAAAAAGGATAAGTGGAAATTAATTGCTGTACCATAAGCTTTCCTCTCCAAGAAAAATCAAGTTACCAGTTTCTTTTTCTTTTTTAAATGAATGTCCAGCATATGATTAAAGTAAGCGGTGGTTGTTTCTCTGTATGTGCAGGAAATCGGGGTGTTTCTCTCAATTGAGCTCCCTTTAAATTTTCTTTAAATGCTCAGACTGTGTCCCACAGTGGACATACAGGTGCCTGCAGGCTGAGAGATTTACAACCATACATTCACTTGCGTTTGATTGCAAGAATAGACTTTTCAAACAATCTCTCGTGGTTGTGCCCAGCCGCTGTTGGGGTTTGTCAGCACAGTGACTGGCACTGCACAGGTCTGAAATGACAATGAACTGCAGAAGCCTTGCTCTGAATATGTCCTACCTTTTAAATAATTCTTCTATTAATACTGTGTGGCTTTTCTTTTTCATGCCAAAATGGTAACACATACACACACAATGTACGCACAATGAACAAGCTAAATTCTCTGGCACTAGCTGTTCCTTACAGCTTACAGATCTACACTGTGTCTAAACAGCCTTGTGCTCTGAACAAAAGCCTTCCTATTGGAAGTAGTAACTCCCTTTGACTTCAAGAACTGCGCTGAACTCAATAATCTCTTCCTGTTCTATAGCGGAGGAACTGAGAGATTTAATATTGAAAGAAAACAAACCAAAAAAAATCTCTGCAGTATGGCAATTTAAAAAACACGTACTTAGTTCAGTACTGAAACAAATGTGGAGACCAGCCCTCTACCTAGGGAAGCATGTATGTTCATTTTTATTACAGTAAGAGCAGGATTATTGCTTTACATCATATGCTTGTTATTATGTTTTCCCTTCAGAGCCTGTAGCATGCTCTGGGCACTATGTAAATAACAAATCTTTCTGTATAAAAGAAGTACTGTTCTCTTTTTATATATAATTACATGTTAGCAATAACTTAAAGCCTCCGCCTGAGTCTGAGACCTACCTTTACAACCCAAGCTGGTTGAAGAGAATAATTAGTACACAGACAATAAATGCAGCTATCTAGGAGTTAGAAGCACTTGGATTGTGCCTGGCATTTTTCTTACCTATAAAGACAGTATATTGTCTTGATAATTCTTCTGATTGACATTAAAAAATACATATTGGGCATTTTAGTGTTGAACTGAGTAAGACTCTAAATCATACGGCTGAATCCTTGTTCTTTGAATTCATCCCAGAGCCTGCAATACAATATAGAGCAAGTCAAGCAGTCTCAAGGCTTCCCTTTGTTTCCCGGATTTCAGTAATTGTGGCCCTGGTCTGAAGTCATCACAGCTTGCCATACCTTGCCAGGGGCTGTATTAGTTCAGCTGTTCCCAAAGGAAATCCTGGATAGGTGAAACGGAGGTAGAATACCCATGCCACAGAAACACCATTTGAATTTTTAAGATTCGTGGGTTTAATGTATTATTCTCCTTTTTGTATTCAGTTATTGGGCAGTGGGAGGGGGGGGAATGCTCATTGTTGCTGCTTTTACATTCTCTCATTATAGGGCATATGAATCTTAAGTGTGATGCTTGATAAGTCCAGAGGCAGGACATGGGTCTTGGCTAGGGGGACTGTTGAATGTGCTAGTTGGTGTCACAGCCATTCAAAGAAGGGTGCAGTATATACATTTTTCCAGACCTGATATTAACAACAATGAAGATATGAATTTGCACCCACTGCAAATGGGTGCAAGAAATTCGGATTTGGTTGCTGAACTGCACACACTTGTGATCCTATTTAATGAACAATGTAGAGATGCTCTAATCATGAGTAATTTTTGGCATTCTCGACTTATTACCTAAGCAGTTCTCTGAATTGGCCTCTAACATGCTAAGAGTTATGGTAAAATACACAAACAGCCTTCCTAATTGTGCTCCTCTCAGGGTCACTTGGAACTTTGCAGAATGCAAGGCAAAATCCTTTTCCTGAAAAGAAAAAAAAAAGGGGGGTGGGGGAAGGTTGTATGGAGGTCTTTTGGTGCCAGCAAAACTTGTGCCACCCGAACATGCCTGAACGAGGAAACTGATGCTTTTTCTCTGATTCCTGCTGATACAGAAGGATATTGACTTCTGGCTGGGGATACGGCTAATTTTGGTTAAAATAGTTATCTGTCAGAAGGACTCTTCACTGCCAGAAGGTTTTCTGTTTTAATAGTAGTCATGCACACCTTATCAACACCTACAAGTATCTCAAGGGAGGGTTGAAGGAGGAGGGAGCCAGACTCTTTTCAGTGGTTCCCACCGAGAGGACGAGGGGCAACGGGCACAAGTTGGAACATAAGAGGTTCCACTCAAATATGAGAAAAAACTTCTTCACGGTGAGGGTGACAGAGCCCTGGAACAGGCTGCCCAGGGAGGTTGTGGAGTCCCCTTCTTTGGAGATTTTCAAGACCCGCCTGGATGCAGTCCTGAGTAACATGCCCTAGCTCTAGGCAATCCTGCTTCAGCAGGGGAGTTGGACTAGATGATCTCTATGGTCCCTTCCAACTCTAGAAATTCAGTGAAATTCAGTGAAATTCTGTCCAGTTTCAGGTGATAGGAGTATCTTGAATTAAGTGATGCCCAAACTTTTGGTGGCAGTTATGCTTTGCGTTTTAGAGCTTGACATGTTTTGTTCCGTATATACAGCAAACAAAAGCTCACGTTGCTTTGCACGTCTCTGCTCATCCTAGGGAGCATTCCATTCAGTTCTGCCCAGGCACTGTCAAAATAAGAACAAAAATTTTGTTAGAAATAACCCAGAAAGCCCACCCAAGAACTGCAGGATCCAAAACATGTTCAACTTTGCCTGGGATGGTGGATCCTCTGCTGCACTCTGGGAACTGTAGTGAGTCAGCATGCGAAATACCTGTGAGAAAGAGACAAAGACCTACTGCTCCAAACTCCAGCTGCATCTCCTCCACCTTCAAAAACAGTGGTCTTGCCCAAGGCTTAAAAGGGCATGTGCAGATTAAGTAAAAGGGACATACATTCTTTCATTTCTTCCCGTAAGTTATTTGGAAGTTTCTCTTCACATTGTTTTAAAATTTCCTTTGTTAGCCTTGACAAAGTGGAGTTTTTTTGTCTGGAGTAAGGGTATAGGGAAGTGAGGGTCTTTGTAAAGGAGAGACCTAAACCTACTCTCTTTTACTCAGTTTTGAGGGTTCTGCACTACGCATGGAGCTCAACCTGTACATAGCTTTCCTGGCAGAAGAAATCAGATGCTCTTCATAGTAGTTTATACCAAACAATTTCTTCTGTCTTCTTGCTTCTAAATGCACCTGAAAATCACAGAATCACAGGAGCTCAGCCTAGGACTCTTTTAAGTATTTGTTCTAGTCACAGTCTAGTGTTGACAAGGCAGTTCATGCGTTGCTTACGGATCACTAGAAAGGAGGCCCCATGTGTAATGTGTTTATGAAATGTAGGTCTGCATACTTTGAAGCTGTCAGACAATTGTCCTCATGATTCCAAAATTCTCTTTTAAAATTTAATGATTGAGGCCCATGTATATATATATTTAGAGAGAGAGAGAGAGAGAGAGAGGATTAATGTTACTGTAAGTGGTTTTTATCTATCTGAAGTTGACCATCTCTGCAGCTTAGCTAGGAATGGAACTAGACTCTTCACTTGTGATGGGTATGCCGTGACCAAACAAGTGATGCCAAAGTTTATGCTAATTTAACATATCCATGGCCTAGTCTTGTGTGTGTTTCTCTGGGTGTGAGAATGAGAAATTCTCTGTAACTGATACTACTGGAAGAGGGATATTTTCAGACTAGGCTGTCACGTCTGGAAATGATCACCATCTCATTGAGTACAGGTCTTGCTTTGTAGCCTTGTTTCAGGAAGGTTTAGCTGCCTTCCTTAGTCAGTGTTAAATCAGAAAGGATGGGACAAGAAGTAGCGAAGAAAGAATGGTGTGTCAAATTGGACAGAGAAGCCTGATGGGTAGAACAGCTAAGCTGAAAATACAGGGAGAAGAGCCACGCCAGAAAGAAGAGGTTGGTTGAAAAAGAACTCTTGAGGTCAGTTTTAGGAAAGGGAAGGATAGAAGGCCAGAGAATTTTGCAGCACAGCATGGAAGAGGAAATGAAACATCAGGAAAGCTTGGTTTTCCCTTTGAAGATGTAACAGGTTCTGTTAATAGCTGTCTGACTAACAGGAGAACCCACCTTGTGTGTGCATGTCCGTGTGGTACTGTGAGAGACTTTGCTGAGGCTTCTTAGGAGTTAGCCTTCCAGCAGTTAACCTACCACCTGTTGGGCAAGCAACAAAGGCATATCAAGAATGGATTCCTATGGGTAATAAACATAACTTTGCAGGAAAGGTATGGTTTTCTTCCAGCTTTTTTTTATCACTGGTTTTTATGGCCTATTTCAGCATATTCTGGATATTTGTCTTCACTGGGTCTCACAAGGCTGAGCTGCATTGCATTAGATAGCCTTCCAGGAGTCATTCCTGGGCTAATATTCACTCAAAGCTTGACCAAAGAGCAGTTTACTTCATGCACATGACGTGTCCACAGTAGAATAATAGTGCTTGGCTGTAAATTCACTTTCTTCCTTACTAAGAGGTAGCTTCCTTGTGTAGGCAAGCCTTCAGTCAGTTTGTGTTTAAACTAGCAATATAATGGTCTATGGATTTGGAGGAATTCCTTTCAGCAATTAGACATATTTGCAGCATGTCCCAGCAATTCAGCGATTTGCTGGCTTGAACAATCAAACTCCATTTGTACGAGCCAGGCTTTCACACTGGTCTGCAATAGTAACTGAGGGCATTGGATGCATCCTGATTTATCCTGTCACAGAGTCCAGCTCCATGGGCTGCTGTTAGCTAACAGCAGATGTTTGTACAGGTCAGGGTTAGGGAGAGATAAAGGAAGTCTTTTTTGAAGGGGAGAAGGTAGTTCAAGGGAGGATGAGGTCTGAATTGATATAGACACTAAATCACATTAGTTATTCCCTCCAGATAATTCTCTCTGTCTGCATGGAAGCTTGTCAATTGCTTGCTTTTGTGCTACATTTTTCCTCAGGATAAATATGGATTATATGCTTTAGAAACCAGCCTTGTCAAAGAGAAAAGAGGTAAAAGAGTGTGCACCAAGTAGATTCTCGCCCATGTATAATTTGCATTGTTGCATTAACACCAACAAATGAGGATTCATCCATTTATTTAAAGCTCATTAAACATGTGAGCAATTAATTAAGCTTGTAGTAATTTGAAGATCACAAACTTTGCTATAAGAGACTCTTTCAACTATCTCTAATGTGGTCTTGCAGCTCGCCGTAGACGTGCAGGAATAGGATGTACATGGCAGAAGATTGGTTTGACACAAGATTTTGAAAAGGTTTTTCCTTTAATATGTGCACGAGGCCCACGTTCTCTAATGCAGCTCCATATAAATCAGTCATATTATTGTAGCTGCTGAAACTGTAATCTCTAACTAGCAGAAAATACTGCCATCTTTGATCCATGAATATGGGAAAGGCTGAAGTGAAGTTTACCAGCAGTTTACCAACTGAACTTGAACTGACTTTGTAGGAAAGATAAGACCTGATTTTGTCCTGACTGGGGGTTCTCCTTTATTTTGTGTTTTTATGGAACTGAACACAACTCAGCTTTGTCTGTAGCTGGTCTCCCCTGATATAATCACTCCTCTGATCCAGACCAGCAGGGAGAAACTTGACTCAAAGGTGAGTGACAGTGATTTGTGGAAGTGTCAGAAGTGGGGTCACGTAGTGCACTGCTTCACAGACCCTTTCTCCTATACCATTATCTGCACGTTCTTGCTGCATTCAGTCTCTGCTTCATGGCCATACATGGCTCCAAGTCAGTTGGTGCATCTTAAAGAAAGAAGGGCCTGCCATCTGCTCCCTACTGCTGCTGCCAAAACCCCACGGAATACTAACAGCGAGACAAAGCTTAGCTGCCGGCGGTCACCATCTAGGCAGTGCACGTGAAAAGATGCAAATACAAAAACTGGCTGTCTGCAAATCGGCCCCAGGAACAAAAAGCTGGAACAGCCAGGATTTTGAGATTCTCAGGAAAGTATAGGTAAAATAAATGTATGTAAGGTTTGCATGCAGTTGTGATAACTCAGTCTATGTAACACGTAGCTAAGTGCAAAGTATGTTATTGTTGATATTTAAAAGACACAGGTCAAAACTAGAGTTTAGTTGCTGTTTTTCATAACAGCAGCCTTACTTTTTCTTTCATTATCTTCACCAGAGTTTTCCTCAGCAAACGATTTAGGCTTGCAGACCCACACATTTCCAAATCTTAGATATGTGCCAGAAAAATCCATCGATGAGGTTGTTCTTCTCTAAAATTGCAATTTAAGTGGCAAAGGGGTGTGTTCAACTTCTATTACTTGCTAATTCCAAGCAAGTAAGTTCCATACATCAAACAATTTTTTGTGCATGACAGGTGAACTATCAAACAAGAAGAGCACCTCTGAACAGCAGTGGGCCATTCAGGTCTCCTGGATCAGTTCCAGTTGGTAGGGGAGCCAATAACTCCAGTACTGCTCGAAATTTTTGAAACCTGAAATGCAGAGGTTTGCATAAAGCTCTGGAAGCAGTGACAGTACTTAGAGTAGATTTACATTGACATTCCTAAGGTGGCTGATAACTGTGTGAAAGGAGGAGATGCCTCAAAGCTCCTGGCTGCTCGTTTTCCTCTAAGCAGTTATAGCACAGTGGTATTTTTTTTACTGTATGTTTTCCTGTGAAAACAGGGCTTCCAGCCATACTGCTGTAGTTGGTTTGACACCTCCTCCGGCTCCCCTATGGCAATGTGTGCAGCAGAGCATCTGTGTGATGCAGCAGTATACAGGTAGTTTTTCTGGTTATGCTCTGTTCCTTTGTAAGGAGAGTAGCATAGAAAAACAGTAATTTTCTCCACTATCTTTTTTCAAGGCAGAATCAACTAAACTTAAACTTTTCCTGACAGAATAGCTGTACTGGGTGAAAAAATGGCGTGAGCTGACACAGTGAGGGAGTTAAAGATATATCAATGTAAAGATAATAGTGTAAATCAAGATGGATTCTGGCTTCTTGCCATCGTTCAGTGGTAGGTTGCAGTCAGCTTTTCAGAGTGGCAGTGCGTAAGAAGCATTATATCCCAGCTGCAGCCTTCAGGGACACACCTGCTGTGGGGCAAGAGCAGCTAAGCTGCTTAATGCACAGGGGATGTTTGATTATCCTTGAAAAACGATCCAAAGAAGCCCCCGAAAGAAAGAACATACTTTTTCTCTCTGGAAGGAGTTTGTTCTTGTGTAGGCAGGATCAAAATGCATCCACAATACACTGCTGGTTTTATTTGTCCACTTGCAGTGAGCTAATGAAAAATAAGTTAATCAGACAGAACTAATAAAAACATTGGTAATTACTCTCTGAAAACTCTGATTAGTTGATGATACAAAACTGAAACTTCTTTTTAGGGACATTTCATGTTTGTTTGATGTCTTACACGTTTTTCCTGGTTCTTCCTAGCTTTTCTTCTTGTTTTTGTTTTTTTGTTTTTTTTTCAACTTCCGTTGAATGGGTGGCAGCAAGGATAAGAGAAAGAAAGAATAAAGAAGGTGGAGTCATTTTATGCTTGAGTTTAGGATAAGAAAAAATTATTTTTTTTTCTGTACACAGCCGATATTTTCTCGTTCTTACTTTGCTAGGAAAACTTTCTCCCATTTTTAAAGGCCAATTCTGGGGACAGAAAAGCTTTAGTGAATTTCCCAGTTAGCTCTGCAACCGTAGTTCCATCTGTGCAGCCCGAGATTTCCCAACTGTAATACCCTACAGCTCACATTGCTACATATGATCTCGTATGCAGGAATCCATTCAGGGCACAGTGTTGCCTTATTTGTGTAATGTTACGTGCTTATATGTCTAAACTGTAATTGCATAGGGAGGAGTTTTACATCAGCTTTCTGCCATCAGAGATTTATTTATCATGAATACTGAAGCATGTGTAAACAGATCATTAATATTACCTATAACAGTACCCTAAAGACTGTGCACAATGTTTAGAAGAGGAAAACAGGTAAGGCTTTATGGCTCCAGAGCTCCAGTGTCCCAGAGATATTCTAGTGATTGTTGGTACCTTCAAAGGTACCCATCGGTGAAAGGTTGACTCAATCTTTCATTAAAAATTAAAACAACCTAGGAAATTAAAACTGAATGACCAAACTCAAAAATTTCAAAAGCAGTCTTGGAGAACAAGGGTGAAATTCTGAACCTGCTGCTTTGAGTGGGTTCTTTAAACTGGCTTCAGAAATTGGGACAACTCCTTCCCATTCAGTTGAGGACCAAAATTGCTGGGCAACTTTTAAAATCTAGCCTTAATTTACTTTTCAGACTCAGTGAACTGCTTTACCTTGATGCACAACATGCAAATGGACTGCACAATATCTCTCTGTCCCTGAGAGAAACTAAGTACTAAGCCTGATCAGTACCAGGTTGAATCTGAAGGTTGCTGGGAATAATTTTCACTGCAGATGTCTTTCTGGTAGGCCACAATGATTCACTAGCCCACACATCACCAAAGAGGAGTCCTGGAAAACTCAGTCAAAAAACTTGTCCCTGATCATAACTTCTTTTTGAAAGGTATGAAAGTCAACACTGATAAGCAGCCTAGGGAGGAAGCCTGAACAGACATCACAGGATGCAGCAGTTGTAATAAAATTCTTTCCTGAATGTGCAGTAAGAAAGTTTTTACAGCTATCAAGAAAAACAACACAAACAGATATCTCATTGCCCTGTAATTCTGATAGGACTAATCCTGAAGACATTGCTTTTCCCAAGGAAAAGGAAAGGCCTGATCTTGTGGATCCTGCCTTGGGAAAAAAAATTACAGGAGTATTTTGTTCCTTTTAAAGTAGTGGAGTTAGTAAAGCTAGCTGTTTCCCACACAGTTATGTGTGATGCTCTGGGGCCTCAGAAATGGAGGAGGCAGATAATAAGAGAAATATGAAGCCCCAGAATTATTAGTTTTTATGAAAAGTCTGGGTAGCATGACCACGAGCAAGTGCAGCAGGATAGAATTAGCGTGTGAAGATGAGGTCAGAGAAATGGAGGTTTTGTCCCTCTCCAAAAGTAGAGTGCCTCCAAAGCATTGAATTATTCTCGCTCCAGGAGCAGGTGGGAATGTGCTGAAGCAGAAGCACTAGAGTGAGAAGGAAGTCCTCTAAGGTGAAGAGAAACCGAAATAACCTCTTCCAAAGGAGAGGAAGGATCTGGATACTGAAATCAGTGAGTTTTGGTGCTAGACAATAAAGAGACAGCATTTCACACTTGGGCATGCCACGTGGCATGAAGACAATAACTGACCAGAAACGGTAAGAAAGGACATAGCTTAGGTACTGGAGCCTCTGTGGAAGTGTACAATAGATTGTGAGTCCATTGAATCCCCAGGAAGATTGTTCATATCCTGACCAGTGGCTGCACAGTCTCTGGCACCAACACTGGAGGGAAGTTAAAGGAAGCATTTGCAGCAAGGGAATAGCCTGTCCAACTGCCTGAGGAGATCAAACGTTTTGAATGGACGGGCACCAGAGGAGATTAAACTAGACTATGTCCCATTGCTACAGATGCTGGAGAGATAATGAACAGGCACAGGGAGATACCTGTTCTTCAGATTAGAACAAAATGAGCAGAAGCAGGAACCGGCCCATCTCAGAGCCAAGAATGAGATTGCATCTGCGCAGCAAGCTGACTACACCCTGAATCCAGCCCCGGATGTCTGCAAGTAGCTAGAGAATGTAGAGGTCAAACCTGCTGCCTTGATAAAAGAGCTGGAAACATTCATAAAGCCAAGCTCTTTCAACAGGGCAAAATGTAACAGCTGGCAGAACTCAAAAGATCCCTGTTTCTTTCTGTAAAAATACAGTGCAGAGCTTACCCCAAAGTGAACAAGCTAGTGAGAGGAAAAGAAGTTAGGCTTTACAGAGGGGACTGCAGTATCTGTAAGCATGGAAGTTGGCTGGCAATTCTGAGCAGCTGTGGAAGGATTTGGTGGGTTGGATTGGATTTAGAGATCCTTCATTCTGCAGTGTGAGTTTGTCTTGATGGCCGGGGAAACTCAAGATTTGAAGAAGACACCTGTAAACTTTGATTGCAGAAGGTGCTTCTCCAGCTGTATGAAGAGAACAAAAACCAAAACCCAATCTCGGTCATGTCTCTGGAAAAGGTAACTCCTGGGAAAGGAGGTGAAAAAGAGGTGTTTCTTGCCTTCTGGAAAGCAAGGATGGCATAGACACTCAAAAGCTTAGTAATGTGGGGTATCCATGAGCTCAGTAGAGGCCTGGGATGGGAAAAGAGAAGGAAATGGTTCTGGCCAGAAAAAAAAAAAAAGTCATAGACATGGAGATGCTTTCAAGATAAGGACTGAGGTACCTCTCTAGCTCCATGCTGGAGGACGGGTGGGTACAGAGTGAGCAGGAGGAAGCTGCCGTGAGGCTGAAGAGCTTAAAAGCAGACCTTTTTTCCTTGGGTGGAGGCTAAGGAGCTCACTGGCCTGTGTGTGACTGTGAGGCTAGGTAAATAAAACCTTCCAGGGCCTGAGGGTAGCTTGCTCAGAGTGCAACTCTTTTGTTAAGATCAGTGGTGAGGGACAGCGTGCTTTCCTCCGTGGTCACACTGGTGCTGAAGCAGTCCCCTCCTCCCTTTCCTTCTGGTTCACAGGCTGGTTTTGAACACTTGGCAGTGCATTTCCTTCCCTGCTTGATTGTCATTATCTACTGAAGGAAAAACATCACTTCCTGAAACTGCTCCCCTTGCCACTAAGATTTGCACCGAAAGCTGTTGTCTACAGCTGTGGAATTGTGAGTGAAAGAAGATTTGTTAATCAGGGACTGACTTGATCTACAGTTAAAATTTAGAGGGGGACACTGCCAGTCTATGCACTCAAATTCCCAAGCGCACATCTCCAATGACTTACTGGAGTTACTCTAATATACACTCCCTATGTAAACGTCTTGAAGCTTTAGTAGTAATGAGTCCAGGGTAGGAATCCTTATTCAGGCAAAATTTCCACTGAAGTTCTTGAGAACTGACTGAGCAAGGATTTTAAACAGGCAAATTTTGATCTCTCTGAAATCATTGTTTAAGAAACTAGAGTACTGGGACTGATGTGAAATAGCATTTGCTGGCCACAAGCAAATTTTGGGAATTGACCATCTTCACGTACATCTCGAGGGCTAAGTTGGTGAAGTTTACTCCTGGTTGGCATATTTTACACTACTGAAGATTTGTCAGTACCTAAACTGAGGTTAGGTAAAACCATATTGCATAATTTTATTTGACTTTATTTACATTTGATCAGGTTCTGTGCCTGCTAGGCTTCACTTTTGTTTTGTGATGAATTTTTGCTTCCTCGTTCCGTACACTAGAGATGTTCTTTCCATGAACATTTTTCATGGGAGATGAAGTGCAGAATTCTTAAAGCACGGGCTTTGTTCACATTGAACTTCTACATTCTGCATAGCTATCCATCCAGTCACATTGCTTGCACAGAAACCCTGGCTCATGCAGCCCAGCCTATCCCTGCAGAAGCTGTCTGACAACGCGCATGTAATGCACACTGAAATGTTTCTGAGGGAGTTCTGGTTTAGACTAATTTTTAAAAGATAGACAATTGCACAGAGGAAGGTTGAAACGTTAACACAAAAATATATACATGCTCCATGCCACTATAAAGTATACCTCCGGAGAAGCTAAGAAAGGAAGAAACTTAATATAAAAATAAAATTGCTACCTTACATAAGCTTCCAGTATTTTATTTGGCAACTCTACGTATTTTCTTTGCTCTTCAAACTATAGGTTTGAACCACGGTTGGGAAAACCAGCTTATTTCTGGCAAAGTCAAAGAATTTTTACCACCTAAGTATTTGGCCGCATTTTACATCCAACATGTAGTAATTTTGTTAACGGTGAGCCTCACAGCTTCTTGCTGTATATAGATAACTGCAGATGTGATTTGGCTTATATTTAATGTTAGGTGTTTGTGAGAGATGACAAGGCTATGCTTGTGGCAATGGGCTCTCTTCTTAAAATAACAGCAGTCATTTGGCAACTATCCCTCACAAGAGATGGCTTTTAATTCACCCTTCTTAAACACGAGATATATTACTGAAGAAATGTTATCCGTAACTGCTTAACTCACGGCTTGCTCATATCTGAACCTCAAGGTATTGGTGCTTTATTTAAAAGACTTAGAAGCATCTTATTAGTGACTGAAGCATGAAACCTATGTTTATATTGAAAGATGGAGAGGAGGAGAGCAAGATCTTTTGCGGTCCCACGGGGACAGGCCTGCAGTGTTCTTTGTCTGGAGGGCCTTCACTGCTTCGCGTGGCACAGATAGGTGCCCCAAAGCTTTCCCACTGCAGGCTACAGTGGAGGACATAGGGATTGCTAAACCTTAGCTAGTACTTCTGTACTTCTTAGATGCAGTACTGAGGGATATGGTGTAGGGGAGGACTTTGTAGAGTAGGGTAGATGGTTGGACTCGATGATCCCAAGGGTGTCTTCCAACCTAGACGATTCTGTGATTCTCTCCAGTTGGAACAACTGAACAGCAGCTACCTGTTACCTGCTTTTTTTGTAAATAGAAGGATGGGAAGGCCCTGGCAGGTTGCAGCGAACAGCATGATGCAGTCACTTTACTGGCTGTACACCAGGCTGGTGTGACTAACTGCCATGTTAGGAAATATAAATTTAAGCTAGGATGCTCAGTAAGAGTTTATGTTGCTATACAGTAATAACAATGCAATTATTTCTTACTAAAAATAAGGAGGCTCCTTCCAGGAAGACCTTAAGAAAGCTGGCACCCTCCACTGACCCAGATATTGCAAATCAAGGGAGAGGGTAAAGGAAGATAGAGCAGATGCTTGAAATGCAGATTAACCTTCAGTGTGTACCCCAGTGTACAATAGTGAGGAATCTTGAAGCTCTGGTTGTGATACAAAACTGCCAAGTAATAGACAAGACGTGACCAAAGCTCTTTGGAAAGAATAGAAGTATTACTGCTGTTTTTACTGCTTCCTGAACTTAATCCAGACTAGGTCATCTAGGGCTAAAAAGAGCTTGGATTTCCAGATGAAGTATCTCAACAGCTGACTGCAAAAGGTGTATTAATCTGAGGCTTTCTTTATTGCTGAAGTGTGCCTTAGATCCCTTCAGTTTATACTAAGGCATCTCCCGATGTGATTGACTAAGCCCACAGTCTTCCCTAGTATCCCGACGTTAGGAGCCATCAATCTTGCAGGCTCAACAATGGTGTGTTTTGCCTTGTACAAGTTACAAGTATGAGGAAACAACTTCCTCCTCAGCAAGAACACAGCGTGTTTTCCTATTTTCAGTTCCACCCCTTCATTCCACTACATAATGTCTTTTCCATGAGCAGCAATTTACATGTTCTCTGACCTCTCAGTATCTGGAGTAGCTACAGTCCCTCTGCAGCGCTGTAGCTCTTCCCTTGTACCCAGCACTGGGCCCTAGTGTGGGCGGCTAGTTCATACTTGCAAAAGGACATTGTGCTGAGAGAACAGGCTGAAGGAGAAGATGACCCTCTGGAAAAGAGGAAAGGATACAGGTCTAGTCTGAAAGTGCATGTAATGGGAACTGTGTATTGGGCATAACTGGCAGGCTTTTAGTAGCAGGGGGCTACAAGGGAGCAGACCATGAATTCCTCTGTGCCAGTTGCAGCTGCTTTCAGCCAGCTTTGAAAGGGATGAAAACAACCCACCATATGCCAAGACCTCAACTAATGAGAGCAGCACATGGCACCTTTGCTCAAACATGTTGAGAAAGAGCAGCAGCCTCTAGGGCAGGGGACACTGGAGGAGATGTGAGGAGATCTGTGAGGAGATGGAGGAGACACATGGAAGGGAGAGACGCAGTCTCGAAAGGAGGTGTTCCATGCTAGAGCAGGGACACCCTGGAGGGAACTGTGGCCCATGGAGGACCCAAGCCAGAACAGGACATCCCCAGAGGGAACATAGCCCATGGAGAACCCACTGTGAAGCAGAAGAACAATAGGAGGCAAGGAGCACTGGAGGAAAATAAGTAAGAAGCAAGGAACAGCAGAAAGAAACCCTTATACACTGGTCCCCAACTCCCCACATTGCCCAGTGCCTCACAGAAGGAATTGGGCGTAGCAGCTATCGAAAGCAAGGGATTTTGAGACTAGGAAGGGGGTAGCAGAGGTGCTTAACTGGAGCTGAGCTTGGGGAGGGAGGAGAAAAGGTCTTTCCCTAAGTGTTTAATTGTGTATATCTTCTTTCCTCCCCCTCAGTATGTGAATCAGTAGTTGAAATTTTGTGTTAACTGGCAATAAATTAAATTAAGCAGAATTCCCTAACTGAGACTGCTTTGACTGCAAACACCTGTGATACCTTTCACAGGACACAAAAGCCAACATGATGTTCACTGTGGCTGTAAGACTTGTGAGGTATAAATATCTCTGAGAAATCTATAGGAGCTGCATGTGCTTATCCACTCTGAAAACTCAAGCCACCCAAACATAACTATGGTTAGTGGAGGAGATTGTTATTCTTAGAAACTATTCCCAGTATGAATATTGACTTTGTGTTTGTACAGCCCAGCTATTGGATCTGACTGTGCCCCTTTCCCTTGTCATCCTTCTTGTACCATTTGTCAGGACATGTCTCCTCTCAGTGACCTGACGCCACTCTCATGAAATCAGGAGAATGCAAAAGCAGAGTAATGCTATCCAGAGGTGTACAAAGATGCTTTCCCACCACCCCACAGGTATTTTAACAGAGCAAACTAAATTAAATGCTCCATTTGCTTTTCATGAATGTCTGTATATTAGCTGCTTTACTGGAAAATGTTGTCCCAATGCTTTTCCTATTGGCACAGATACTGATTCCAGAATTTAAAAAAGCCAGACTTGTGATGATATTGAAAAAATCCACACTTTCCTTAGAGGAACCTGTCTTAAGGAGACACTAGTAGCAGGACAGTTTTCAGCTCTTTGTTATTGACGTAGTGCTGTTTCCACTGATGTCAGGATTCTTTTGAAAACCCTATCCAGTATACCCCTCTCTCTTTCAAGCTGTTTACTATGTGGGATGAGCTCTAACACTCTGCTGATAGTAAACTAAATGTACTCTTTTTCCCTGTGTTCTGAATAAACATGCTGAAATTATTTATTTTATAATTTAAAATTAAGATCCAGTAAACATTTGGAAATTTGCAAAGATGGAAAGCTTAAAGATTTCTAGTATACGGTGAAAAACACACACAGTTGCATTTATGTATTGAAGACCCAATTTCTATTTCAGTATGACGACCAGATGAAGCTACAACCTGAGTGAATCTGTTTAAGTCAGTGAAGTTATGCAGCAGCTACACTGAGGAAACCAAGCTCAGAACCAGGAGCTTTTTCATTTTTTCTGGTCCTGAGCCCCTCTGCGAGCTGGTGACCATGGGAAGGAGCGTGGGTCTCTGCTGGAATGAACATATCAGCTTTTATTCAGCATAGAAGGGTCTGCATTATTAATTTGAATATTTACTGGGTATCACTTCAGATCACCATCAGTCCAAGCTCTCTGGATTTTGCTTTCAGGTACTTGTATTTCTATGCCACTCAAAGAAATACAATGGTGGTAGGCTCAGCAGCGAAATAAAAGTCAGGAAACTTGAAGATACAGTTCCCTCAGTAACCGTGTATCATCCAGATTGCTCATAATAAGGCAAAGCATTAACAGCAAGCATGATAACATCAACCACTTCACTGCAGAAGGGCAATGGCAGTGCATTACTTCTGTAGAGGGAACCGTAATTTAGAGTTGCCTGCCTTTTGTGTGTTGCTGGTTTTCATTCACAGAGTATTTTATGCATTCAGAATGCACTGCTACACTTTCGCAGGTTGCACTGCAGGGGTTTTCAGTGCTCCCGCTGTGTACCAAGCCAAAAATTGGGACAGAGTTGTGTGATGGGCAATGGTTCTAGGGGAGAGGCCCTTTTAGGAGGACAAGGAACCGTGACACCCTCAGCCATCTGAGAATTTAATAATTGCTAAGATCAATAACACAGGTCATTTCTCAGATAGCTAAAACACGCCACCATTTATGGATTTTGTGTTTGGAGCAAGTCAGCTCGGTCACCGTGAACCTTTAAAAATAAATTGAGGCTTTTATTTTTTTTTAAAGTTTGTGAAAGGTTGTCAATTTCTCCAAGAACTGACTCAACTGAATTCATCCTTATTTATGGTAAGTATCGAAGCATTAGCTTTCGCAGTTTCTTGCCTTTTCCTTCCCGTACCACGCGGTACCCCAAGAAGGGCCCGGGCAGATGAAGGGGCTGGGGCGCTTCTCTCGCACCGGGGAGCGCGGAGGTCCGCACGGCGAGGGGGAGGGTAGGCGGGG
>NW_015091111.1:1291530-1308301 GCF_001431845.1 Calidris pugnax
AAAAAAAAAAAAGACAAAAAGGAGAGAGGACGCCAGAGGGAAGGGGAAGGGAAAAGAAGGCTCCTGGGCGGCCCCGACGGTGCGAGGGGCGGGCGGCTCCGCGCCGCCCTATAAGAGGCGGTGCGGGGCGCGGGAGGCGGCAGCGGGGCCGGGAGCGGGGCGCAGCGGAGGGGCGCGGAGAGCGGCGGAGAGTGCATCGCGGAGCGGAGGAGCAGCAGCTGCGCGGCTGGGCTCCCCGCGGACCCGGGGCGGCTGCCGGCCGGCGGAGGGATGCGCGGCTGCTGTCGGGGGAGGCTTCCCCGCTCCCCCCGGAGCGGCGCAAAGCGAGAGGAAGAGGGGCGGAAAAAAACAAACCCAAACAAAAAAAAAAACAACAACAAGCAACCCCAAACCCAACGGAAAAACCACACAGCAAATAAGTGTGTTTATTGTTTTGGTTCTTTTGTGTTCCGGCGGGGTGCCGCTCCCTGTGCCCAGCGCGCTAGGAGCGCGGCTCGGAGGACGGCTTACGGGGATCGGGAAGGGGCTAATAGCGGGGTTTTTCTCTGCCTGTGCTTATTTATTTGGGTTTTTTTGTGTTTTTTTTTTTCAATAATTACTTTACTTTAGCTTATCCTGAGCGAGGCGACTGTGACTTGGCAGCGGTGGCGTAGGGTGGCTCACCTTACCGCCGCCGCTTCCAGCCCCGGTGGGTGCTAGAAGATAACGGGAGGGTTCTTTATCCCCTTCGCTCCCACGCGAACCCTCTGAAGTCGTGGCGGGGGGGGTAGAGGGGAGGAGGAGGAGGAGGAGGAGGAGGGCCCTGGGATGAGGGGGAACGTGAAAATAAAAGATCGATCCGGCCGCTTTGGTGATGGGCAGGAGGCTCAGTTGCATGCAACAAATAAACCTTGCTTCTGCGTGCCAGGCTGTTGTTAAGTCTGGACTGCTACATTGCAACCTATCATCAGCCTGTTACAAAATACTGGCTAGTTCGGGAGGTGCACGACTGCCCAGATGCTCGAGATGTATCAGGAAAGATACTCTAATTGTAAATTAAAAGTTGACATTAAACAGTATTTTTGCCTCTTTTAAATATAAACCAGGAGTTCGCCACCCCCACCCCACCCCCTGCTTCCCGCCGGCAGTTGGCCTTGGAGATTTTAAGGTTGTACAAATAATTTACTTGGAGGATCAAAGTTGATCTTTAGTGTGTTGGAATAGACCTTACTGAAGCCAGAGGGATGTAAACATGTGCTTACGTACTTGTACACATGCGATAAATTGAAGCCTAAAGATGAGTTGGAGTTCCTTGGGAAACTACTGATATGCATTAACAAGTTAAAATTCACTTTGGAGGTTCCTTTGAAAATGAGATGGTGCTTGGACTGCAGAGAGCAGCTATGTCTTGGGGATGTTCCATGAACAACAGATGGCCATGCTTGCTTTCGAAAGGCTTTTGTAATGCAGCAGTCGTGCTCAGTTTTGAAAGGGGGTCATGGTAGTAAACATTTAGAGCAAATGCTTTTTGTTCTTGGCCCTTGTGGCAGAGCCTGCCTCCCTAACAAGTGGGAATGGCATGTGTGCTGAGACTTTTCCCGTAACACAGATTAGCCTGTGATTCTGTGATGCCCCTGTAGGCTATTAAGCTAAATGGGTACTGCCTGGGACTCCGCGGTGTGTTATTTATCTAACAGATACAAATGCCATTGCTGGGTCTTCACAACTCATTGTGTAAATTTGAATTCTAATTAATGTGAGAGGGGTGTGATGCAGTCGGTATCTGGTACGGTTTGGGTAAGTAAGGGCAGGAGTCTGATGCCTTATGACATGGAGAACCTTGTTTCTCATGAAATCATAATTTGGTAAGGCTGATTACGGTAAGAATTGGAAGTCAACTCTTCAAGTGTGGATGAAAGCTTGGTAGCGTGGAATACGAGCTGTATGGTATTGAACTTTAGGTTGAAGTTCTAAAAGTTGAGAATGCCTAGCTTTTAAAATAATAAAACGTATGCTTTTTTATGCTCACTATAGGTGTTCTGAAGAGATACCTGCTGGCTTCTGGGTTGCAAGAGAACACAATTTCTGTCATCTAGCATTAAAGTGTAATAATCAAGCAGCTAGCTCCAGCCATTCCCAGTCACCTTCCCCAAGAAGCTGCTCCTGAAGTACACTTAGCACGTGATATTTATGTGAAGCAAAACACCTTGAGTGCAGCTATATGTAAGATTTTGGTGTTTGCAGGAGTCATGGTAATCTTTTGCATATCAGTTTTCCAAATTTCCTCTAAATACAGCTGCATAGCCGTGCAAGCAGGTATGTTGAAAGTTTCTCGGTGGTCTCTTCACCCAGTGAGATTGAGGCATGTTTATAAATCAGTTTGCCACAGGCAGCTGCTGGCAATCCTTTTTTGTAATGCTAAATTTGTTTTCAAAAACTGGTGTAGCTCAGTGCTATTGGTGTGAGCAGAGGCTTGATCTGGTACCAAATTCAACAGCTACCATCATGGTGAAGATAGAGTGGCTCCTGGTGAAATGCTGCTGTGAAATCATGATGTAATGCCATAAGTTTTTTTTAAGGAAAAAAAAAGTAAAATTGTTTTGGCTTTTTTTCCAAGAGTAACCTTTTCTCTGGAATTCCTTAGGCTGAACTTCTCCCTGGCTGTGTAAGGGTAAAACAATCTGCTGTGATTCAGGAATAAGCCTCAGTGACTTGAGGAAAGCAGCTGTGGACTGCCTATGCAAATTCTGGGCTGGAGCATTCTCATGTGTTAATCAAGTGTAATATACAGAATTCAGAAAGCAAGTCTTCCCTTGCCTTCATCTCTGTGCAAGCCTGTTGTCTCACCAGGGAGTTCACCTGGCAGAGTTAGTCCCACATAGACAGAGCAAGAGGAGGATCGGTACTGAACTCATCCATCTGTGGCCAGATGTGATGAGCTCTGCCAGTGTTTATCATGTGCCTTGCACCATGCAGGCACAGTATTTCTTAGGGTGTGGTTTCTTCGGAACTTTAATCCAGCATAACTGAAGGTTGCTAGTGAGCTAGTAAAGGACCTGCTTCATTTTCCCCCAACTGTCCGTTCTCTTTTCTCTCCTTGGCCATTTCATCCTCCATGCTGGAACCTGGAGCTCACCAGCCCAGGGTGAGTAACTGAGAACAAACTCTCTTCTTTTTACTTGGTGGTTATTTTTATTATTTTTTTTTCCAGCACCCTGTGTTCAGAGTCTTCTCATGGCTTTGTGGGCACTGGTGCCAGCCTAGAGATGATGACAGGAGCGGAGCAGAAAGGGAACCAGCTACCACTTTGTTTAAGTAACCTCGGAGCAAGCACCCTTGGTGTTTATGTAGATCTCTTGGGCTGGGCAACACACCAAATCCTGAAATAAGTCTGGAGGCCATGGCTGACCAAACACTGGCATGCTTCTGTTAGGCTGGATGTTCTTGATGACTTCTGCTGTGAGAAGGGCTAAAGTCAGGGACCTAATGTTTAGTAAAATGTATTTTATGCATATGACACTTTCCTTGTTCATCTGAGGCAGCTAGGGACTCTACCCTCTTTCTGCAGGTCTGACATGGTAGAAATTCACGCTCTCTGAGATCGTCTCATATTTATGCTGGCTGAGAATTTGAATCCGGAGTACTTGCTGTGTAGTTGATGAGCACCTATATCTGCAGTTACTGATATTAAGAGTATAGATTAAAAATACCATCGTAAGGCTACTTGTAGTGTTCAAAAATTATCACAACAAAGTTAAAACATCTCATATTCTATATTTCTGTTGGTTGTACACAAGTCATACCAGGTTGGAAGAATTATCATGATTTGAAATACTGACTGGAGTACCCCATTCTCTCTTTTTTGATCTGTTTCTTTAAAATAGGTGACAGCAAAACTACTACTGTCCTTCTAGCATTTGTCATGAGGGAGGAGGACGCGTATGAGCTTTCCTCAAGGACTGAGAGAGACAGAGTAGGATGAAAAACTGTTGATGCAGCTTTCCTGACACAACAGGCCAAACACTGTAGGGAAAAATGGGAGCATTCAGATCTTTACTCATTGGGTTATCAGTGAAAAAGCTTGATCATAGATAATGAGAATGCATATCAGTTTGAATGGCATAAATATCCACATACAAGCTGACCTTTTTCCTCTTATGTTATTTTCTGGAGGAGTGTTGCTTAGCAGAGCTCTCTCTAATGCAATGAGATCGGCTTGCATTAATGCTAACTTTGTTAGGGAACAATTGCTGTAAGACAGAAAAAAGGAGAGCAAAAGAGCTTTTCCAAGACTGTTCTGGTTTGGGCTAGATAGCAAGGTCATTCTCTGGGAAAGAACAAACAAAGTCAGAGCCTCTGACCACACAGTTCAGAGATCATTCTAGAGGTCTGGTTTCCTTTTTAGCAAATAGCAGGCAGGCCTGTGTGGTAGACAGAGGTGACCAAAACCTGTTACCACCCTACTTGCTTGGCTCCCTGAAACAACCTGCAGTTTTACCAGCCCATTTTACTAGTGGCTGTTACCAGGAGCAGGCAAGCAAACCGTGCAACTGATGCCAGCGTTCTGGGCTGTTAGATTAGTAAAAGCCAACCTTAAGCCACGTGGAAGGCCTCGAAGCAGTGGTGGTGGTGTAGGTAAGAGCAGGACTAGGGGCCAGGAGAACCTGCTTCCCAGCATCCCTGCCTATGTAATGATTTGCCCATGTCCTCTTACCTGCATTCACCATTGCTATAACAACAACATGACAAAAGTTTATACTCTATGGTAGAAGTCGAAGTGTGGGGTTTTTTTTCTCACCTGCAGCTGTAACACATCTTTCTAATGATGGTAGGCTGCATTGCTAGTGTCAGCAACCTGGGTTTAAGTCACAGGTTTTCAGATGTAGCATCCACTTTTCCAGGTGAATTCTTGTGCCTTCAAAAGAAACAAGCAAATTACTGTACATGTTCTTTTGTCTGAGACCTGTATTCAGGGGGAATATATTGATACTCTAGGGATCTATTGATAGCTTTTTTTTTCCTCTTCCCCACATTGTAATTGCACTTCCATAACAAGATTTTGGCTATGTCTGCTCAAAAGCAGATTTAGGACCAAATTTGAATGGACTAAAGAAACCCCAAACCTCTCCTCATCTAAACAACAAAGCAGTACTAATGTTTTCTGAGCACAGACATGCAGACATTTCATTCTGGTAGCGGTACAGGAGTTGAAGTTCAAAATCTACTCCTCCCCTAAATGAAATGTTCCTGTTTAATAAACTAAATTAAGTCTGCCTTAGTATTTTTGTTCTACCAATGGGCAGTGTGCTTTTTCTCTAAGTTCTTTATTTTGAAGTATTTAAGATGTTTTAATTATTTGTTATTAAATCAGAGTGGCAATTCTAACTGCTTTGTTTTTCCCCAGCTCTCTCAAACCTATGTTTAAATATTCATCCTAAAGTAAGCAATAGGAGTTTTCCTAATCTCTTTGGAGAGATCTGGACTCGTGAACTGATACCATCATCTGTATACCATCTGTTTTCCGACTTTTTCATATCTTATTTTTCCCAGGTTATTTTTTTGTTCTCCCAATTGCTGTATCTTCCAGAGCTTCACTCCCAGTTCTTGTGACATGCTTTCTACACCACTACGTCTAACTTCCCAATTGTGTTTTCTGTGGGAGTATGCTTTGGTGCTTGTGGAATTTTCTCAGCACCATTAAGGATATCCTAATCTCAACAAAAAAATGTGTATTACTTAGATGCTGTATCTATTGCAATCTTGTAAAACTTTTGTTTACACTGGAAGTGGAAAGTGCGTTGCTTTTCCTTTTGGTATTTCATGCCACTTGTGGGCTTACCTGAGGTGTTTTCTGTTCTGAGCCATTTGGTTGAAATTGAGTAGACAAAAGCTCTTCACTTCTGTGCATGGTTCCTTGGAAACTATTGGAGGAAACTAACAGAGCTCTGTCCTGAATTTCTTCTGCATCATGATCTGTGGCTTAGGACTTTAATAAATTCTTGATTCTCTCTGAGATCTGTCTATGCATGATGTTAAAATAGGCATATGTTAGCCTGCCTTGCATGTCTTAGCTGTTACGCTGACCCTAGGTATTGAAGCTCCATCAGTTGTATGGGGGTATGGGTTGTACAGCTGGAGCTAAAGAATGTAAACCGTTTCCTTTGTGGATCAGGAAAAATGGGGAAGATTGTCATGCACTTTCTGGCAGTGCTCCCAGTGCCAGTGCCCTGTGCCACACCTGCCACAGCAGGCACGTGGGCTTCCTTCTTATCGTGTGTACCGGTTATTTTCATATTCCTCTATGAATAGCTTTAAAGATAAGTGGTTATCAAACCCTGTATTGGTTGCCAAGATTGATGAGAAATTAATTCCTCTTCATAGCTGACACTTACTGCTTTCAAAAGTTCTTGGACACCTGTTTATCACTTTAGTGAATTACTGACATAGAATTAGATGGTAGCCATGTGGCAGCTGAGGTCATCTTGTGGTCCTATCTGTTGTTGGCTTTAAAGGATCAAACTCTTCTCAAGCTGACAATGGCTGCTAAGTACAGCCTTTACCAGTTTATTGCTTTTTTTGACAATGTCATTTCCTTTCATTGTACTACAACCTTCTTCTTGGCTGATATTTTTCTGCGTAGTTCAGGGGTATTTTTGTTTCTTCTGCTGTTACTTACACCTCTGCCACAGATATCAGCACAGGTGTATAGATACCAAGCTTAACAGCTTATTCTTTGTGCCAGTGAATCTCAAAGACGCCAATGGGATGTTTTCTGCAGTATAAGCCGTGTTGTGTTCTGCTCTGTTACTAAACACCCACACACTGGTTTATGGTGTGATGGTCCTAAATGGCAAAGGTGAAGAGGAAAATAACATTAAAGTTTCTTCTGATGTTACAAGGCAGATGTACACCTCAAACTGCACTTAAATCTTGTACTGGGCACAGTTGTGTCCTTGTCTTCTCCCAAGAGAAGAGCAAGGTACAGAACCAAGATGTGCAAGACACTCCTTTAAAAATAAAAAAATCATTATGAATGTGATGGCAAAGCTGCAGGGCTTGGTGACTTTGTTCAGCAGAAGGTACAAGTGTTCCAGTGATGCTCCCTTTGCTCTGCAGTAGGATCTGGAGCACCTATCAGCGTTACACTTTGTTAAACCACATCTATGGCTACTTCATCTAAAGTGATTCAGTGCCCAGGATGTGCTGTGGAATAGGTGGTGGAACAGAGAAGTTTCGTGTCCTAACACTCTCTGAGCTTGTGGAGTTCTTTTCCTAAAACTCATCAGCCTCATCAACTTTCTTGGGGGAGCTCTGTCTTACTTCTCCCCCTTGAGGTGGCTGCCAAGCAGAAAAGTACCTTTTGCAATGTGAAATTCTTCACCCTTTTTCCTAGTTGCAAAGATAACGTCCTTAAACAGGATGCGTCATCAGTTGGAAAAAGTGACTGAGGCTGTGTAACACAGCTTTTTGCAGACTGTGTACTGATGATACTTTTAGTCGCTCAGAGATCAAAGCTTAATGGCATGAATTGAGCTCAAATGTCGCAATTATTATTTTAGCAGGATGTTCTATTATTTCTAGATTCTACTAGAGAGGAGCTCATTCTTTGAGAGCCAAAAAAAAAAAATCTGCTAATGTGGACTATGGATTTTTGGACATTGGCCGTGATAAAGCAAATCAGCTTTTGTGTTTGTTTTTGCCAGACTGGACTAGATTTTGGCTTTTTTTTTGCATGGGGAAAGTAGGGGACGTTCAGTGTAATGTTGAAAGTTGAAATGCTTCATGTATTTCACAACCTTCTAGTGGAAGCTAGCGTGTTTTGTTTTTTTTTATAAAATAGATGAGTGCATTTCATATTGAGTGTTATACTTGACATTTAAGCAATTCCTCTTGCCTAAGTGCATGCCACAGTCCCTTGCACATACTCTTCTTTGGGTCAGTCCAGCCGTGGTGCATTCAAGCTTGAGATCTTCCATTGCATTGGAGCTGCACTTGTTTTCACGGACAAACCTTGTGAGCATGCTAGAAGTAAGGAGAACCAGTTGTGGTCATTCTGGTAGGTAGACATTGCTTCCCTGGGACAGGTTTTCAAAACAGCTTGGATTGTTGTGTCGCAAGGGAAGCTTATAAAACACCAACTATTTCTGAAAACGTGGCATTGTGTAAAGGTCTAAGGAGGCACTGAGGACTCTGGAAAACAGCGTCAGGTTTTTATCATGGTGTCCTTAGTGCTTGACTCCTTGGAGAAACTCCCCTCTGGCTTATTTCTGTTTGGTAGGGATGGGCCCACCTGTGGCCCTGAAGTACATCTTAGGAGTTTGGCTTTGACAGAAGGAAGACGGATACTCCGAGTTTAGGGCCAGCAATTTCAGTGCTCATTATGTTAATTCTGGTCCAGGTCTTTCAAAATGACCATCTGCTCAGGTGTTCATAATACAGCATTCAGGCTGAGCACGTAATATACTGACTTCTGAAAAATCCTTTTGCCGAGGCTCAATACCTTTAGAAACTTCTTGTCATTTTTCCTAAATAGTTGGGAAGCCTGTTTTCTGCCTCTAACATGACATTATATTCGTTCCAGATCTTGCCAAAGCAAGATCCAGGCTCCTTTCTTTGTGCAGTACCTAGTGCACCAAGCAGAACCTAGTTTGGGGTTCAGGTTATGTCACTAGTTGTTTTAATAGCAGCAGTTAAAGCAGGTTGTGAAAAAGTATTTTATTGTCGGTCCGTGCAAAATGGAGGACTCCTTTACCACTGGTTGTTTCCAGTCTTCTCTGGGGTTAGCCCCCCTTAGATAATGAAGGAAAATAATTTATTCAGTGTTTTGTAGCTGTTGTGCATGCTGCCTTAAGGATCCTGTGGATGAGTGAGATGCTGTCTGTCTCAGTTTTGTCTGGGCCAGAGGTGGCAGATTGCTAGAGGGATTCCATGGTACTGTTTCATCGGCTTTCTGGTGTTGTGGCACTATCCTTTAATACTAGTTTTACACAATTTGACATGCTTGTCAAGGAGGGAAAATGAGTTAAGCTGGTTGTGGAGTATTGTGAAGGTGGATTTTAAATTGTGTCTGTTGTACAAATGGTTGTGATTTAGAGGGCCATGGATGGCCATGTTGAAAGCAAAGTTCTAGTTGCTAGTATTAGTAAGAGCTGGAGAACAAGGCCAGAACCGGTTTACTACCTAACCTAACACCAGGTACTCGGTGTGTGTAAAGTGATGTAAACTAGTAAAGGATCTTGCCAAGAATTGCCACCCAAATAGCGTTGTTCGTGGTCTTAATTAAATTCGTGCCTGTTGACCAAGAAGCTCGCCAGTCACATTGTTAGCAACAAGGAGTCAGTGTAAACCCTGTGACATGACCTGGGTGATTTTGAAGAGGAAAGCACTTCCCAATGAATGACTTTTTAGATGGAATAGGAAACTTGGTGTCTGATACTCATTTGGCAAATGGGAGAGAAATGTCCCCTCTGGGTTGGTTATGAAAGACCTGCTTTCAGTGTCCGTGTGGCTCTGCTGATAATGATACCGTGTCCCAGGGAGCAGGCTGTAGGTACAAAGCTCACACCTCCACTGCTGATCCTGCAGTGTGTGTGATTGCTACAGAGTCTAGCAGGGGCTAGAGTTTAAACCGGGGGACAGACGTGTAGCATCTGGTGGTTGTATTCTCATCTCTGCTTTTGCTTTGCTTGTGGCCTCGGGTGAGTTGTTTCAACTCTGTGCTGCTAACAGTTCTCATGGCACCTTTTTGTAAACTAGTTCAGGTTCTTTAAGTTAGAGTATTACTTTAAAAGTTCAATACTATTATTCCTATAAACTTATCGTTGTTTGGGTGGCAGTTTCCCCTCTTTCCTAGAGCTCCAGTAGATCTCGTAAGTTTTTTGACTTGAAAATTCTGGAGACTGGAATGTCAGATTTGCAGCTATGAGTTTTGCAAGCTTTGTATGAGTTGTTTCGATCACAGAATGGACATTACTTCCGATTCTTTATGCACTGGCTGTTTCTGCTGTGGATATTATTTCCAATTAGATCTCTAGCAGCAGGATAAAAAATTGCTTGCATTTGTCCACAGCTGCTCTTTATCTAGCCTAATCTCAACAGAATTGGGATTAATGCTGTTTTTCCACCTCCTTTAGCCTCATTTGAAGTTGCATAGATGCAAAGTAATTTTCTCTCTCTGGGAACTGTGAAACAGTCATGCCTTGAGAGCTTCTCATGGCCTTGGAGAGTCATCTCCCAGTTATACAAAGTGGATGTAGTTGTGTAAGAGTAAGTTTATTGGTTGTAGCTACTATGCTGGAAGAAGCAAAATCCTGGCACTCTGCAGGGAAGTGGCCAAGACACCAGACCTTGATTTGGGACATGTGGATTAATTCTGGACCCTCGGCTTAATCTGTACCTCTGTTACTAAAATGTCATAGAATCATAGAATGGTTAGAGTTGGAAGCAACGTTAAAGATCATCTAGTTCTCTGATGGTTTGTCTTATTTGAGTCAAAATGTCAGTTCATGAGGCACTTCTCTCCTGCCTTGGTGTTCAGAGCCCTCGCAGGGACCTGCTCTCAGCTGATGGCATATGGAGCACTGGGGGACTTTGGCCTTGGATCTGGGCTTTGCAGAGTTGACACGGCTCCACATATTGCTTGCTCCACAAAATGCAGCCTGACACTGTGTAGAGGAAATAAAATGTTAAGACGTTTCTCAGCATTTCCGAAGAGGACTGTATTTTTGCTGAAATCCGGTGTTTGTGCTTTAGTTGCCCCTTTTCTTCCAAGGCGGGTCTGGTTTCGCTTGGTACATATGTAGGCAAAAGCTGTTGGAATTAAGCGAAGGCACAACTTCTTGTCTGAGGCCGAAAGCCTACCAGTGCTATACTGTGTCTGCTCATGGGAGAGGAGCAGCACTGGCTTTAGTAGCTCAAACCTGTGCTGTGTCCAGCACAGAATGCCTTTTTTACCCTCAAAAGGGCATAATCTCTTAATACAAGACTGGTACTCCCTGTCACTGCTTGGTCTGTGGAGAGCCAGCAGTGGTGGTGGCTCTTGTGAAGTGGAATATCTGACTGAAAGAACAGGACAGAGGCTGCTAACTGATTTCACAGAGACCACTGAAACCTTCATCAACTAGTAAAAAGGCTTTAGCTCTGCTGACCAGGACTTTAAGTCGTTGCTGGAGACGTTAAGGGTCTATAGCCTCTTGCCAGAATCCTGAAATGTTCCAGTCTCATACGGTTTGATAAGTTCGTTTTGTTCCCTGTCTAAATAGTGATTTCTTCTCTAGGGGAAAGGTTTTTTTGCCCCCAAAAGAAAGCAAACAGCTGCATTGTTTGCAGAAAGCTGCTTTTGAAGGCTGTTTTATGTTTACTTAGTACAGACACCAGGCGTGGGGGTGGGGAATTGATTCTCTGCCACTTGAGCTTTTTTTCATCTTTAAATCTACAGCTGTGAAAATACATCGCTTTGCATTTAAGACAGATCAACTCTGGAAACTCTAGGCATAGCAGCTAATGGAGTTTTCAACAGCCATTTGGCTTCCAAGTAGTGTGTAGCACTGATCTAGAAATAAAGGGTTGGGAAAAGTATGCATTTCACCTCAGCATTTTCAAGAGGTTGCCCTGTAGCCTAACTTTTTCTTAAGAGTAATTTTCTGAATTTCCCACTGAGGTGGAATTGCAGCCATGTAAGTCCAGAGTCCATGCAGGGTAGGGGCGGGGGAAGTGTAACATGCAGAAGTCTTCTGCGAAGGCAAACCACAGGGCAAACATGTGGACCCAGTGCTTTAATTGTGCTGGGGGGTTTTGTGGCTGCTGCTCTGGGTGAATAGAGAGGATCCTTTCCAGTGTTAGAACTTTGCAAAGAGCAAAGCAGGAACCACAGGCCTGATCAGAAGGTAGATGCAGGTTGTGCTGCACCTCCTGCCCATCCTCTGATGGCCACTGCTTCTGTAATTGTAAGGGTAAGCTTGACCCTAGAAACAGCCTGGGGGAAAAATCTGTCAGAAGATCGAGGAAAGGATTCAGATATCTTTTTACTTGATCCCTTATTCATGTGTTTGTCAGGAATTGGAGAAAACTTGAGTCACCTCACAAATTGCATGTTAAGTGTGCACAAGTCCGAGTGGCATGTTGGTAGAGCGTGTAGGGACCTCTCTATACTGGATCCCCACTACTTGTTTGCTGGATAAATACAAAATGGCTTCTTAATCCTTACTTTTCCTTCCTTACTATATAGTCATGGTTGTATCTACCTGTTGCATAGGGCATGTGCCTGGATTCAGGATGCTGTTCCAAACACATGTTGCTTGTCTCAATTATTGGACAGCCACTTTCTTTATTTGTAGTGACAGTTTGAGTTTGCACCTGGGTTGCTAGACAGCGTCCAGGTATACCCTGAAACTGCAGTCAATACAGGTCTCTCCTGGTGTGCTCCATGTTTTGCAGTTGTTTTGTATATGTTGGTGAAGAGGTGGAGAAATACTCACAGCTAGGCAAAAATAGATTTCTGGGTGATGAAGAGAAGTAAGCCTGATGCCTTTGGGCTTAAAATTGGTGTATATTGGTATCTACCTCTACTGTAGAACTTGCAGTGTACACAATGAAAAGATTGGATGTGAAATTTGGACGTCTTGCAGAAAGACCTTTCTGCAATGAAGTTACACTGTTTGTTGTGGTTGAGGGAATTCTTCCTACTTTGATAGAGGAAGTGCCTCATAAAAGTAAGAGATTGCACTTTAAGAAGGAGTCCAGTGCTGGCAGGTATAAATTCCCGTTCTGTTCAGCAGAGTAATGGTACTTTACATCACAGAAAACTTATGCTATGGTGATGAATTCTTGCAGCTTTTCTTATTCTAGACAGAAACAGTAGTGCTGTTTTAGACAGTTTCACGTAAGTGCCAGGAGTGATCACTGATACCTGCTGTTGGCTCAGTATTTTACTTAGGTGAGACATGAAAGCCTGCATTGGAAACAGGCTGGTATTTTAGTGCTATGACCCTGCAGTACTAAATGGCAAGTTGGATTTCCCAGTTATGTTGAACTTAGTGGACTAGTCTGAAGTGGAGATACAGATGGGCTTCAGCTCCAACTGAGATGGCAGTGTCGGGTCTATCAGTTTTTTGCATCTCTGGCTTACAGTTCTTGCCTGTTGTCAGCTGGAAAAACATCTGAAATGGTGCTAACCCATTTTCCTCTGAGATTCTTAGTTTACAGAGCATTTTCTGATGCACTAGTAATTCAAGTGGACTTAGTTAACTTATGTCAGCAGTGAACCAAATATGTCAGCCTCTGCAGATCAAAATTGGAGACAGCTGTAGGCATCAACAGACCTGCAGTACCCAGTCTGTTACAGATACTGGGACGGAGTCTGTCTTAGAAGTCTTTGGAGAGTATTTCAACCCAGCACGGCTGGAAGAACTGGGCATGTTTCAGGGTCAGGTTGTGTGCCCTTGGTGACTAGCCCTGGTTTCATGTGAGGACTTAGCTGGTAGTGCTGGCATCTGGGCCGGGTCTTCCAGTCATCAGGCACAGTCCTCACAAATCAGTATTTTTCGCTTCATTTGAAACTTGTATACAAGCAAATGGACCTTATTTGAAGGCCAGAACATTTGCTTTGTTCCTGGTAAAGTTTAGCTGGAACTCAAGCAGACAGCCACAGCTAAGCCTTCCTGACTGCACGGGCTTCTGCTGATCACCTGAGATGTGTTAAATGATCAAATATGTGCTCTTACCTCACTACAGTTTGCTAGAGCAATGTGAATCCTACAACCTCCATAAAGCGATATTGGTGTTCTGAGTCCTGCAGACCAACTGCAGTTGTGTGAGGGACTGATGTCTGGATATTGGCTGACATGGATTAAACTAGCTACCTCGTGATTAGCTCAAACACCCCACAGACTGCTTCAGATTTTATTCTGCCTGTGTGCAAGGTATTAAGGCACAGGAACTGGGTGTGTTTCCATTGATAAGAACGCCAAATGTCTCACTGGCTCTCCCTGAGATCCTTCCTGGACTCTTCCTGTAGCACTTTATACTCGTGGATTTTGGTATTTAGCTGTAATTGCCGGAAAGCATTGAAAAGTAGTTTATTGCAGAGAGTTGATAGTATTGTAGGGGAGGGAATATGGAGTGGGTACTGTGAACACCCTTCTGTAGATAAAACGTGTTGTGTAACTTCTAGTGACTGTAGAAGGCTGTGCAATCCCTTCCTGCCCTGTACTTCTGTGTGCTGGGCTTGTCCGGGGGCTGCAGGACTGGACTCGGGCAGAAAGGCTTATGTTTCATGGCATACTGGAGCAAAGTAAATGGTGGAGGTCTGTGACCCACAGAGCGCTATCCTCGGAGAAAAATGTTTGAAAAGAAATTCTCCTAGTGACCTATGAAAGATTTATTATTTTTTTTCAGTTAGCTAGTGGTGGCGGAGCGCCTGTGCGCTGTGTGAGTAGCAATCCAGGTTGCTCGGTAGGGCAACTAAAAGCGTTGTTGCCAAATCTACTGAATCCTGAGCAGAAGCGGGTCGGTGGAAGGGGTGGGTGCAAAGGAGAGGTGATGATATTGCCTACTTAGTTTCATGTCTGGGTTACACGTTAATCGCAGCTTAAAATGTATAATACTGACAAGCAGAGGAGGTGCTGTGAAGACCCCCGTATCCAAGCCTGTAAGGGAAGGTGTGCTTTGAGTCCATGAGCATGCATGGTCCTCAGCAGCCAGGGTTTGTCCTCTGATCCTGTCCCCAAAGGGCAGGTTTTCTCCCTGCTGTGGATGTGCTATTAGCCTGGCAAGTCCCTCACACTGATTGTGTCTGGGAATCCACTGTCTGCCAGCCAGATGTGCATGCAGCTGGCACGTGTTAGTGTCAGGGTGCTCCAGCCAGCAGGAAGCATTGGGCAGGGATCTCCTGTCAGATCAGCTGGGCGTCCCTCTGTGAAGGAGCATCTGTAGAGGTTGTGTCGGGAGAATTAGAGCAGTACCTAGCAGAAGTTAATGAGCCCATGCTGACTGTACGCTCAGCTGCCTGCATGCTGGCATGAGGTTCAATTTGTAGGGTTTTGTAGGCGTCTGTTCTTGTTCTTAGCTTCCCTGTACTGGCACTGTTGTCCTGTTGTGATACTATGGTGTAATTATCTGTAGAACTCAGTGTAATGGGTTTAATTGTTTTTGTTAGTCACGTTAGGGAAATTTTTTTTTGTAACACAGACGTATATTATTAGAGACAAGTTTTTAATCTGCAAGTCATGGTAATAATGGAATTTACTTTTGAATGAGACTTAAAGGCCACAAGTGCTCATTAACTGAAAGCTCACATCCAGAGTTGGCATTTATCATCTAGTCTTTAGCGTAGGACTGGTCAGAGCATTTCCTGAGGAAGTCTTTATGTTTCTAGCACATTTATGGATTTTGGGAACCTTTTCAATGCAGTTTGCAATCAGGCATGCAACTCTGAATCATAGGGCTAGGGTACTGGTATGTGGGACACTAGAATCAAAAGCATGTGTGTTCCCAGTTTCACAGATGTTGGAGGGAATGGTTCTCACTGTGTGTTTGGATTGGCTGGTAGCTGTCCTGTTAATACCGAGCCTGTCAACAGAGTGTATTCGAGTACATAAATCAGAATTAATTTGATATGGATTAACTAAATTCCTCTGTGGGCGCTTACTCAGAATGAAACTCCTCTTAATCTGAAGTGGCCTTAAACTCAATAGTAAATTAAGTGATGCCAAATTAATTCTGGAAAAAAGGTTTAATGAAGTTTAACTAATGTGCTATAAGCTCACCTTTCCATTTGATTGAGTCTTCCTGGAAGTCTCTGTGTAGCCGAGCCTGTACCATGCTATTATTAATAACCACCAGAGAGATGAATGTGTTTTTTAACCCTTTATACTTTCTCATACTGTCACAAGGTGCATACTGAATGCACCCAATTCGCAACACTGTTGGATGTCAGGTGGTTGCAGGACCTGAAGGCTGACTCAACAGCAATTTTCCATTCACTTTATCCAAATATGAATAGCTGCAGGGTTGTTCTTAGTCACTTACCTTCAAGGGAATGGATGTTTCTCCCTTGCCTGTGAAGTGCATGGCATTTTCTCCTACAAGTGGTGGTGTTGACTGGACTTCAAAACAAAAGCTTTCCTAATTTGGCAGCAGGCTCTTCACCATTATGAAAGCAAATACGGAAAGAATATTTTTCTTCGTTTGTTTAAAAGGGTTGAATTGTATGGTTCAGCCTCATTCAGAGGGGTCTCTAAATCAGCTTTCAAACCTGTGATTTTTTTTCCTTGTTCTGGGCTGTTCTTGCTCTTGGAATTTTTGGGCAGGAAGGCAGAAAATTGTTGTGCTGTGGGTGTTGCATTCTTGTGTGCCTTGGAGCTCCGAGGTAAGAGACACTGAATGTAAACCAGAGCTTACTGAGACCCATAAGACTTGGCTGGCGTGATGGGGTAAGAAGGCAGTGGTGGGGAGTGCTGTGGGGGGCTGTAGGGTTACACGGGGTCACAGACAGAGTGCAGCCTCTGCCTTTCCCTTTCTTACAGTCTTTTCTGTTCTGACACAGCTTTTTACTTCCTTTCAACTATTTTCTTTTTTTTTTTTCCCCCCCCCCCCTCTCTACTCCCCCTAGAATTCCTTCTATGTTTTGTAAAAGCTGGAATCCTCAAAGGTTAAAATACAGCCTTTGTAGTTTGTAGAAGTGTAAGCTATGGCTTACTGCTTATGTAGCACTGAGGTCTTTATTTTATGTATGTAAAATGTCCTTCAGCTTTTCAATTTTTTCAGCTCTGTAGTAATTTGGGGGTTTTCCTCT
>NW_015091111.1:1308664-1336936 GCF_001431845.1 Calidris pugnax
TTCTGTTCTGACCCAGCTTTTTACTTCCTTTCAACTTTTTTTTTTTTTTTTTTTTCCCCCCCCCCCCCAGTTAATGCCCAGCCACGACATCTCTGCTGTGTACTGCCACTGCTGCTGCACAAAGGGAGCTCCTAGGCTTTGCTGAAGGAAGATGGCTTTCTGGACGCAGCTGGGATTGCTGCTATGGAAGAACTTCACCTACAGAAGAAGACAGACTGTAAGTATTAGCTAAAGGAGTTTTTGAGGTCTAAGTTGTATCCTTGTAGCTTACTTTTCAAGCAAAAAAAGGAGAACATTAAGGTACAGGGTGCTTCACCTCTAGTGGTCCTTGGCAGAGCAACTGATCTGCCTTTGGAAAGACCCAGTTCAAAGTGGAGAGAGTCGTAGGTGAACAGAAGCTAGAGGGCTTGAAAGTGCTCAAGACTTCTGTCCTGCGTCCCTGCATGTCAAAGTACTGAAACGCTCATGTCAGACCAGGCAGAGAGAGTGCATGACTTCTGTGTGCAGCAAGGAAGATGTAAAATGAAAACCTGTGCTGTCACCTGCTCTGCTCCGCAGGTGGGGCATTGCCAGACTGCAGGGATGTTGAGTTAGTTGAGTCTAAAAGCTTTTGAATGCTGCAAGCTGCAACAACAGCAGCAAAATTCTGCCACTTCCTAATGGCAGAAGTGGTGGAGGCAACAGCGGGCATCTTCAGTCTTTTTATTCAGGGAGAGAAACGCGCGTCTGTTGTGCAACGTTACAACAGGAGGTACAGTTTAAGTGACTGGCATGAGACATGTTCTTACATTGGCATGGAGACAGATCCAGGCAGCTGATGTTTTTCTACCAAGGTACGTTCTGATTAGTTTAAGGGCTGGCCTCACCATCTGTTAGCAGTGTGGGAATGTACCTGTTCAGATAAACAATATGCAAAAAGAGTTTCTTCTCATGGTGATGAAAGCACAGGAGCACGAATCCAGTATGGCGTTCTTAAAATTCTTCTGCCTCTGCATTAGCAAAACCTCACAGGATGCTGTGACTCCTGCAGACAGCTGAAAGCCAGAGAAAACGTGCTATTTCCCCTCCAGGGATTTAAGGAGGGGCATGTCCTGTACAGCAGGCCCGTGCAGAGGATCTGTCCTGTTAGATCTGACCTTGAGGAGGTATGAGTAGGGAATGTGAAGGGAACATGAGTTACTGAGGTGGTGAGTGGAAAGTGGTCTCTCTGATAAGCTTTTTCTGCACCCTGCAAATGTCAGGGTTCTTGCCAGCTGGTTGGGGCTGGGTTGTTTTAGAAACTCGGAGTCACAAGGGAAGGGGGAGGCTATCATATTCACCATTGGAGATAGTCTCTGAAGTCTTTGCTCAGGTGTCTGAGGCTTGTTTTCATTGGAATTGTCCAGTGAATTTGGAGCTGGAATTGGTCCATTCTTAAATAAAACCATACAAAGGGGACTAGTGGCATCTTTGACTTTTCCTGTATACCTTTGTGGTTACAGAGCTGCCAGAGGCAGCAGGAATTTCTATGTAATTTGCATGTTTTTGTCCTTGTCCCAGGAGCCTTGGTCTCCCAGGACAGGGCTGCCCAGCTGAGAGGCTGTGGACTGGGTGAGCTGCAAGGAGTGAGGCTGGCTGCTCTTTGGATGTGTGGGCCAGCTTCCTGACCTTGTGAATGGCCTCATAATTTAGAAGAACGTTCCAACAGAGCTGGGGAAGGCAGTCTCAAAACTGGTTGCAGCTCCTAAAAACCTAAGCAGTTCTCGGATATTGCCCATGTAACCTAGGCTTTTGTAGCTGAGAACAGTTTCTTCCTCCCTTGTCACTAGAGACCTTACTCGTGACCCCTCCCAAACTGCCTTTAGCAACTAGGGGAACTCAAGGATATTGATGGATCCTCTGGAGCAATGCTTAAACTGGCTAAGCTAGGAGGGGATTTTAGAGGAGCTGAGTTTTACACTGAGGCTGATGGCTTTTTTTGTCAGGCTCTTCTGAAAGTAATGCATCAGGTTTGAAGTTTACTTGAAGAGGCCTGGCTCTAGCATGCATGTCATGTCAAGGTAGCTGTAGGCTAGCTTACTGGCTAACAGAGGTGCATTTGTATCCTTTGGTGATGCCACAAATGCTGTAGGCTAAGTGTGTGTTAGTGAAAAAGACCTTCCTGCTTGTAGTTTTGTAGTGATATTGGATCTGCTCAGCTATTTCTTGGGACCTTCTGGCAGCTTCTGTATCGGATTCCCATCAGGAAGTCCAAAGGATATGAAACTGCTCATAGTCACTGTTCCCCACTGATATTGTTAGCTAATTTGCAAGGAAGGCCTACCACCACTGGTTTTTGTGGGGTTCCTGTATGTGTGGGGTTTTTCTCTTTAAAGTTCCCATTTGGGTTTTACGTGAAGATATCAGGAGGGGAAGGCCACTTAAAAAAAGGCAGAAAAGTAGTAGAATGTCTCTTCTCATCCCCTGTTATTGTGGCTGCACAGTTGTTCATCTATTTGCTTTACTGTTAGGAGACCAGTGTCCTTGACCGGGCTGTGCTAGTGATGGCACTATCCCATTTGTACTTACTGAAGATGTAGCCCAGAAAGAGTTTGATCCTTACCCTTCTTCCCACAAGAAGTGTGAGCTAGCCTCTGCTTCCCACTGAACCCTCTCCTTGGCTGCTGTGAGTTTGGGCTGCATTGCGAAAGCTGGGTTCAAAGCTCAGCTTGACGTGTGCAATTCAAGCATAACTTTGTACTGGATAACTTCCAACACCACCACCAGAGTGGGGGGGAAGGAGTTTACGGGGGCAGAGGAGGAAAAAAAAATGATGTTCAGGGGTCACTGTGTAAAAACACTTCTCTCTCCTTCTGTCCTGCATATGAGGAGACACCTCAAACTTCAATGTGAAGACTGGTCAGCTGCTGGTAGCTCCCTGCATTGAAACTGAACCATAAAGGTTGGGGAGGGTGGTTGACGGTAAGATGAGGTGATAGTTTGGTTAGCTCTTGCTCAACAGATTTCCTGTTGACACAGTGTAAATCTCAATATTTAATGGTATCCTTCATCATCAGCCAACTGGTCTTAACTGGGCATGCTTCAGGGACTAGCCCCAGTAAAATTAGGAGTAGCTTGTTCTTGGCCAAGTGCTGCCTCTGAGTTCACCTGCTGTGTGCAGGTGGAACGTTCCTCCTTCAGCTCCAGGTGGATCTCCAGGTTAGAGGTTTGACGATTCATTTCACTGTTTACCAGGCTGGTCTGGTAGTTGCAGCACAGAAGTGAGTGAGGAGACTTTATTTTTCAGTATCCATTTACTATGAAGCTGAGTGAGACATGTTCCCTTTAGTATATCTCTGTGTCATGCTCTGCAAAGGCCACAGGGGATGAAAAGCGCTGTCACAGGAAGGTCAGGAGGCAGTAGGGGAAGAAGCCTACTGACCTTTAGGAGCAAAAGGAAGAGAGTTCATTTTTTGTTGAACGGCACAGGAGGCTGGCCAAACTTTCTGTTGAAATACTACTGACACATCGAGCCTGACCCCATGCAAGCCCCTGGTGCAGCAGTAGCATTTCAGTGGCTGCCATGGTGCAGCAGTCTTCAGCTGTAAAGGTGCAACTTGGTCAGCCCAGGCTGTAGCACTCCTTTCTCAGGCTTTCCTGAGCCTGTCAATTTGCCAAGATAGACGTGGTGTGTGTGAGAGGCATACGGCGCTGTGCATGCAGCCCACATGTGGCTGCCTTTGTGATTGTGTAATTAACCATAGCTAGGCATGCAAAGAAGGGAGCAGTGTGTGCAGGTGGCCAGGCTCCCCCTTCAGCAACAAGGCCATTTGAGCACTACTGTCCAGGGCTGCAAAAGGCTATCTGGCCACCTTGGACACCCTGAGAAGCGTCCACAAGCCCAGCTGATGCTACTCTTTCCCAAACAGTGCATAGTCATTGGAGGTGCGTGCTCCTTGTCTTACAGCCAGGGTGGCAGAGGACTGTGATGTGTGTTGGGGCATGGTCATCGATGCTGACGGAGGGAATAGGTTGTCCTGGTTTCACAACCACCTTTCTGTCAAGAGGAGGAAAAGTCCTGCTATGCCATCCTGGGAACTGCCGTGAGGGAATCCTGAAGAGGCAAGGAGCGGACAATTTGCTGGTGTCCCAGCTCTGAGCACCTCTGACCCCTGGGATCCAGACCACTGTTCAGTACAGAAGGAAGCAGGCTGTCACTGTTAATGGCTGTGTGTATGCTACCACCGCGTTGTTTGTTGTAAAAACAGAGACCAAAGATACTCAGGCATCTTCCTGGCATCTTTGGTCTCAGTGGAGTTTCTTATCTAATAGTCATACAGTATGTGCAAGAAAATAATGGGTGGGAACCACTATCCCAAACTCATCCTGCAGCGCCTGGCACGCTTACCAGGAGTGCCTGAGAGACTCCACTCAATTTTTGTATTTTAGAGGATAGCCTTGCCATTTGGTTGGATGTCAGCCTAAAGGTATCTGTGAAGAACCATCCTAGATGGCTTCCTCTGCTTGGACCAAACAGCATTTGTTCTAATGCACTGTTTTCACAGTGTGAGGTTATTTTGAGGTACAGGAGTTACCTAGAAGTCTCACCTAGAAGTTGCATAGAGTGCCTTGTGCTGAGTGTCAAGTGTTAATGGTGTAACATGGGAAAACTCATCTGTGTGGGGGAATTCTTTCCCACTGGGGTGCAGGTCTTATCATATCTGGCCTGTAATAAGAATGATGTAGCCTTTGTAATAAGATTTCTACATCATTCTTATTACAGGCGGGGTTTTCCAGGAAAGAAGGGGAAAAGATTCCTTTTTATTTGACTGAGAAAACACTCTGGTTTCTCCCTCCCAAAGGGGGGAAAATGAACAAAGTAGCAGCATGAAAAGCTTTCAGTTTTTCCTTGTCTTACAACTTACCTAAAATGCATGTTTAGGCAGCCTTTCTGGAGTGGGGAAGCAGGGGCGTGGCTGGTGAAGCTCAAGCCTGGGAAACCTCAGCTTGTGTCTCGGGAGCTCTAGGCTGAAGTGTTGCTTTGTCCACTTGTTTCTGTGGGACATGGCACATCTCAGTGAAATTTTCTGTGCTTCAGTTCCCTGCCTAAAAACGCTCTGTATTTCATAGCAGACCTTTCTTATATCCTTGTCTAGCCCCTCTAAATAACTGAGTTCTTTACATCTTTAGCTGACATTGAGTGCCTATATGTAGGTACCCTGAACCAGTGGGTCCCTACGTTTGGGAACAAACATAAATTAGAACAAAATAGTAACTAGGTACGAGCTTAATCTTAGCAGGTCTGTTTTCCTGATACCAGTATGCTTCTGCACCACTGAAATGCAAGGGTTGGCATAGCCGTGCACCAGTGTGGTTTCCGTGCCTGATGTATTAGGGTAGAAGCTCAATGGTTTACTGTGGGAATGGGATGCAAGTACTTCCCACTACCTCTGAAATATTCATCTCATTGCTGGGAAGATGCATTGGGAGGTTTCTCTCAGTCAGGGGACAAAAAGAACTGTAAAAAGAAGCCAAAAATAGCCCTTAAGCACATCCAGTTTGGTCCCATAACTGGCACATATCAATGAGAAAAGCCTGTAATTCTTTGCAGATTATCCTGTGAAGCTGGAGGAACAAACTTCTTGGTTCTGGAATGCGTAGGCAAAGCCAAGTGAGGCAGCGCTTGCAAAACTGTCCTGTCTTAGAAGTTGATTGTCCTGGAACCTCTGTTCTGTGCTGTATTTTGAATATGACGTCTTTATACTTTGTCTTTATTTCCAGTTCCAGCTGCTGATCGAGGTTGCCTGGCCACTGTTTATCTTCTTCATCCTGATCTCTGTAAGACTTTCATATCCGCCCTACGAGCAGCATGAATGTAAGTACCAAACACAGCAGCTGCACCCAGAATGGTTATTGCTTCATGATTAGAAGGTAATAATGCAGCTGGCAAGACACAGGGGCAGTGCTCGCGTACTTCAGTCAGAAATCTTCAGGGAAGTTTTAATGGCTCTTTTCCTTTCACCTCGGGGACTGCAGTGTGTTCTGACAGGTTAATGTTGTTCCAGGACTGTACATTGCTGTTGTTTTTCTTGCTGTTTCTCTCTTTTTTTTTTTAATTTATAATATGTTAGCTGAGAATTTGCTGTAGAACTGTGACAAGTTTGCAAAACCCATGCAGAACCCAAGTAATTTCTCATTGTTGATCTCTATGTGGCTTAGCATAAAAAGAAAGTAGCGTTCAGATCTGTAAGAAAGCAATCTCATTTTCAGGCAGTAATGTGGGTTAATGTATCACATTAAGGAGCTCAAGAGCAATTCCATTTTTTTCTAACCATTAGACTGTCAGCTCTGTTCAGTAGATTCAGCAGTCATGCATTTGTGAGGAAAAACTATTCTACTTGTCTCTTTACATCCTCACACAAGAAGAGCACATTTCTGCTTTTCTTTCAAAGAAAGCTTATTCTTGCTCTGCAGATGACAATCTTCAGATCTCTGGTTGCCATTTGATTTAGGAAGCAAGACTTGTTTATTAGCAACATGCTTCACCTTGCTGATTGGTGACAGCCTCATACTGCAATTAGCTGACTGTGGAAGAGCTCTGTTTATCTTTCCTTTGCCTGATTACAATAAAGTAAGGTTTAAGGGTCAGCACAACATGATTCTGGAGGTCACTCTGAAGTGTTCCGTTCTTAAAATGGGTAAAGAACTAGCTCTTCAGCACTTAAGGCTGTGGTTTTTTGCAGTGGCTGGGGCATTTTATGCTGCTTGCTAGGCTTTCAAGCTCGCAAGGATCCTTTCAAAACTGAACTGTTAATGTTTGCAGTTTCCCAGTACACTTGGACACTGCTGGTCCCACGTACTGCCTAACAGGGTAATTGGAGCTTCCCTAAATTAAATCTCATACTTAGCTGCCTGATGTTTGAATTGCCTTTTCTAATGCCACTGGAGCATTCAGTCAGAAGAGTTACCTGTAATATGGACGTGAAGCTGGAGAGAAGCAATAAGCAGTCTACTCAGCTGGTATAAATAACTAGCAGCCTCAATGGTAATTTGTCTCAGCTGTGGCAGCCCTTGTATATAAACTCAAACATAGCTGCCTTTTCATAGAGCTGTTTAGAGTGGGCTTGTTAGTCACTAGTCTCCTTGTAAATCCTTTGCTCTGGCACCCTGGTGTCACAGGCAGAGTTTTGAGTCTTTCCCCTGCAGCCCTTTTTCTTCCCATTTATATGTTCGATGCTGTTTTGTCTGCCTTATCCCTATGCTGTCATCAGGAATTGTAAAGTGTAGGGCATCTGGTAACTCTTTAATTCATTTTTTATGGTTAACTCCTCTCGATTTTTCTAAAAGCTTCTGGGAACAGGTAACAAAATCATTTCATCTAAGTTTGGACTGATTTCATCAAACATTCACGTGCTGACAGATATGGTTGTGTTTTATAGTGGAACATTTTTTTGTTGAACTGTGAGCAGAGACAGAAGGAAAGAAACCTTGAGTTCACGGTGAACTCTGTGGCAGCCCTGTGGATGCCTTAAGGGAAGCAGGACTGTTGTCTATCATGGCAGTACTGTATGCTGTTATGAAATCACTTGCAGGCAATGCCTGATGGTAGCAGTAACAGAGCTGCATGCAAGTGCCTTGTAGCCTGCAGATATCCTCAGTATTTTAATAGTATAGTCTTTTCAACAAAAGGATAGATTTTCAGTTCTCTTCCTCTTTGAGGAGAAGAATAATCAAAGACTCAGCTGTTTCTGTGGTCAGACTTCCCAGTCCGGATTTTTTATTTGTAGCAGCTTTGCCTAGTGTGAGGAACATATTTTTTACAAACATGAGGGAAATTTTTTCTAGCTCTTAAGTGATAGTTACATAGCTTTCACTGGACCAGCCAGAGAAGACATCTTGAATGCTGTTGAGCAAGATTGGTGACTTTGGTCTTGTAGAGCTTGGCTTTTCTGTTCCTGTGACACTTTAAGATATTTACAATGCACTTCATTTGGGAGAAAAGAAACCTGTCAAAATGTGACTTTAATGTATACTGAAAACTAGATGTTTGCAGCAATGTAATTGAAAATAGCGTGTGTTCTGTGATAGAGTTTTCTGTGCAACTCACCTGACTAAGAACTGGCAGATTCCTGCTTTATTCTTTAAGGAACGGCTGTTTACATACATCACCGTATGTAAAACGTTGCCATGAATTTTTTTGAGCCCTTTCTCTTTTCATATGACTTCTAGTTTCTTGGTATTCTTAGCCATGTACAATAGAAGGCATGGGGAGAGAGAAGGTGATTCTCCAGGAAATTTTACAAAAAGGAGTCTGAAAGCATTTATCCTCTTTCCCCCACCCCCCAAGCCCCTCCCTCAGCCTAGAAGAACAAAAACACAAAATGAAACAAAAGCCAGAGAGCTCAGGCAAATAGGTTTTATATTTTAAACAGAAGTGGGAACAAACAGTCCCCTGGGTACTGGAAACAATGAACCTTCGGTTCCTTCACCTTTCTCCTGGACAGAGGCCTTGGCTTTCTGCAGGGAGGACTGATGAGCTCCCCATCTTCATTCAGCCACCTACATTAACCAGCCTTGCTGCAATTTTGACTTCTCTTCCTCCTGGGGCTATGGTACCTCCATTTGGCTGTGGAGGTAGGCAGCCAGCCTGTGTGATTGCAGACACGCTGTGAGGATGAAGTGGGCACCAGAGGGGAGACTGCATCTCGTGGTCAAAGCCTTCAGTAGCTGTAAGAGATACTTGGGGCATAATCTTCCTCTGCGCTCCCCTCCCTTGTGTGGGGGTGAGAAAGTGAGTTAAGTTTGCAGAAAACAGCCTGACATCTCGTTTAAGGTGCAGAACTATACAAAGGCAGCCTTTCTTCTCCTGTCATTGTAGGGTAAGGGATTCACAAGTGCCCGAGTGGGGTGCTGGTGAAGATCTGCCACAAGTAGTTTATTTTTACTGTTAACTCTTGACCCAAATGCAGAAGATAAACAGGACGTAAACTCCAGGCTACAATTTAAGTAGGTCTTTAGTAGCAGGAGTTAGACTTCCACAAAAAGATTTGAGATACATCAGGCAGGTGCCTAAAGGCTTTAGGAACTCTAAAGTTTTAAGACTGTCTGGAAATCAAGACAATAAGGGACAGCAATGACATATTTACCTCAGGGAGACCAAATGTAGGCACGCAACCCACAGTTGCTGACCCTTTGCTTTCCCTTTCCAGTCCTGCTTGTTGTTTATGGTTCTGTAATTGAGGTGAGCAGGCTCTGAAGACCAAAAGGACCAAACAGAAATATTATAGATCTTTGGAACCTAGATGCTGGCCAGGGCTGTCTGTGTGGCCTCAAGCCAAATCCTTGTGTTAGTCAAGCGTGCCAGTCCAGAGGAGCACGGCTGTCTAGAAAGCATGTGTGTGCATGTGCCCACAACTGCCAGGCTTTGGCATTGCTGGCTGTTGGGCATTCCTCAGCAAGAAGTTCTATATCCCTGTCAGCATGGCCAAAAACCAATGAGGCAAAGATTAGAGTAGCAAAGAGCTGCTCCTACAGGCTTAACAAGGTGTTGTTTTCCAGTGGAGGAGGCAAGAGCTGTGTGGGGAACCTAACATGAGCTCAGCCCTTTTTAGCGTTGGTCATTCTGCGCTCTCCTGAGCAATTTGTGACAGTAACCGGCGCAGGATTAGTATCGCCTTTCAAATGCAATGCTTCGTAGTAGTGGCTTGTATCCTGTGTTAACTCTTGTGTTTCTGTCCTAGGTCACTTCCCAAACAAAGCTATGCCTTCAGCAGGAACATTGCCATGGATACAGGGGATCATCTGCAATGCCAACAACCCCTGTTTCCGCTACCCAACTCCTGGGGAATCCCCGGGTATTGTTGGAAACTTCAATGCCTCCATGTGAGTCTGCCTGCTTTTTCCTCATTGCTGTTCTTGGGGGAACATGTGGAAAAGGGATATTTGGAAGTTGCCAGCTAGTGGTTTAACCCTACACCGTTGAGGGTTTTGGTATTTCTGCTGCCGCTGACGCACCAAGCTCAGGGGGTTGAGCAGAGATACCACTTACCTACCAGCAGAGAGCTGGTAGATAAGTGGTATCCCTGAGTCCAAGCAGTCAAGGCTCTTGGTGAATGAAAAGCTCTGCCTGGGTGAGGACTGAGTCTCTTTCTGTTATTGGCTGCTCAGAATTTAGCCCATAAAAAGGTAAGGCATAAGCTCTTGTTTTCCAAGAGCCTCTTTCCCTGGTTAATGAACCTCTGAGATGGAGAGTGTAGAGTGAGAGGCAGTTGAAGAGCAGGTCTGGAGGATACTTCTGATATTTGTCTCTCATTACTAGCTGATATGTTGCAGAAAGCTGAATTTACGGCCAGCTTCCTTATACCCTGCACAGTTTGCTGCATTCATACTGTCAGGCCAGTTAGGCTAAACGCAGAGTAAAATGTGTCTGCAACCCGGAGAAGCCTTTGAAAAGGAGCAGGGACATACCTAAATTATTGTGCTTCTATGAGGAAGCAGTTTACAGGCAGTAGGAGGCCCTCTCCATCCCGGTCTTAAATGCTTTCAAATGCATGGAGGTTCCCAGTGTAACTTTGTTTGACCTTGCATTAGCAGTCATCTTTTATTAGGCTCCTCGGATTGTCCCAGGGTGGTCACTGAAGAAAGGGCTTATTGTACTAGAAAGGGCAGTGGCATAACTGAAAGGGTCTGAAGTTTGGAATTGAGATGTAAAACTGGATCTGTGGATGCTGGCTCACAGAGCTGATGACTGCTGGTTGTTTTTGTGTTTTCCTGTCACCAGTGTTTCCCGCCTGTTCTCAGATGCCAAGAGGTTACTGTTGTACAGCCAACAGGACACGAGCATAAGGGATGTCCAAAAGGTCCTGGGAAAACTGCGCAAGTTGGGAAACTCCTCTGGCTCAGGTAACGGCATGGTAGAAAGAGCCACCAACATCTGGTACTTCTGGTCTGGTTAATGCTGCCTCTGTATGAATTTCTGAACTGTACCATAATGAGAACATGCATGGTTATAATTTGCAGCTCATCAAGTCCTGTCCAATCCTGCAGAAGTGCCTTAAGCCCCTCCTTTGTGTGCTCTTCAGCTTCTTCGGTGGAAGAGAAAAGGGATAGTCTGTAATGCCAAGAATAGCAGCTGTTTTGGATGTGAAATTACAATCCTGAGCCCGCTGAAGTCAGTTAAACTGCTGACTTTCTCAAAGGAGTCCCAAGTAGTGTGTCTTTTTGGAAAAGACTAGTTATTTTGCTGTTTTCTCAGTGAAGCAATGAATGCATTACAGCTACAATTTAGCTCTCTACCCCCTGAGCTCCGGAGGGAAGTGTGCTGGAAGAATGCAGATGAGGAAAAGCTGACGTTGGCCTCCAGTTTACAAACTCAAAGCTGATTATTATCTGACAAAGAAGTCTCTATTTCCCTTTTTGGGTTTTTTTGTTTCCGTATGACCGTTCGGTATAGGATACTTCATTCTTTGCTATTGTCTGGCAGGGTTTTGAATGGCAAGATCCAAAAGAAAATATTTTGTCTTGGGGGATTGCAAAGCACCATTTGCCATGAAAAATGAGAATTCTTCCATTTTTAGCTTGCATGAGAAGGTCTGGTGTGCCTTCCTGTCCCGTGCAGATGAATAAGTGATTAGTGTGAGGTCACACGGGAGGCTTGCGGCAGAGCTGGGACATGAAACAGCTCTGCCCAGTCTCGGGAAATGTGGCAGGTCTCTCGTTATTGCCACGTCCCTCTGACATGGCAACTTGTTAGAGTTTTTTGGGGTACTCTTCTCTGAAAGACTCTTTCTTTTGGCTGCTGTGTTAGTGATGCATATGTCTATTGGAAGCGATGGAAAGTAGGAGTTTAGAAAGAAATACAGCAGGGAAATATAGTAGGGAATAAAGCCATTGGTTGTCTTCACCCAGAGCCTCTATCCAGGCAGGCGGTGCTCTTTGAATGTAGGTGGTATTTTAGTGTTTTATGAAAGTTGTCCCTGGTTTTACAGTTGTACTTCTTCCTAACTCTGTTCATTTGAACGTGGCTCTGGCAGGCTCCAGGAAGAAAAATACCTGACCTGGTGTGGTGAGAATACTTTCATGTCTAATGTTTCCTGAGCACACTTTTAAAGCAGAGATTGTGTTTTTATATCCTTTCCTGTGTTGCTCAGTACATTGCAAGTCACTTTGAAATAGTCTGTATTGTTGGTGACAGGTTGGCAGATGTGTGCTGGCTGCATGTACAGACATAAACTGTGCAAGGGATTTGTCTTGGATATATAAACCTCCTCTCTACCCTCCAGGACTGTGCAGAATCATGATGGGGTCAGATCTGCGGGTGACGCTGGGGTCTACTGGCTCTTTGAGCCTTAGTTGATATGTTTGCTTAGGTATAGGAGATGCACTTCTTTGCTGGGCTCAGTATCAGTACTGCCAGGCTCTCCTCTTTTTTGCTCTGGGAACTGGTAAGTGGCACCGTCATACTTTTACCTAAGTCTGCAGCAATTTTAAGGGGGGAGAGGATGCAGTGCAAACCCTTATGCAGAGATGGACACATAATGAACACTGCCAAAATGAGCTAAGATTACTATTTCCCCAGGAGAGGTTTAATACTGTTTTTCATGGACCTCCTCAAACCCTTGGTTTGACTTGGTGGTCCTGTGGAAACAAGCTCTCTCTGTAAGAATGAGGGGTGTTACTGGATTTTACACTTCGTGCCCACAGTAGTTATCTGCAGGTTAACTTTTCCAAAGAGTGAGATACTGCTGCTTTGTATTGAAACATGCAGTGAACATCAGATGTGGACATTTACAAGAAAACTGTCAAAGCCATAAGCTGAAGCTGTTACTGCTGGGAAGGTTTGAGAGGGAGGAGTGATTCCAAGAAACGTTTCACATTGGGAGTATTGTACAAGTTGAAAGTCAGAAGGCTCATGTTTTTCTATACTATAAAGACTAGTGGACTGACAGCAAAAATAAGCCTCAGACCAGTCATCAAAGATCACATTTCTATAATAAAATATTTCGAATGTGTAATAAAAAATATCAAGCCTCTGTGTCATTAGAATGACAGACTGCCCATTGTTGGTAAGGTTTATAGGGAACAAAGCCTGTTTGTTCTTTTCGTGATATGCTCATTTACAAAGCCTCCAACTTGGGGGTCGTGGCTGCCCACTCTTCGGCTGCCTGATTCACTCTCTGACAACATGCTTAAAAGAGCATCCTCCAGTCTTACAAGTCCTTGTGCATTTACGCTTAGCAGTGCTTAGATTGCTGTGCAAGGAAGGGAACTACAGGTCATCCCTTCAGCTGCAGTTGACAGTGAGGTGTGAGAGATGCTTAAATCCTTTTCTCTCTGGGGCATTTCCTCCTGTGACTCTGGGGACTAAGAAGACTGTAGGAGTGGATGTCAGATGTAAGCACACCTCCAAACCTGAAAGCACTGCCTTTCCCCAGTTGGCAGGAGGGCTAATTACCTGATGAGCTTATAATTGAAAACACTTGTAATACCACCTCTGTTCCAGCTCTGGCCTGGACCTGAAGCCATGTGAATCAGTGGTGCAGACAGATGCAGCTTTGCAGCTTATTTTCCCCAGTGGGAGGGACTGTGTGCTGCTTACTGTGTGATGTGGGCTCTCTTGGAATCTCTGCAGCTTCCCCATCCCCTCTCACACTGGTCTGATGTCCGGCTTCCGTACATGCTTCCCACTGCTGGCTGATGGCTTTGAAACAGGCTTCAGGAGGTGATCTTCCATTGCTAGCATGCAAATTGAAGCTGCGGTATAGATTTTGTTCTAATGCTAGTCATGCATAACATACGTGTCCGTATTTGGCTGTAGATGTTTGTTTATAGAGCATCTGTCACAAAGTCCTTTCCTTCAGTCTTCTTTAAAATAACCCTGACAGATGAATGTTCAAGGTGTAACTGTTAGTGTTGTCTGATCTGAAATTAGGCACTGTTCTGATTTGAGTGACACCGGACTAACTTGTCTTCTAATGCTTGGGGAAACTGCACTTTTAGAAGACTCTGGTGTCTGAATTTGTGAAAATATTTTACTTCATAGCCGGCTGTGCTATGTGGGATTGGAGGTCTCAGTGTTTTCGAGCCTCACCAGGTGGAGGGGTGAGGACGAGTGAGACCCAGGCACTTAACCCGAGATGGCTAACAGGATTATTTCATACCATGAATGTCACATTCAATATAAATTAGAAAAGTTTGTGTAGTTCTCAGTCTCTTGATGGCTGTGGTCCAGGGAACTTCTTGCCCGGTGCTGGACCCCTGAGCCCTTCCCTTCCTCCCGAAGCTGTAGCGCTCACAGTGTTCAGCATTTGCTGTCCACTGCTGGGAGCGCACAGCTTCCCACTGATAGAATGGGCTGAGTATAATCCTTGTGTATTTTATATTAGTATTGGGAACAATACTACTGGTTCTTTAGCACTATGGTTAGTTATTTAATCTTATCCCATTTAATCTATTTATATTTTAACCCTTGTGTTTCCTTGTTCTTCCTGGTCCCCCTTCCTGGGTGGAAAGGGGTCATTGGGTGATAGAATGATTGTCTAAAGAACAATAAATTGTTACAGGTTTTTCAAACCATAATAGGCATGTGCTGAACCCTGGGGAAGGGAGACTTGCTTAAGATGGTGCCTGCAAGTCAATGTCTTGGTTAAAGACAAGGTGGGACACTAAGACTTTGGGCAGTGCTGTGCACTTATGCCAACAGGCTTTGTATCTCAGTCACTTCTTGATGAGGTGGGAGGTAACCCCTCCTAACAGGGCTGTTTGTCCAGGAGTATGAGGAGTGGCCCCTGTTCTCTGCTGCTCTGAGCTCCAGAAGAGCTCTCTGGTGCAGAAAGGGGAAGATGTTATCAGTAGGGAACAGCCCACCTTTGCTTCATGTAGCACCTCTTCTGGCCAAGATGAACTACTGACTTCATCTTGTTAGTAGTACCGTGAGGGAGTTCAGCACAGGCAGCTGTCACAGGGTGTTGCTGCTGTTCCGTGGCCACATTCAGCAAGCCTGGAGCAGTGAAATCTACGTGCAGGCTTACACATACCTTAATATAATCAATTTTGCAGGCAGGTGCCAGGTGCCCTCTCCTTCCCAGCCTTGTTACATCTCTGTCCAGCAATGTCACCAAGGTCTTCAACACTCATGATAAGGCAGAGTGCAAATCAGAACTGAGAGTCAAAGACCTTGGTGACAGAGTGACATGACTGCTGTGATGGCCACCTGCAGTAGGTTTGGCTCACTGCTTGCAGACACTGGATTTGCAACTGGCCTCAGTGCCATTTTAGGAGAGGATAAAACTTTTGCAAAAAAATAAGCTTTCCTCCTGTTTTGAAAAGTGGGCATGCTGTTGGCCCAGAGGCACTCCTAAATACTTGGTTTTGCAGTGCCATGGGGCAACAAATCAATAGGTAAAGTCAAAGCCACCTTTAATTGTTGCTAACAGCCACACATGTGAGCCATTCTAGTTGGTATTTACTTCATTGCTCTTAGTTTTCAGTGATCCCAAAGGGCATGTTTCTATTTTTCTTGAAACTATCCCAACTAAACAAAAATGGAGCAATGAAATAGGCAGAGGGAAACAAACATCGCCTAAGAAATTGCATCAGATGTCAGGCTATTATTCCACATGTGCCCTGCCTTTCCCAGTTGTTTGTTGGATTAGTATCACTCGTGGTGTAGGAGAAGCATCAGCTGGGTGGCATCTGTGGCTGATGCACCCTGCTGCACAGACAGGTGTTGAAGCTGAAGGAGTTTGCAGCCTGTCTGGTCAGTGCTAATAGTGCTGTTTTATTTAACAGGTAAAGGATGATGGAGGGCTCGAGCTGAAGAGCAGCCTTGGGGGAGGTTTTCTGGTGGTGTGTGTCCTGCTGTATGATTATAAGGGTGGTCAGGAAAACAGGATGTTGTACAATATCTGCTAGATGACTTTAAGGTGATAGCTTACTCCCTTCTTGGTGTCGTCTCCCCAACAGAAATGACCCCACGCCCTCAAGCTAAACATTCAAATTGGTTCCTATACCTGCCTACCTCTCCCTAATTGAACTGGTTTCCTCCCTGGCCTCCCTTGGGAAGGAACCTAACAGAAACCAGCCAGGCTAGAATGGGGACTAAGAAACCATATGTCCAGGTGGCCTTCACCCCCGGAAACAGCTGCAGACACCAACTGCAGCAGGGTGGCATTCCTGCCATTGCACGTGAATATGCAGCTGGGTTTTCTGGTACTGTGCTCCACAGTGACATGCAGATCCTTGCCTTTCCTTTAGGCCAGGGAAAATGTTGCCAAAAACGCTGCCCTGTGGTATCAGTAGAGAGATCTTGACTTGTGTGGGCGAGTAGAAAGGCTGCTTTCCCTTAGTTTTCAGTACAGGTTACTTTGTGTTAGCCCTCAGCAGAGCTCTCCAGCAGGTTCTGGCTGCTGCCACCTCTGAGCCCAAATCATCCAGCCGGGAAGGGGAGCCCAGCACTGTGTGGGAATCAGTGTGATTCCTGCTCTGGTCAGAGGCCGTCTGTTGGGATGGAGCAAGTGAAACATACCGTCGATACTGGGTTCTTGGATTACACAAAGGGGTTTGTAGTGTGCCATGTTGATTGGGCAGTTTGGAGACTCAGATGCACATAGCATTTTTCCCACATTTGCCTAATTAATTTTTTTTTCAAATCACTGGGTCACTGAGCAGACAGACTTGAGTTTGTCTCTTAGATAACTATTTTTTTTATCTAAGGAATGTAAGTTGTGCAGGCAACTGCAGATCTTTTGGAAAACTTGTCCAAAACCTTTTTGGAAGGGCACTTTTAAGTCCCTTACTACAGGTAGTGGCCAAAGCCTCTGTGTGAATCCAATGGGTCTCTTATTTTTTTCTGTCCTAAACTGAAACTGGGAGGCTGACTGTCAAGAGATACGCAAAGGTAGAGAAGATTTCTTATCGTAGTGTGGGTCCCCAGTTGTGTGTTGGGCAGTTAGCTATGCAGCTTTTATTAGTGAGTGGCATGATATTTGCTGAATTACACATTTGCACAGTTACCACTTTCAACAGAGTCCGCTTTCTTTAATATCTTGAAGCCAAAGATGAGATTAAAGTAATAAAATGATGTTGATAGAGGTTTAGGCTCAAAGGTCTGCTGCAGCATTGAATCTGTTTACCACGAGAATCACACTTGTTTCCCATGGGGTTGTCCATGAACTTTCAGAGGTTTCTTTGTCTGTAACAGCATTGCATGACTTTGCTGAGAGGTAGAGTTGCATCTCAGATGCAGCATAATGTGCATCGCTGTTTTCTGATTCTGCAGAACTGGGCTTTTGGTCTGAACTTCCCTTCTGCTGAGATGCTTTTGAAGTGAGAGGTTTAGAATAATACCAGCTTGGATTCTAGGTGGGTGTGTGTGGGTGTGGGAGGGAAAGGCCGAAATCCCTGTGGAAGTGCAACTGAAAAAAAAACTAAACATGCAGTGTTACGTTAAATCTGGCTTTGCTGTAGTGTCTGCACTATAGCGGCTGACGCAAGCTTGAGGAAAACATTTCTGAGAATCCTATCACAGTAGACTGTATGAACCCTGTTAAAACACATGGGGAGAATCACAAGCATGTTAGCATTGGGCAGCACCGGTGAAGGGCTGCACTGGAAACTTGGTTACTTGAAGACCAGCTAACCCAGTGGTGCCAGCTAATGGTCCGACTGCATCCAGGGAAGCCAACAGTGCCCATATCTACCATTAGCAGCACAGCTGTTCCAACAGATAACCAAATCTCTGTACCTTAAAGGCACTGTCTTTATCTTGCTGTTAACTTGTCTAGATAAAGACACAGTGATAAAAGAAATCAAGAACTGCTTACTGTGCTTGTCACAGTATAAGGAGTATTGGTATGTGCTGCAGAAGCAGGACAGTACTAAAAAGTTCTGGGGGCTTTCTTTAGTCTCCTAAAACTCTTCAACCTGGTCTGTCAACACTGACTCTTATTTTGAACCAGCGAATAAAATGCAGAGTGTTAAGTAGACTTTCATACCCTACTACTGTCTGTCTCTCTTTGCAGCCCTGTCAGTACAGCTTGCTAATACCAGCAGTATGTTGCCGAAAACTTACGCTCAGTTTGCATTTATTTTCTGCGTTTTCCACTCTTACGCAATTTCTGGATTTGTTCTCAGTGATTTCTAATCGCAAAATCTCAATAAATTGCCTGATTTGTTGAAGATTGCATTTGGTTTATTTGAGCTACAGGCTAAGGTCGTCTGAGAGAGCGGGATGGAGACTTTTCACATTGAGCTTGGTGTTAATTCTCCCCTAGGAAATTTGCACCGCTATCATCTGGTGAAAAGTTCAGCTTTCTCAGGGGATTTCCGGGGGGGCTGAGCTCTCATGAGAGTGGCGATTATGAAATTGCCACAGTTGGGAAAAGCTCTATCCACTTCTGTGTCTGACTCGATACTGAGGGCAGAGTGCCTAGCTTGGATCTGACTTCCTTCATCTCTCAAGTTAATATTCAGCTTTGGAACCTTCTCCAGTGACGATACCTTTCATCTCCAGTGTGCGTTATGAACACTTGTTACCTAATTTTTAGAGCATTCCTGTGAGTTAAAAAAATAAACAGCCGCCAAGGAGCTGGAGCCCTCATTCTGAATCGCAGCAGGATGCGGCAGTTTTCAATGTAGGCAGGATGCGATAAAAGGTGATTGCTTTGAAACATTGTTGATGTTGAATCAAAGTTCGTTTTTACCCAGGCAAGAGGATAGAGCATTGTTCAACTGAGTTTTTTGAAAATCCACAGAAGTTCAATTTTTGTAGGCAGCCCTTTTCATGGGAAACAGATGCTGTTCTATTTAAATATTTTTGGTCATAAAATAAGTGAGTGTTAATGCCAGGATCTTGGCTAAAATCAAACAACATATTCTACCACCTGTTGCTAAATTTCTTTGCAGGTTCAACAAACTGCAATATTCTTCACTCCAACCCTGGTGGTTTTTTTGGTGTTGCTGTGTTTTATCAAGAAGTGGTTGCGTCTTTGAGATGCGTTTTGAGTTCAGGTTACAGTTTTATGCTTGTATCATACTTTGTGTATGTTTAGTTTCCAAAATGCTGGAAAAATCCTTTGAAACTAAATGCAGAAGCTGCAGAATAAAAAATAAATTGTACAGATTTTTATGTATTAACTAAGTGTTAATAATGAACTGAGTTTGTTAAAACTTCGTGTTGCTATGCCTGTGTGGCATGAATTCTCAGCTGGTGGAAAAATTGGTGTAGCTCTGAAAATTTAGCAGAAGGTAGCTCATTTATTAGCTGAAGATCTTGCCTTAGCTTTTTTTTATGCTGACCTGGCAGCATTAAGCTATATGTAGAGGAGATTGCAGAGGATGTGTGTCACAGATCAGCCTCAAACAGCTAAAGTTTCCTTCCTCTTCTAATTTAGTTTTAGTTTTAAGGATGGTGCAATAAAAGACCCTTTTAAGGGATTTTGAATCAAGACACTTTCCTGTGGATTTTGTTGTTTGTTCCCCCCTCCCTGACGACTTAGTCTTCTAAATCTCTGTCTTTAGAGGCAAATACCACCTGAGTTAGTCTTTAGATGGATTTTAGGTTGACACTGGTAGAAGGTTTGCGTGACTACAGACAGATAGACCTTAATAAGGGTAAACTATTACATGTCAAGAGGTCCTTTCCTTGTAGTTCTCCATCTATTTTAGCAAGCGCAGCTGAAACATAACTGGTCTGTATCTGAGACTGACTGAACATACATTTGTCAGAAGAGGATGTCCTGATGGGACAAAGACAGCTTATTGCAAAGGTAGCAATGTCTCAAGTCTGAGTGCTTGTTCTGACTTGTACCAACCAGCTGTTTTGGAAAGCAGCAGCTGTTGTCTGCCCAACAAAATGCTACTTCAGAACAGCAGGGGAAAAAAAAAAGTGCTTTGCCCCTTGAGACAAGTGGCAGACGTGAAAGTGCATCATCACAGTAACTTTCCTCGTAGCAAAGGCAACACAGCTGTGTGACAACATGGTCAGCAGCCATCAGAGATCCCTCTTCACTTATGTTATAACCCTGGTCTGTTCACATGCTTGCCCATCACCCAGCAGCAGGGGAAAAGTGTGCTGTAAAGTCAGAGGACAGAAATCAAGACAATGGAGCAGCCTTTTAAGACCACAAGTGTCTCCATCCAACTTGGTCTCTTTCCTTCCTTTTCATGTTATCTCTCACTGCTACCTGAAGGAAGTGCAAAGAATTTTACCAGGGCATCCATATAATAACGCAGAAGACCTCTCCAGCAGCGCACACTCAATTTTCTTCAGGTTAACTGCACTGCTCTCTGGTACTCAGGACCAGGTTCCTAAAGCAACAAGAGGCACTACTCTTTTCTGTGTCTACTAGTAGTGTTCCTGTCCTCTGTGTAAAACACAGGGGACACTGATACTGCTGCAGGTGCTCCAAGGTGTATTTTCAGCCAGCAAGTTATGTCAATACTGTAGGCAAGGAATAGTCAGTATATTCACAGTCCAGAACACCAGCCTGAAGAATGAGCTTTTCAGCCTACCAAGGCTGCGTCTGTTCGGAGTATGCCGATGTGAACCAGCAGTATAATGTCCCACGTAGGTTACAAGAGATCTGATCTCTAGCTAAGGCTTGATGTGGATTTGGGCAATCTATATCTACTAAGTATCTGCTTTTCAGTCTTTTCGAAAGACTGAGAAAGTTCTTGTACTGTTTGGAAGTGCTGTTGCTCGACAGCCTGACTTACACTAGTAAAGGGGCTGAATGGCTGCAAAGGTTACTCTAAATCAGGCAGAGAAAACATAATCTCTTGTTTCAGTGTTGAAGCTTGATTATTCTTTTTCCTTTCCTTTAGACTTGAGTCTCAAGTAAAGCCGAACTACTATCCATGAGGATAACTTTCCAATGACCAACTACATTGAAACATAGGGAGCAGTCATGGCAGGCTGAAGTAATTTAGCTATGTTTTCAGCATAAGTAGACAGTGTTTCTGCTTGAACTAATTGGCCTACAAAGATTTGCTTGTCCTTGCTAAGGATATCCTTGACAAAACCCTTAGTGGGTTTTGCTGCCTCTTGGATTGATCTGGTGCTTTGTTCTGGAGGTGGCTTCTGCTATTTTGTGCTCGGAGGGCATTAGGACTTGGCACTAAATCCAGAAGTGACAGGTCTTCCTGAACATAGGGAAGACAAGAGCCACTACCATCTGCTGTCTGCAGACAATACTGTGTGCAACTTTTAAAAGTCTCTAGATGTGAGTCAGGTTCCCCAGAGCTGTGAGGAGTGAGAGGGAGCTGTGGCAGGGTGAGGTAGAAAGGGAAGGGGTGGCTTTTTCTTCTTCTCATCAGCCTTTCTACGTAAGGTGAAACAAAGTACAGGACAGTTTTGTGGGGGAAGCCTTTCAAACTGAGTTTCGAGGATCATGGTACTGCTAGAGGAGTTCTGCCTGCTTGTTTTGGGGCCTAGAAATGGTTCTGACATAGGTGTCTTCTGTTTGCATTTGAACCAGCAGTCTCCCAGATGCACGCTCACATCGCCAGCTCACGAAACCCTTCTGCTGTTAGTAATGGTCATTTGATTAAGATGTCCGGTCCTGCTTTTTCCTGTGGCTTGAATTTCCACTGAATTTAAGGTCACTGTGCTTACGTACAGGGAATTCTGCATGGGGTCTTCCACAGTCACAGCTCATAATTTCAACTTCTGCTTAGTTCCATGCTTTTTTAATAGCATAATGACATTGCTTGTATACTCACACCAATGTTTGCCATTAGAATAGTGACATGTGGCGGGATGTGACCAAGGTGTTTGGTTTCCAGTCTGTCTATCGATTTTATTTTTTTAATGCATTTTACTGTGTCTGAGTTGATGTTTTTGAAACATCTAAAATCTCTGTATTATCTAGGGCATAATGTTCCTAGTGCAGTAAAAATCGCATCATAACAGCAAACACTTGCTTTCTGCCTCTTTAGAAGCACTTCTGTTTCTCTGTGTGGATTTGACCTTTAGAGACCTTCTCTGTAGCCTGTGCCAGGCCCAAATGTGTTCTGTGTACCACTCCTGAAAATAATTTTGTTGCAATAATGAAGTATTTCATCTGGTCATATCTGAGGTCTGTCATCTCAGAGGGTGACAAGCGAATTCAAAGGCTAAGAAATTTGCAGTTTCTCTGTATTTTGTGAAAATTAGTAGGAGAATTTTCAGCCAGTTATAACTGCCATGTGATTTGGAGCTCTGCTTAAGATTTCCTTCTTAAAGCAATCCAGTGAAGATACTTAGGATGTTTCCTTTAAGACTGCTTCCCTTTTTGCACTGTTAGGAGCCTGGGTAATTTATTATTTTTTTTCTGTTTCTTCATTGGCAAGCTGTATTTCACAGTTGTCTGTGCTAATAACAGAATTTGGCTTGCAGCAGGAGAAGACGTGAGAATACATCTTCTGTGGTTTACACAGGGCCTAGGGAGGTGGTTGGATGTGTCCCTTCACAGACAGAAGCTCTGCAGGCTGTGTTTGCTGGCAGGACTGCTGGGAGACCAGCCTGTGGCTTTTGCTTCTCTGCCTTGTGTCTTTGCTTTTTGATGCAAGTCTTTCTGTTGTCGTGTGTGTCATACAGGAGGGGTCCTGGTGTCATTTGGGACTTAAAGTACTACCTGAAGAGAGGTAGGAGCTTTGTGTCTGCTGCTGACTTTCTGTGCAGGTTGCAGGTGGGATCTCGGCTGACTTAAATGGGCTCTGTGCCCTTGAAGCCAAGACATGTATCCCCAGCAAAGGTTCACCAAGAACTGGTCTCATGCATGCACCAGTACCTGGTGCCAGCTGTGCTTTCTGCCAGTGACTTTTTCTTTTAAGGCTCTTCTAAGCAAAAATGTAGACTTGTAGAGGAATGAAGATAGTCGCAGTGCCTGCAGTCCCAAGATGAGAGGGGAGACCTGGGCCTGTCACACAATTCTTCCCTTTTTCCCAAGAGATCCTAGCTGCTGGAGATAGATGGCAGGCCACCTCCTCTCTACTCATGGCATGGCAAATGCAGGAAGATGGTGGGGTCTGGTTAAGTAAGTGCTCACTTGGGTGTTTTCTAATGTCTGCAGAGGCAGCATTGTTGCGTGTCTGGTGGACACAGAGCAGGGAGCTCTAGCCTACCATAAACACTAGTCAAGCCATGGCTGCAGAAGGAACAGCGCTTTGACTGTTGAGCAAATTAGGCTTGTATTTTCACACTAGCTGGACCTGCACAACAGGCCTGCTGAGCTGCTTGATTTCTTGTCAGCAGATCAGGGTACGGCTGTCCAGCTTGTTCAGAGGACATTTTTAGCTCCTGCCAGTATAAATAAGGATACAGGCAGCTCTGAGAGCTGTTCCCACCACACAGGGGAAAGAGTGCCTTACAGGAAAAGGAAAATTAAAACATAGTAATTGCTTTATTTCAAAAAAGACTTCAAAAATGTTTTTTTATCATGCTTTCTTGGATGTGTTGTCCAAAGTTAGGAATATAATGAGAGCAGATGAAAACTTGCAGCCTTGCCAAGCCCACCACTGGCCTGCCTGAGAGGTCTGCTTTTCACGTTGTAGACTGGGGTCATTACGGTACAATGCTGTAGCAGGCTTCAGCATTAGGAGACCTCTGTTTCCTCTGGATGATTGGCAGTTAACAAGTCATTTAGTTGTTGGTTCCACTGTTGAACCTGTTTGAAAGCCCACTTTTATTTAATGGGAAGTTGCTTCAAACACCTTTTGCCTATAAATCAGTGATGGCTAATGAGTGTGAAAATCAGTTGAGGTGTTCAAGTGCACCAGTCGTGTTCCTCAGGAATACTTCCCAGATACTTCATTGAAAAATTTACACAAAATTCCAGTGTACGAGATAATTCTGTAGCAGTGCTTGGTTTGCCTACTCTAGTCCTCTCACGGTATGATGGTTTACTGAAAGGCAAGGCAGGTTTCTCGCCAGAGTCCCTGTGGTGCTCGCGTGCACTACCATTAAATCTTTCAGCTCTTGGTCCCAGCTTCAACCCCTTCGTGTGCTTGTGTCTTGCAAAACCTGCTGTTGCTGGGAGTATGACATGTGAGGAAGCGATGGCCGGGGTGAAGCAGGCCTGTGTGACTGGGGAGCCTCGTGACCTTGTCCCCAGGTTGTGCCCAGGCACTCTGGAGTGTTATTCCATAGGTTTGACAGCCAGCTGTGCAGCCAGGCTGGCGTGGGTGCCTGAGTCTTGCCCTCGCGTGGGACCTCTGCGGAGGTGCCGCACACCCACCTCCCTTGCTGCAGAAGTGAGGTCTGACCTGACTGGGGCAACTGGGAGCTGCAAATCTGAACTCTGTGCAGGGCAAAGACAATGCTCACTTTATTTGCTCACTTGTCACTCTTTCCTGCTTTGCTCCTTCTGTTAACTGGTGGAGATGGGTGCCTCGGTATGGTGCTGGGAACCCATTTGCCTGTCTTGTCTCCTTTGAGCGGCTGTGGAATCCTGCTGACTCCAAAGAACAAAGCTAAAGCTTCTCATACCCCATCCTGTCTCACTATTTCATCTTGCTGTGATGGCTTAATGCTGCTGTTATGAAAATGATTGGGGTGTCCTATGAGCTGTCTCTGTGATGAGAAATGAAGGGTCATAAATTAACACCAGCTTCTCTGTTGCCTTGATGCTTGGTTGTGAGGAACACAGGCTTAGCCGAAGGCTAGCAAATCCTCCAACCGCAACGGATACATAGAAAATAACGTCATTGTTTTCTGCCTTGCGTGTTCCATCCGTAGGGAGTGAAATCCCGTGAAGATACTGTCACACTTGTAGATGGGGCACACTGCCCTGCTTTCCTCTGAGCTGAATTAATTTATAGCATGAATCCCCTTCTCCCCCTTCTTCCACCCAGTTCCTTGTAGGGACTTGCAGCATGTGAAGCTGAGAAGTAAACAGTATATCCTACTGTCAGATTGTTTTCAGCAAGCTTGTTAGTTTTAAACTGGCTGTAAGACTAGTTTATTGTAGATTATGGGCACAAACCCTCTGTGCAGAAACCTTCCAAATTGGAGTCAGACCTGGTGAGCTTTGTGCTCTACAGTGGATTGAGATATGTTGAAATACCCCTTGCGTGCCTTTTATTTTTAGAAGGCAGTGTTCAGGATATGAAAACTGTAGCCACAATTTCCGTGGGGTTTTGTTTTTCTACCCTATTGTTTAATTTTAAAAGACACTGCACCATTAAGTTTCTGGAGGAAGGTATGAGCCCTCTGTGCTTCCAAGTGAAGCAAGAAAGAATGAGAGAGACGTTTGAGGAGAATAGTCTTGTTCTGTAACCTGTCCCCACAGGCTTTTTTTGTCCCACTTGTCTGTGGATCTTCCCAGTATTGCTGGAAATGGTTAGTGCTTACTGTGAGACCTGTCACGATCGTACTTGCAGAAAGATCAGCAGACTAAAACTGCTTCCCAGCAGTGGTTTCTCTTGTTCTCGCTGCAGTGAGCCACCATTTGAGCTGGTGATAGTAACTGGGGATGTGTTTCTAGAATGAGGGCACTAAAAACCTCTGGCTGCGGAGAACATACGGACTATGGACACATCATTCACATCACAATCACTGCCTCGGTTCTGATGTGCATGGGATGGAGACCCCACATAGCAATAACTTGCTGGTTTTTATAATGAGCTTTTTTTGGTTTGCTGTTTGATTTGACTAATAATGTAGCAAGCGTGGGGGTTCTGTTTTTCTTTGCTAATTCATGTGGATGTCATGAACTCTTTGAGTAAGTTTGGGTTGGTTTTTTCTCCCTATTGTCACGATTCGATTCTCAAGCAAGGGATGACCAGCCTAGCTCTGTGCTCAGGCATGAAGGTGAAGGCACTGGAAAAGGTTGAGCTGTCAGGAAAATGCAGATCTTAAAAAGATTTAAAGCGGTGTGTCACTCCTGTAGGAGATGCTCTGCACTCTGAAAATAATGAGTTCCTGACTTCCATGCCCAAAATTCAGCCCCCAAGGCTGGTTTTAACTGTATGGAAACGAAGGACAGCTGTGCTTTTTATGAAGTCAGTATCTGTGAAATGCTGCCATGTGCAATTGTCTAATCCTGACCTGTGACTTCAGAGAGGAAGGGTGGTTTTCTGGTTAAGGCACATGACCTCCAGCTCTGGGAGCTCTCGGTTCTGCTGGAGGCTTCCTTATGTGACAGTAGGGAGGACCTTTCTGACTGCTCCATGTGGGAAGTGGGCTTCTGCTTGTTTCATGTGGATGGGGACCACCTCCTGCTTTGTTGCTGTATAGTGCCTGAGCTAGGCAGAACAAAGGCATTTCAGCCTCACTGGGCCTGCTGGCATTGGGGGTTATTTGTGCAGTTTATAAGGAAAACCTCTGTTTATGTTCTGTGATGTTCTGTTTTTGCTCCCTTTGTGTTAGGATTGAAACTGTAAAAGCAGTCTACAAGGAGGACAAGCTACCTCAGTATTTTTTCTGAAGATGTTAATCCCATCTTGGAATCAGTGAGATGGTTCTCATTGGATCTGACTATCTTTGAGCATGGTTGCTCAGTCAGATCTCAGGTTCATGCCCCTATTTGTGCTGGAGCTTGTCTCAGTTGCTGGGACCTGTGGTTATGACAGGAGGCCATCATACCCTGTATGGTGGTGGTGAGGGGAACCTGTGGGACTGTGGCTCCCCTGGTTTTCTGTTGAAGAGGAGAGGGAAGGAGAGGTTGGAAGTCCATGTCAGTGAAGGTATGTGGAGAGATTTCTCTCAGATGTGCTGTCAGGATGCTGCAGCTGCGTTGCTCTGTGCCTGCTGGCTTGCAATAGCTGACCATGCCAATGCTTTTGGTCAGTCTCAAGTGTGAGAGAAGATGCGCAAGTTCAATCCGTGTTTGAATTGAGATATTTTGCCTCACTTTTTTTTTTTTTTTGAGTAACTTGATAGTGTGTCTGAACTTTTATGGCAGGAAAATACTGCAGCAGTAGGTCTCTGGTTGTAAAATGTGTTCTTCCACTCCAAATGTTTGCATTATTAGGTAAGCTTGGTATTAGCCTTCAAAAGACTTGCCTGTTTCTTTTGTTTTCTATTTTTGGAGGAGTTCTTTTAACTAATGCTCTTGTATTTCCTTAGGCCCTAGTGGGCAAGCAGTCTTGGAGGAGAAAGGCTGTTCTCAAGAGGAAACCTCTATTAACTCTTGTCTTTTTGAAGTGTCCAGGGCAGGAATTTAGATGATTGCAGTGTTTGGTGCTTTTCCGTGGTTTCATGTGCAAAACATTATGCATGCCTCCATGATTGAGGGGGATTGCATAAGACACTGAGCCACAAGTGCTGGAAGGAGGACCAAACTGGAGTCAGGGAGACAATGCACAGTAAAAAAGGCAGGCGGTTTTCTTAGAGGGCTGCAGTGGGACCGTGGTGGTGGGGTTCAGTTCCTTGGTCTCACACAGCTTCCATGTGTGGTTTTAGGCAGACAAGGGTTATGACCAGTGATCACGGGCTGTGACCAGCTGGCTGGAAGCCAGACATTGTCCCACAAGCAGTTTTCGGTAACTCTGTGTTCTGTTCCCTTCGTGTTTTCCTCCAAATGATGATGAAAACTTCTTCAGACGTTTGTAGGAGTTGCCTTGGAAGGCAGCTTCAATTTTCAGAAAATTCTAGTGCTGAGCAAGTCTGAAAATGCTCAGCATCACAGAAAGGCAGGGAAGGAATGCACTGTTAATGCTGGGCTGGTAATTACAGCCGTGGAAGATGGCAGGCGCTTTGTTACTCCCATCGTGATTACTGACAGGCCAGCAGGAATCCTGATGTCGTTCAGGTTCCTGCAATTACCTGTAGAATATGTCCCCGACCAAGAAAATCCTGCTTCCGTGTGGCAAAAGAAAAGCCAAAACCCAAACCAAACACATAAACAAAAAACCCTGGGACAAACCCAAAAGCTAAACAACGAGGGAGCAGAAGAGAATTATTACTTGCTTAGTTGTTTGGCTTCTTTTAAAGGTGTATGGCCCTTTAAGAGGAGCTTGAAAAATATTTTTAAGGGGGACAGATTTAATGAAAAAGCCTGCAAACATCTGATCTCTGCATGCCAGCGTGCCTTCAGCCAGCCACCCCTTTGTCCATCTGAGTTTTCCGAACTGTTGATGATCTCACCAAAAAATAAACAAGCCGCAAGAAGTGTTTAGGGAGTTCAGTGCATGTAGGAAGTAACCAAGGAATTCGGGGTGGGGGGGATTTCTCCTGCAGTTGCTGGGGAGCAGGGTGCTTTAGCCTCCGCGGGAAAGAAAAGGACGCGTTTATGTTGTTGCAGGAGCCGGCTCTCGTTGCAGTCTTTCCCCGGGCCGGGAGGAGGGATGGTGGTCCATTTGGGGGGCGAGGGGGTGCCGTGGAGGCGGGGGGGG
>NW_015091111.1:1337015-1338294 GCF_001431845.1 Calidris pugnax
ACCCGCAGTGACACCCCCAAACCCCGCTCCCCCCGGCAGTGACACCCCCCCCTCCAGCCCTAGCCCCCTCCCCAGCCTTCTGGAGGGTGTCTGCTTGTGCTTTCTTGGGGAAAAGAGCACGAAGCGGGGGTGGGGGAGCAGTGGGGAGGGAAGTTCTGTTACCGCCGTCCCTTATGGGGGGGTGGAGGGGGGAAAGGTACAAACTTTGGGGTCTCCCTTGCATTACTTTCCCTTCAGAGCCCGCCGTTCCCCACTGTTGGTGGTGGGCTGTGGCACCCTCCCGTCCTGGAGCTGGTGGGGGGGAAGCAGCCTGACGCCTCGCCTGGTTGACTTGTCTGAGCCTGGGAGCCTTCACCCCACTAAATCCCACAAAACTGGCGCTCTCGGCTCACTTCGGCATAGCTGCCTTCCTCACAGCTGCTTATTTATGCATAGTAAAGATAGAACTGTCCTCTCTTTAAAAACAAAACAAAAAAAAAACCAACACCGCAAACCCCCGACAACTAAACCAAAACCAAACTAAATAGAACAACCTGGTCTCCAGAGGTCCCTTCCAACCCTGTGCCATTCTGCGACTCAGTAACCCAAACCAGTGTGAGGGTCAGTTGCTCAAGCTCCAGGTTTGTGAACTTTTATTAGTGTAAGTGGATTATAATTTCCAGATGGTTCCCCCTCCGCTGTGATGGAGATAACAAAGTTGTTTTGAAGTCAAGAGCTAGCTGAAGCGCCGGTGGCTTCAGAAGGTGAAGCTTTTGTGAAAGAAAATGGAATTAAGAAGCATTTGCAGGAATTTTCCTGAGTGGTTAAGATTGCTTCCTAGATCTGCATGTGATTCTGTATCGTTCCTGTGTGGCAGACTTTGAAATTCGTGGTAGAGTACATTTACTGCTAACATAATTAAACACAAGATAGGAAGTCCCCCAGTGGTCTGTGCACCAGCTCGGTCCTGTGTTCGGTTACAACACCACAAAACTGAATCTTTGTGCAGGGCTACTGCTGGAGTAGGTTTCACCCAAGATGAGGGGAGCAGCTTGGTGTGTCTCACTGCATCTGTGTATGTGTGTGCAAATTGAACTGGAGTAATGATGGTAAAGGGAGGTGTTTTTAAAAGTAGTTTGTGTTGGTTCTGTTGTTTTGTTTTTGTTTTTTTTTTTCTCTCGACCCAGAGTAACCTCCGCGCAGGATGGGGTGTGATTTACTCGTTTGTTTTTTTTTTTCCCCTTCGCCTCGTGGAACAAAAAGGCGAGAGAGGGAATTTGTAACTGGATCTGTGGAGGAG
>NW_015091111.1:1339355-1400541 GCF_001431845.1 Calidris pugnax
ACCCGCAGTGACACCCCCAAACCCCGCTCCCCCCGGCAGTGACACCCCCCCCTCCAGCCCTAGCCCCCTCCCCAGCCTTCTGGAGGGTGTCTGCTTGTGCTTTCTTGGGGAAAAGAGCACGAAGCGGGGGTGGGGGAGCAGTGGGGAGGGAAGTTCTGTTACCGCCGTCCCTTATGGGGGGGTGGAGGGGGGAAAGGTACAAACTTTGGGGTCTCCCTTGCATTACTTTCCCTTCAGAGCCCGCCGTTCCCCACTGTTGGTGGTGGGCTGTGGCACCCTCCCGTCCTGGAGCTGGTGGGGGGGAAGCAGCCTGACGCCTCGCCTGGTTGACTTGTCTGAGCCTGGGAGCCTTCACCCCACTAAATCCCACAAAACTGGCGCTCTCGGCTCACTTCGGCATAGCTGCCTTCCTCACAGCTGCTTATTTATGCATAGTAAAGATAGAACTGTCCTCTCTTTAAAAACAAAACAAAAAAAAAACCAACACCGCAAACCCCCGACAACTAAACCAAAACCAAACTAAATAGAACAACCTGGTCTCCAGAGGTCCCTTCCAACCCTGTGCCATTCTGCGACTCAGTAACCCAAACCAGTGTGAGGGTCAGTTGCTCAAGCTCCAGGTTTGTGAACTTTTATTAGTGTAAGTGGATTATAATTTCCAGATGGTTCCCCCTCCGCTGTGATGGAGATAACAAAGTTGTTTTGAAGTCAAGAGCTAGCTGAAGCGCCGGTGGCTTCAGAAGGTGAAGCTTTTGTGAAAGAAAATGGAATTAAGAAGCATTTGCAGGAATTTTCCTGAGTGGTTAAGATTGCTTCCTAGATCTGCATGTGATTCTGTATCGTTCCTGTGTGGCAGACTTTGAAATTCGTGGTAGAGTACATTTACTGCTAACATAATTAAACACAAGATAGGAAGTCCCCCAGTGGTCTGTGCACCAGCTCGGTCCTGTGTTCGGTTACAACACCACAAAACTGAATCTTTGTGCAGGGCTACTGCTGGAGTAGGTTTCACCCAAGATGAGGGGAGCAGCTTGGTGTGTCTCACTGCATCTGTGTATGTGTGTGCAAATTGAACTGGAGTAATGATGGTAAAGGGAGGTGTTTTTAAAAGTAGTTTGTGTTGGTTCTGTTGTTTTGTTTTTGTTTTTTTTTTTCTTGCAATCAAGACATCATGGATTGACATATCTGAAAGCTGCCAAGGTTCAGAGCACTTTGCCAGCAGCTCCTCTTTTCCCTTTGTGCTATGGTTTGTGTAATACCCTCTTCCCTGTTTGTCAGCTTTACTTTTCCTGTTCAGGGCTCTCACGTGAGTCTCCTTTTGACTTTGCCCTGACCGCCGTGTTGCTTGTTTTGTCCCTTTCCAGACTTGAAACTTCGGGATTTCCTGATTGACAATGAGACGTTCTCAGACTTCCTCCACCATAATGTGTCCATGCCATCATCTGCAGTAGAGGAGCTACTGGATGCGGAGGTCAACCTCCAGCAGGTAAAGAGCACTTTCAGCCACTAACATAACGCTTGTTTGTTTAACCATAGTGCCAAGATCCACAGTGCGGGACCCCTCTGTGCTAGGTGTTGTCCAAACACAGAGGAAAATGTAATCCCTACTTCTCTCTTCCCTCCTGCCTTCAAATTACTGTCTTGCTGCGTTGTAAGCTGTAAAAGCACAATGAGACCCACATGCTAGTGTCTTATCTGCATAAGCAAATAGCCCAGTACCCTTCAGCCTAAACTGAATGTCTTCTTTCCTGTTTCCTCCTTCGCACACATTATCTTGATCTTCAGCGAATTCTATCAAACCATCTGTTTTAGTGCAGTTTGATAATTAATCCTATAAGTTAAGGATATGTTCTATTAAAAACAAAAAGTGAGGTGGAAAAAAAATCTTACCCGTTTTAGGCTGCAAGTTTTACTTTCCTTGAAACTAATTTGCCTGAAATTCATGCCAGTTTAAAAACAGAATTGTACTATGGATGGTTCTGCAAGGTTTTAGCAGCAACAACATAGTCATTCTCCCCCAGGCTGATGGAAAGGCAGAAAGATTCTCAAAGAGCCAAAATTCTAGCTGTGACCTTATGTCATGTGGCTGCCATATTATATCAGCTGTATATGGCAAAGCCAGTGAAAGAAGATGATAATTTTAGCTTTTATATACATAGTATGTCTGAAGGGTGGTGAAAGGGTAATCGGTCGGCTAGCTCTTCCCTGAATGCTTTAAGCTTTGTTCTTCTTTGTGGAATTCTTGTGCTGGTTCTGCCGGGGCACTGGGAGTGGTGGTGTTTATTCTTAATAGCAGTTTGTGCTCTGGGATGGCAGGAAGAACTGATATAAGCAACAGGGCAGTAAGCAGCAGAGGAGGGCAGTGGCCTACCAAATCTTTCTTTGAGCACTTAGTTCTAAGACAGATAATAACTGAGGGGCAGAGCTTTTTCTTCCTGCAGGATGACTTTATCTGACTCACAAGATGGATCCCTTTGATTTTGGTGGAGATCTGACCTCACTACTGAGCTGCATAGTGACTGCAGTATTAATAGGCAGTAGGTGTTTGGTCTCTGTGGGTCACAGCTTCGTTCACGAGGCCATGTAGAAGGGCCTGTTCAGAGTATGCAAACCTCTGCCAGCAAATACAGTCTTCTCCTGCAGCCTGTTAGTGTCCTGTGGTTGCTCAACAAGCCCAGAAGCTACCATCTGCAAGCAAGGAGCTGAAATCACATGGGTCTGTGTTTCACTAGTGTTCCTGTAGTGATAGTGCTCCCACATGCCAAGCAGGGTCATGTATCCAGCATACTGAATGCAGTGGAAATACATGAAAATGGCCAATGCCTTGAGGGGCATGTTGCTTTCTGGTGCAGAGGGGGTGAACCTCATGTTTCTCTCATAGTGGTTCTCATAGCTATGCTCAGGGGTTTGGAAGGAGGCTGGATCATCAGTGGGCAGGCAGTTATTTCATCAAGTCTAGTATGCTGCCATTCTCCAGGTGTGGCCAGACAGCTGTGAATGCGTCTTGGATGGCAGGAGTAGGTCCTATTCCTGTGAAAAGCTGCAGGGGCACAGTGAGGTCCTGAGCCAGGGCTGCAGTGTGGTAAGTTGAATGGTAGTGAGGAGTAAATAGCAATGACCAGGGCATACACTGCCTGGAACAAACCTCCCTTGTTTTATACAGTAGGGACAGTCCCAGGAGAGAATGATGTGAACTGTGAGCACAAAACAGTCACCTCTGACTGCTTTCAGACATGAGCCTGGCATTTTGAGAGTCCTTAAGGAACTTAACCTGTCACTTAGAATATATTTGCCTTTTGAAGACACTGGTATCAGATGACTTGGAATGGTGACAGAGAATTGACTTGCTGTGACTGGGCATTTTAGTTTGTGGGGGATAGGCAGGTCCTTTATTCTGTGGTCCTGTGGTGTGGACCTCCCTGTGATTCGAAAGAATAGTTTTTGCCCACAAGAGCTTAAAGTCCGAGTGGAAAAGGTGGACGGACACAGGGGATGGTGGAAGGGTTTCCTTTACTGAATGAGCACTAAGGCTCTGGGAGACACTACTAGTTTTGAACTGGAATGAGCTCTTAGGCACTGGGAGACCAAGGGGAAGCTGCTTTAAGACTGACCCCGGGTCTTCTGAGTGTCATTCCAGCGCTACAGGAATACTACTTTTTCAGCATGACTGCAGTGGTGCTAGTATCTCTGTTGGCCAAAAAAACACCCAAACTTGAAAAAAGCCAGCCTTTTTGATGTGGGAGCTATCTTGATTTATTCAGTGAGTGTGCAGCATGGAAACCTCCTATTTTTGGAATATGGATGCAGACTAAAGTTAACGGTTTGCACAAGTGTTGCATTATAAATCTCTTCCCTCTCCTGTCAGTTCCATGTGCTTGTTTTCTGAACAGTATGCTTATTACCCCCAGATTATTGATGCCCATTTGGTTTTGAAAGACAAGAAAATTTTAAGACTTACCAGCATGATTCACTAACTATTAGCTCTTCTGCGATGTAGATCAATCCTCTTAAATTGTTGCTGGAAGCTGGTCAATGCAGGCTGGGTATAACAAAAGAATGGAAAGAAGAAATGAAGTGTAAAGCTGTTGTTACCTGTGCATTTAGAATAAAACTGTTTCGTCTGTCTAGCCCCAAGGCAAAAAAAAATATAATTCTTTCCAGTAGAAGACTCTGGATTTTCTTTGTGTTCAGCACCTTTATGAGGTGTGCATCTGTTTGACATGTACCTGTTGTTCAGCAAACTTAAATCCTGTGTCTGACCTTATTAAAAAAAACTGGGTCGTCAGGTTTGAAAGGGACTGGTGATAATTCAGAGGGATTTTATGCATTTATTTCATTAATCGTGTGGTTGCTTGTGGATTAGGAAACATTATTGACAAGAAAACTATCTCCTTAAGTAAACTATGCCTGTGAAAGACTCAAGGATCTTGTCTCTTGTTTGTTGCAGTCAGTAAAGTAATTTATTTTTTTTTCACTGATACTTCAGAGCTAAGGGAGAAGGTGATCCTGATCCTGGACAGCACAGAAAATGTGGCTGGCAGATAAAACTGAGGAGTTTGGGACATAGGTCTCTTGCCCTTCACATACATTTGCCAGACTTTGTCTGGTCACAAGCCCTGTTTTGTTTCTGTGGCTCAGTTCCCAGAAGACTGAAGATTAGGCAATGCATGTACCCTTGGTTGGAGGAAATGGCTGCTGTGGAGGACAGGATCTCTGTTGCTCTGTGTGTGTTTGTGGAGAAGTGGAGAGACCTGCCTCCCCCAGGACTTCTCCCCCATGTACTCAGCAGGGAAACATGTTTTTCTTGGAATTGAGTTGCGCGTGGGTCAGGGCTGCGCAACCTGTAGAGAAGAATGCCCTCTTACCTCTATCTGGAAATATTATGAATGGTTAGTTTTGTCGAGATGATAACCAATTTTGTGCTATAAGCCTTAAATGAAGGGAGACTTACATGCTTTCCCCACTTTTACAGGTTATTGTGTATGGTTACCGAATGCGACTGCGGGATCTCTGCAATAGCTCAACGCTGTCTGAATTTCTTGCAATCCAAAATCAGACGGTGGCCATGGACTCTGAAGCCTTTATTTGCACCTTGCCAAAGGAAAAACTCCAAGCAGCCGAGCAAGCCTTCCGTGCTAACCTGAATCCTTTGAAGCCTCTTCAGGTGAGTCCACTGGTCCCACCTGTGAGAGGCTATTGTTGACACAGTGACATTTTCTAGGGCTTGCAGTCCGGGAACTAATCCTTGCATTTCCAGAGTGAACTGTTCATTGGCAGTAAGAAAGAAGAAAGATTGTCTTTATCACTGGAGCATGAACAACATTGCTTCTTCCTGTCATTCTTAGCCTTCCTGTTGCAGTGTGGTACTTGCAGAGCATAAATGTGTGTGGTCTGCAGTTCAGAGGAAAATATTTATGTCGCATAGTAACAAACAGGTTCTTGGTTGTCCCTGTGTTCTGGTCAGATGTTGTGTCTTGGCTGGAGTGAGCCCAGATGTTAGACTGAACGGTGCCGAGTGCTAACACCATCACCCTCTGCCTTTACCATGAAGCTACTGAGAGCAGAAGTTTCTAGCGAGTGGCAAGCCAAGTTTTAAAGTCCCGTTTCAAAGGTTGACCAACTGGTTTTGGAACAGGAATTCATAAAGTCAGGAAAATACGTTATTTAGGGGGTGATTGGAGACTGGAGCAGATGTAGCTGTTTATCTAGGAAACCCCAGTGACGCTTCATTAGAGGTCCAAAATACCTGATACAGTACAAGAGTTTGAGGAAGTTAGTGCTGGAAATATCAGTAGAGAGAAGGAGGGACTGTTCTCTTACCCACTAAAACAAGCACTCCTTTGTCTGCTATAAAAGAAATAAATGTTTGGGCTTTGTGAGTTTCCAGATTGATGAGTCTTTCAGGACTGAAAATCATGTACCACTTGCTTGGCTTTGTCCCCAGTCAAAGAGGGTCACTATCAAGTACTGGAATCATATTACTCTTCTCCACAGTACATAGTGGTCAGCTACCTCTCTGCGCAGCTCATCTTCCGTTTTCCATGTGTCCTCAATCTGTATTTTTTCTTTCCTCCTGGAAGAGCAAGATAATCGTGACCATTAAGAGATGAGGTAACAGCACTAAAATTGTCCCTATAACAAAGATGGGCTGTTTGAAAAGATACGGCTATAAGTGGTTTCTTACTTCAGTTAGATGTACGTGCATTCATTTTCTTTAAATCATTCAGAGATGCTAGGCTTTTGAGGACCAAAGGGGATGGAAATAGCTGGCTATAGTACAACTCAGTATTGGTCTTCTGAGCCCTCTGGAGACTCAGTCTTACTTCTCTGATTTATGGAAGTCTCTACAGCTTAGCTGACAGAAGCAGGTACTGAGTGTGTCTGTGTATTTACATCTATATTGTTTGTTGGTGAAAAAAGGGAGTCATAAACCACTCTGTGCCACTTGGCAACAGCAAAGTAGATTAAGACATTATGTGCAATTTTGAGGGACTTCCGAGAAACTGGCTCATGATCTTGGCTTGAAAGGAAAAAAAAGCTCAAGTCCAGAAGCCAGCTGTTCTAAACCTGCCGCATACTGTACACTGTCTTGTAAAGGTCCACAGTTTTCCTCAGAAAAATGTCATAGACTACCCTCTAGTTAAGCTGCTGTAATGCATCCCCGAGTGAAATAAATGCCCACTGGCTTCAATGTAGCCAGGCAAAATGACTAAATTAACTCGAGGATCACAACAAACACATTTGAAACTTAGTGTCTTTAAAGGCTAGGAAGTGCCTTGACCTGCAGTAACCTCTGTGAACAAAAAGGGAACTTTCTGTTCATGAACAAAGGGTGCTTTTGACATAGCATATCATTAAAGGCACTGTGGGGCAAATCTTGGACACGCACACTGAAGACAGCATGCACCTTATCTACTACAGAGCCTGTAAACCAATGCTAACAATTTGCTCAGAGATGTATTTTTAATTTTTTTGCTTAATCCTCTTGATGTACTTCACAGCATGGCATTTCAGTAAGGAAAAATAAGGGCCAAATAAAATGCAAGTTCAACAGCAATTCAGAGGCAGGTTCTTTGGGTCACGTAATGGGACGTGGGCTCCAATGGTTGCCACATTCTGTGATTTATGGAGAGGCAGCATCTTAATATGATTAGGTCAATACAATTGGGGTGAAAAGGACTTGAAAGTGCATGCAGGAGCTCTGTAAACTCAGCACCCAGGGCTTTATTAGTAAAACAGGAAGTTTTGCCACTGGCAAGTAGAGTGACTCTAGTTTCTTGAACTATCTTAACCCAGAAGACTCAGGCCAGCATTCACCTGCTTGTTCCTGCCCCTCTGCATTCCTGTCTGCTATTCCCTCTGCAAGACTATGCAGTAAATTGCATTACAGAATTCATAGGGGTTAAAAGTTGCTGACCTGATTGTGTGCTTACACAAGCACTTGTGCTGAAATGTGAAACATTTCAGGTGGAAGGAGAGGGTGCAAGATTGAGAACCCAGGATATGTGTGGGGGTAGGGGCTGAGACCCTGATATCAACACTGGTTTCTGCTGCCTTAAAGTGTGTGTGCGTATTTGCAGCCTGAGGGAAACAGTAACTCAAACTCAAAACAAAACAGTAATTATTAGCAAATTATGGACAGAGCACACTTTTAAAAAGGAAACTAAAGTGTGTGCTTGGTGAAATGCATGAGCTCTAAATGTCACAGCACTGTTAAGGAAGTTTTTATTTTTTTAAAAAGAAAGGCAGAAAGTCAATGCTTTCCTTTACATACATGCTCATCAGCTCTATCTAGAACAGCTTGAGGGTTGTTGGCAATAGTATAGTTAAGACAAAGAAGGACTTCTAATTAAAATTTTCTGCTAGGTTTTCTAGCTCTGCCACTGATCCTTTGTATGACTTCAATTTAGCCTGCTCTGTCAGATTATAAAGCAGAGCCAGGCACATAGAGGCATGGTAGGGAGGTTAAAGTGTGTCTCCTTATTCTTTCTTATGTAAGAACCTATTTGGAGTGGGCTCTTCAGATCAAAACCCAGCAGAATATCTGGGAGTGATCACAGGGTGCCAAGGCAGAGGATCGGCTTTCCTTCTTGACTGAGTATTCACTCCACTAGAAGCAACAAATATTTCAAGAAGTCAAATTCCCTTTTCTAGGACCCATGTCTTCATTCTGTGAAGCCTTTTGGCCAACAGTAAGTACTGTGGGGCATAGGACACCTTGTACAAGCCCCTTGTGGACACATTTTCCCTTTTTTGAGCTTTTCCTTGCACTGGGTGTAGTCAGTGAGACTATGTGAGGCAGGAGAAGCTGGTTTGAGCAGAACAGTGAAATAGCACATATAACTGCATGCATGCAGATTTCCTTTTCATCTTTCTCCCTGTGCTAGGACAACATTTCTCCCATGGAAGAAATACACAGTTCGGGAAAGGTTACAGGCAACTGTGGTTAGCAAAAGCAATGGCAGTAAGTCAGAGGTATCCCACTGGACTGGTAGTGTGATGGGTGGTGACTGCCTTGTGTCATAAAAATATCTGTATGTAGTACAGCTTTCCCACTGAAAATCTCCCCAGTTTTGAGAATTATTTGGGGGGAAGGCTAAATGACGAAGACAATTTGAATTGGTCCTGTGGGATTTCATCTCTGCAGCACTGCCTAAGTAGGGCTTTTCCACACTCACTTCCAGTGGTGTGGGTGTGTAATAAGCCATAAATATGTTGTGGTTTATGTACTACAGTGGTCCTTGAAGGAGTGTGGGTGAGCACGTGAAAATCCAATTGTTTTTTTCTGCCTTCGTAATGCGGGTGGTATTTTGTCGTATGGTTAGCATGATCTAAGCATTGAATAATAAATGCATTCCAGTTGAAAAACGGCTTTAGAAAAGGTCTCTCAATGTAAATACATGCCGCAACTGAACTTGTGGCTTTTCTTGCTCTTTTGAGAGTGTTTTCAGTCAAGCACAATGATATCATGGTTTTAAGCAGCTGTACTTTGGGACTTCCACTCCCAGGAAACAAACACAGAAGTTTAAAGCATGTGATTTTTCTGCAAGGTTCAGTGTAAAATTTCTGCTGAGATCAGTATAAAGTTGTCATAACTGTTTCAAAACAAACATGCGGAGTGGTGTCTTTAAGCAGAAACGGTTAGCTGTGTGATGCAGGCAGTGGCTGAGTTTTGTTCTGACTTTCCAACACTTCAAATGCGTGCATTCTCTTGAATATTGAGGAAATGGGAGTTCTCCATCCCTTCTAGCAGAAGCTGGCGGGTGGGCTTATTCAAGGCTTGTCTTGACTGTGCAGTGAATTCTAGTCATCTTAAGTATTTGTCTCCTTTTTGAGTCTTACAGCACGCATGTAAAAGTGCACCAAGTCCACTCTGTGTGATCTGTGCCTCAAGAGTATTATGATGCTGGCGGCCCCAGAAGAGGAGACCAGATGAAGCCATGACTTCACAAGCCACTAACACAGTCATTGTACAGGGCAGCTCTGTTCAAAACCTGCTAGCACGTTGTCTTTCCACAGTGTGCCTTGAAAAGACAGGTGATGTTTTTACAGCGTTTCCCTGGAAAATGAGTCATTCCCCTCTCCCCCGCAATGTATTGCAGACACCTATTAAAGACACCCTCACAGTGGGACCAATCATACGGGAGCTGCCCAAATCTACTGACTCGTATGAATGTAATGAACTACTTAATAAGCCACTGCGAAGAGTTATTTTTCAGGGAAATTCATGACATGCTTGTCTGCACAAAGAAGACTGGCCACTCGTGACTGACTTTTGGCTTTGTCTCTGGAGATAGGACTTTTGAGAGGCTCCCTGAGTGGTCTTTGGGGTGCGAAGCATGATGGTAAAGAAAGCAAAATTCCTTCCGTAGCAATGACATCATGCCGAGTTCTGGTGAGAAGTGGACTTGCAGTGCTGTGAATTTGCTGGGGAAGAAAAGTCAGGGTGAGGAGTGTGAAAGGATAGGTGGGTTTTCCTTACAATTCAGGGTAAGGTTTGCAAGCTCCGTGACTCACCTAAAACTCGTATACTGGGTCAGACCAAAGTCCTGTTCAGGTCAGTGTCCCCCCAAGTGCTAGTCAGTGGTGTCCCATAATGGAGGCACGTGAAAGAATGCAGCCATAAGGCCAGCATATAACAACATGTCCTTAATGTAATGTCCTGTTTTTCAGTAGCTTGTAAGTCAGACTTTCTCAGCTACCACTGGGATCTCGGTCTTTTGTAGCACTTGATAGGCTTAGAAGAATTCATTAAAAAAACAAAAACTTTTCTCAAACCCACATTAACTTTTGGTACCTTCAGCGTTGCATAACATCTACTGAATTTATCCATTTTGACCAAATTGTGTGTGCAGCAGTTCCTTTGGTTTGTCTTAAACTGATCTTTTCACTGGAAGCCCTCTATTGCAATGAGCAATCCTCCCCTGTTTCCATTCTCCGTCCCATTTATGATTCCACAGACCTCTGTCATAACCTCTATTTGTCATTACAGGTCTCATTGGAATAACTGTTGTCTATTGTTCTTCCTTCAGAAGCCATTCTTATCTTGAATCCTACTTGATGCCTATTTCTGTATTTGTGTTCCTTCGGAGATGGAGGACCCAAAATTGCACATAGAACTTGAGAACAGGGATCGCACAGTGGATTTATATTGGTGTTGATCTGTCTCATCATTATAATTCTAAGATCTCCCTTTCTGAGTGGCAGTAGTTAGTTCAGAGCCATCAGAGGTTATCTTAAGGTAGAACTGCCTGCTCCCTATGTACTCTACTTTGCAGCACTGAATTTCGTCTGGCACTTTATAACTGTGACAGCATGAGGCCTTTCACTAATCCTTTGCAATTGGCTTTTGCCTTTTCACTGTTCTGAACCAATTAGTATCATCGGAAAACTCTTTCTCATGCACCTTGTCCCTGAATCGCCTCTGGATACAGTGAACAACATGAATCTGTAGAGCTTGGTGAGGTATATGGAGCTGAACAAGCACAACTACTGTTATGCATGAACCTAGGACTTTCTACCTCATCCTGTTTCTAAAGTGGTAGTACAGCTATGTAGCTTTGATATTTGATATTTCTTTAAACTTGAAGGTCTTTAAGGTCTCAGCGTGGGGGGTTTTAGTTGCTTTTCTTTTAGCCCAAGTCATGTGTTTTGATTTATCCAAACCCTAAGGACTGCATTTAGTGGTGGTATGGACTCCACAGAAGTTAGAACCTCCCTGAATTTGTAACTGGCTTTGGAGCAGGCACTAACTTTGGACTCAGAAAAGCTGAGTCTTAAATGCCCCAGCAAATCAGTGGAACAGTGCCCATTTACACCAGCTGACACTGACCAGGTCTTAACCACCTTCCAGCAAATCACAAGAACAAGTGAAAGCTTCCAGACTTTGCTTAACCCATGAAAGATGTGAAAATGAAAAGGTTCAGCCCAAAAGATGCATGCTAAAGTCAATGGCCTTGGCTGTTCTTTTGTGTGTCACAGTGCTATAACTTTGGCATGCTTTCAAATGCTGCAACGTGTAGCTGCTAACATGAAATCTTTGGAAATGACTTTAATCTTCATTCCCTTGAAAGAAGGATGGTCTAGTGTTTCCCATGTGAACAGAAGGGAAAAAGAATGATACAAACCAAAACCCAGACCTGGCAGTTGCATGTAGAGCAGCTGGAAACAAGTTGTCGTCCTTGCTGCATATCCCTGCTAGAGCTGATAGTTTTCTGAAAGCTGTGCCTTCCACTTCTGGAAGCCTGTCAGTCTTTCTCTTGTGATGATGGTGAGTGTCAGCTGTTTCATGGAAGCTGGTTGTTTTAAAATACACCCTTGGTTTAGATAAAAAATGTCAAGGCCTGATGGGAGGACTTGAGTGCTGAAGATGATGTACACTGCAACAGGAATTCTCTGTATCTGAGCTGCTATCTCTGGAGCCCACTGAAAGCTTGTGTCTACCAACTGGTCTCTTGGTCCTTTGTGTAGACTTTGTATCCCCTTTTTAGCACTGGCTTGCAGGATTTCAGGTCTATCTACATGCTGTCCTGCAGGCTGTGCAAGCCATCCTTTATGCTGGAAGTATATGTGCATGCACTTAACACTTCATTTGGCATCTATGTACCTAACCTGTGAGGGAGGAAAAGGGTCTCACCATTGCACTGGGGGGTGCTGAAGCCCGGGATAGTTTAAACTGAAGGGTGTGCAGAAAGCCGGCTCAGTCTTCCCCTTCAAGCCCTCTGCCGTGTGAACAGTCCTCACTACTGTTCCTTCACAAGGATGTTCACAAGAGTTTAATTTTTTTGTTTGTGTCTTGCAGTGACTTCTAGTTTCCTTTTTTCCCTTCCTGCAGGGACGACTTTCTTTCAATTCCTCCTTGCGGGATTTGTCGGAAACTGTGGAAGCTTTGAGAGGGAGCCTTGGGAAGCTTGTTAAAGAGGTAAGGAGTGCCTCCATGTCAGGCGAACACACCACCGTGGTTGCTGTGGTTGCCTGCGATCGAGTGTAAGAAGCACGAGTCTCCTTGATGCAACTGGAAGTCAGATCCCTGGCTTGTTTTGAAACTTCCTCCCCATCCTACAGCCATTCTCCCTGTGCCAGTAGTGGCAGCATACACTCTGTAACCCCTTGGAACTTCACATTACAAACACCATGGTAGTTTATTATATGCATGGCTAAAGATCCTTGTGGGAAAAACAGGAATTAAGACATTTTCTGTGGGGTTTGCCTTCTCAGCAGAGGCACAACTGTTGGGCTTGCAATACATCTGCTGCCTAGCAGTGCCTTAAAAACTGCCTGTGGAGGTTTGCCTCCTTTCTAGTTGTTTTGACTCAGGTGCCAGCAATTGTTGTTGGGTTGTTACTTGATTGTATCTAGTAGTCTCTTGGTTTGGTGAGGGTATGGAGAGAGAGGTGTTGTGGCTGTCCTAATCTAAACTAGTAGCTGTAGGCTACCGTTCGCTCTTTGCCTAACTAGCTTTTGGGGGCAGAGATTGTTTTCCCGTCTTTGTGGGACACTCAGGGCAATGGCATCGTGACACTGGCTGAGAGGGGCTCTGGCAAAATATAAATAGTGATTTGCAGAGGCAAAGTAACATTATAGAGACTGCAAGTATTTGTTTTTGCAGGTGAAACGATGGATTAAGAAAAAAAGCTCTGAGTGCCTAGTGCGAGTCAAAAGTCTAAAACTAGGAGGGGAGGGGGGGGTGGCGGCAGTTGAGCCGAAAACTTATCTTGGTTGCTTTTTGGCTGGCTCTGACTTTGAAGTACTGCTACTAGGGCAAAAACATTCTCTCCCTGCAGCAGAAATCACAACCATCTAAACTAAACAATGCTGCCGCCGCCGCCTCCTCCCCTGCGCTAGTCCTGTTCCGCCTTTGCATCAGAGCGAGAGCGCTCCCAGCCCTGAACGGCAGTAACCTCTGGGAGCAGGCACAAGAGCGGGTCACTTCAGGTTAGCCCGCGCTCCACTCCCACGGAGGGACGGCTGCCGGGAGCCAGACCCATGCCAGCCAACAATTCCTGGCACCCGTCCCTCCCCGAGTCCCACAACCTGCCGCCGGGTCCCATTTACAGTGAAATTAAGACGATTCCAGGATCGGCTTCAGTTAAGACCATGGCAGAGCTCTTGCTGCTAACAGGGGGGCTGCCCTTCAGAGTTTGATTACAGCTGTTTCCCGTTACGTCACTTCAGCTTGCCTTTTTTTTCTTGTCTGGGATAAAAATAATTGAAACCATGTGATACTCAGTTTGCTGATGTGGCCGAAAACGTCCCAGGGTAATGTGCCTTTTGCTTGGCAGCTGTTTTGGGTAGAACTACCTTTTATTCTGCCCTATTGCTGTGCAAACAAAGGCAGCTTTTTCCCCTGCGTACAGCCTGAGCAGCTCCAGATGGCTTGACCGAAAGTTACTTCTTATTGTCTGGCAGGCTGATTTCTGTGTGAAAAGGAGGGACTTGCTCCCTTGTTTCGAAGGGCAGCAGCTTGAGGGGGTGGAGAGAACTATTGTTTGTGCCATGTCTAGGAGCCTTTCTAGCAAGGAATTTTAATTAGAGAATGGTCTGAACAAAATATTTGTCTCTGAGTGTGGGGATTGATTTGATCTGTGTCCCTGGGCTCTTTAAATCAACCCAGGAGGGCAGATTAAACACCAACAGCAAGGGCAACTATTAAAGAACACCAAGAGCAAGGGCAACTATTAAGAAACACTTCAATAGCTGGGTCTGGTGTCTCAGAGAAGAAACAGCTCAGTAACCCTTCACACGCAAGCTGCTTGCTTCCAGTGGTGTGAATAGAGCAGCTCTGCATGTCAGCTGTAAAGTTGCTGGTGCCAAAGATTAAATAAGGGTGCTTGCTCAAACTGTTTTAAAATCATGTGTAAAAATGTATTTGCTAACACAATCCCTCTGCAAGGTGGTTAACACCTCATATGGTCATGGGAATTAGTTGCACTTCCTATTTGTGTACCTTTGCTCACGTTAGGGAATGGATGGTACTTCAGCTAAAGCAGCTGACTTTTTGGTACCTGAGGTAAAATAGCTGATTTTTTCCTCAGCAAAACCTCACTAAGGGGTCCCTGTGAACTGCACAGTCAAACTGTCACGCCTGAAATGCAGCCTTGGCCTTTTGGGTGAGGAATCATCAAATCCAAAAATCCACGTGAGCATATCTAACCAACAGAAGGTGCTGTGTGACATTTCTTTGGTTCACCTCCCATCATGCCAGTGTCCTGTCAGTCACAACCTGTGAGGCTGGATCGAGTGGCAGCAGGGTGCAGACAAGGGCAGCAGTGAGTGGTGAGGAAATGAAAGTACACTTGAAGCAGTCACTCTGGACACATGTACTGAATCCCCAGGCTTTTAGCTGTTCTCACAGCTGTCTTCCATCATATCAATGTGTCATGTGTTTTCAGGCAGCTAAAAATAGAGGCTCCTTTTGTGTATGTGACACATAGTGGCTGTTCTTTAGCATCAAGAATTTTAGTCCAGATGTTGATGCATCTAAAGCATGCCCAGTGCTACAGATGAACACAAAGGGTCAGGTTTGCCTCCCAGGGTAAGGCCAGAGACTCTGGGTGTCCTCTCCTTGGGTGAGTTTGGATTGAATTGTTCCAGCACACTGTCACTTTCTGTATTGTTGCTGGCTGGCTTCACCAGCTGTCGTAGTCTGCATTTTATTTAAACAAAGGTGACAAAATCAATACACAGGGAGCAAAGCTGGCAGGTGCTCTTGGACTCTTGTTACTGTCTCTGAAACCAGTGCATTTGGGCCACAGCATCTGAAGCTGTTTCTGAGATGCAGCTGATGAGCAGTTACAGATAGGTGTTTTGGCAGCTCTGTGTGCCCTTATTAGTGCATGTGCTGTTCTGGGCAGCACAGGAAGAACATCCAAGTTGATGTCACCTGATACTTTGGTAGCAGTCAAGAAATCCGATCAAATGCTAGAAAAGATTTTTTAAAAGGGGATAGAGAACCAGCTGTAAGATGTTACCATGATACTACATAAAACTGTGGATTGCCCTCCTATTCGATACGGAATACAGATCTAGGCCCTTCCTCTGCAATTAAAAGGATAGCAGAACTGGAAAAAGCTCCTAGAAGGGTAGTTAGGACATTGAGAAGTGGAATGATTTTCTCACAAGGAACAAGGGAGTAGGCCAGGACTCATCAGCTTGGAAAAGAGATGAGTTGGGGATATGACAGAGGTCTAGAGAGTTGATTGGCCCAAAAAAAAAAAAAAGAGATAGGGATTGAATATTCACTACCTCTTCCAGTAAAAAAACATGGCACCAAATGGAGCTAACCATAGCCAAGTTATGGAGAGAGGAGAGGAGGTTCTTTCCAGTGACATGTTGGATGTTAAATACTTGCGGAAGTTCAAAACTCCAGGAGTTTACTGTGGAAGAAATTCATTGAGGGTTAGGAAACAGAAATTCTCTGAGCTGAAAATAAATGGGAGCTGCAAGGTTACTTGCGGGAAATATCCTACACTCTTGCCCTTGCCTTATTTTTTCCTAACATCCACTTATTGTCATTGTCACAGAGGTTACTGAGATAAACAGACTTCTAGTCTGTCTGGACACACCTCTGCTGATGTTCTTACATCTCCAGATGAGCAATGCTTGGCTGTAGTGTGAAACCAGTGCTCATGGAGGTGCGTTGCTTTTTCCATTGTGGTGAGCTTGGCCATGCTTCTGACTACAGCATTATTAATGCAGTGAGTGTCTCAGGCTGTGTGCCTGGTACTTCTGTTTATGACACATTGCAGGTAGATGCTTATGCCAGACAAATGAGCCTGGAGGTATCAATCATCCCGACCAGTTGTGTATTGTCACCTTGAGCCTGGTGTCAGGCCTGCTGGGCAGGAGAGGGCTCCTTGATGTGGCTGGTTGTGTGCACAGCTCATGCTGCTCAGGCTGCAGCTGGGCTTGTTTCAAGGGTTTTCTGGGAATGCTGTTTACAACAGGGCGGTGAGATGCAGGGGCAGGGACAAGCAATACCTATCTAGGAGGTCAAACTGGCTGCCTGGTGTAAATCAGTGGAGGCTTGCTAACCTTGGTGGTGTTGTGCCAGATGACACTGCTGGGGCCTGCAGCTCATCCAGTCTGTGTCCCATGAGTTGCACTCAGTGTTGTTCCTTACTCCCTCTTCTGACTCAGTGCACCCACCCTAGCTGACTTGAGGGGGCTGCACGGGAATGTGAGCTTTGTTGTGCAACTGGGAAGACAGGCAGCTTCCATGTGAGAGGGCAGGGAGGGCAGGAACCACCCACAGCACTGGAGGAGAAAACTTAAAAGTAAAGAGCTTGGCAAGGGCAAGTTCCTTCTGCATACACAGAAGAGACTTCTCTGTATGTCACCCCACTGTGGCAGGGGTAAATGTACTTTCCCTGGTCTTCACTGTTGATGTTGCATTCAAAGGGGTTCTCATCTGGTCAAAAGAGATGTGTGATTTGAAGGAAAGTGGCAAGATCTTCAAGATCTTCTTTTGTTAACCCTGTTCCTATCTCTGCTTCCGTTCTCTTTTCCCACCTTCTCCTCCAGTTGCTAAGCATGAAGAGCTGGAGCGACATGAGGCAAGAGGTGATGTTCCTGACCAACGTGAATGCTTCAAACTCCTCTACCCAGATCTACCAGGCTGTGTCACGCATTGTGTGTGGCCATCCTGAAGGTGGAGGGCTCAAAATTAAGTCCCTCAACTGGTATGAGGATAACAACTACAAAGCACTGTTTGGAGGCAACAGCACTGAAGATGATGTAACTAACTTCTATGATAACTCCACAAGTAAGTGTAACCCTGGCATAGCCTAGGGTCCTATCTACTTTATGGGTGTCATCACTAGTGTTTCCCAAACTTCCACAGATGAAGCAGGTTGTCCTAAGGGACAGCGTACCTTCCACTGTTTCAGAAAAGCATGTATATGCCACCTCCTGCCCATTTCCTTAAGGCCAGTGAGGACATCACCGTGCAAGGGATTCCCAAGGGCCTTTTGTAGAGTCCACAGAAGGGAGAGGGAGCACAGTCACGTGCAGCCATTGGAAATCTGGCCTTTTCTGGACAAACTTTGGTCATGCTGTGCAGTGGGGTTGTGGGAACTGTGCAGAACTAGCACACTAGAACGGCTCTAAGAGGAGGCTGGAGGCTGCCTGGGTGCTCCGTGTTTGCTGGGCAGACTGCGAAGGCTTGGACTGAAAGGGGCGCTTTGTGGAGCTTTGCAGCAGATGAGGGGTTTTGAGCATCTGACAAATGCTGTGCTTTCAGCTGTGACTGTCCGTTAAAGCCCACACAAGTGGGGCATATGCCTTTTGCAGTTGTCACTGTGCTGTTCAGCTTCTCACCTTTGTCCTCTCCTCCTCAGCACCCTACTGCAATGAGCTGATGAAGAACCTGGAATCCAGCCCGCTTTCCAGGATTATCTGGAGGGCTTTGAAACCACTGCTGATTGGGAAGATCTTGTACACTCCAGACACACCAGCCGTAAGGAAGGTCATGAGTGAGGTAACTCTAGCCCTATCTTCTGATATATAGTATGAGGTATGTTCTCTGGCTGGGCAGCTTAGCTGCTCTGTGTTAAATTGGGCCCAAACACGAGCCTAGAAAGGATTGCCTGCAAAGTACAGACTCTTTTGTCTCTTGCCTCCCATGCATCTGCTGTTGAAGGCTCAAGGAGAAAAGGCCAGGCTGAACTCTTTGTCTAGAGTTGACTGGAAGCTTTTCTGATGGTGCATTTTGATTATCCACAGACTTTGCATCTCTGATGTGGGATATGGGAGTGGGGAAGACCTTGATAAGCCTTCAGGTGTCCTTCCTCTCCTCCACTGCAGGCTCGTCAATGGATCCTTAATCATTTCCGATTGTGGTTTACCTAATGTGGTCTCTAATTCCCCAAGCTCCTTCAGCAGGACTTTTCTAGCGCAGAGGGGAGGGGCTGCCTCTGTGTGTCCTTCATCTGCAAGGCAGAGTCATTCACCACCAAACCTTGAAAGGCAGTGCTCAGCCACAAGCATCCATACTCCCTGTTGTTTTCCTTCCAAGTGTGCTTGATTTTCCCTACTCTGGTCCTTGCAGAAGCTGGGCTGCTGTTTGAATATAAGCAACACCCGGTACTTCTCATGAGAGGTCAATGCACCCTCTTAGCCCACAGTGGATCTCAGCCAGCTTTTGGAAATAACCTTCTTTTCCTCTTTGCCAACAGGTGAACAGGACATTCCAGGAGCTGGGTGTGTTTCGTGACCTCGGGGGGATGTGGGAGGAGATAAGCCCAAAGATTTGGACGTTTATGGAAAGCAGTCAGGAAATGGATCTCATTCGGGTCAGTATGCTGTCCTTGCCAGAGCCACTACTGTTGTCTTCTGCAATAAGTGATGAAAATTTATTTTCGATGGTGCCTCAGTGCTGAGCTGGGCAAATAAATAGTATGGATGAGATACCTTCCTTGAAAACATGTGATTGTACCAATCTTGCACTGTACTTGGCATTTGCTCCTTCATGTAGCGACCTACTGCAAATAGGAGCAGTGCGAGTTTAACACCTGTTTTTAGTCCGCTGCTGTGGGCAAATCGGCTGTTTCTTCCACACCATTGCCCTGATGCGGTATGGATATCTGGCTTGGGGTACTTCTGTAAGTTGGGGACCCTGTGGGGTTGGTGACATGTTCAGCTCCCTGTGCTGTGCACTTCTTGGCAACAGTGGTCTCATGATAGCAGCAAAGCGAGTGGTCACATACCTAGATCAGATCCTGGAAGGTGCCAGGTGGCCTAGGGCCCCGTTGGGTGCAGTCGGAATTGAGTGGCTATCATGCTAGACCTGAACCTACATGCCTGGCAACAAATCTTGTAAAAACTTAATTTGGAATTGCGTGGTATGCTTAATTTAGTAGTACTTGAGAGAAGTATGGGAGAAGAGCAAACTTCACCCAACAGCTGATTGCTTCTTAATGTGCCATGAATGCTAGACCATGAAGAAGGGTCTGGGGAGTCTGTTCAGATTTGACATGCTTTCTGCTAGCCAGTTGGCTCCCTGGAGCATTGTGCCAGGTGTTAAACCTGCATTACTGGAGCATTATCTGCTTAAGTGGCTGTCCTGGTTTGAGGCTTAGTTTACTGTTGCTTCCCTCAGGTGCAACTCTAAGGGGTGGGTGTGCTGATGTCTTTGGCAGCACAATGATGTAAAACTGGGCTAGTGCAACAGAGACACAGTTCTAGAGTAGTTTTTCCTGTTGTGTCTGCAAGGTGGCTGGTTGGGTGTCATTGTGTAGCTGTTACACAGAAGCCTCCCCAGGTCTTCTAAGCCTTGAAGTTCATTCCTTGTTTACCCTAATGTAATGCTGTGCTGAATAGTCTCTGACCTGCCCTGTTGACATACTAGAGGACCAGAGATATCATTTTCATCACTCCTGTGCCTCTGTTGCCTTTATGAAAATTAATTCCCTAGATGTTGCCATAAGGGACTTGAGAATTGGGGCCACCAACTGTAAATTGAACCATTTGCTTCAGAGAATGCAGACAAAAAAATCAGGATTTGGGCATTTGTTTGTAGTTGTATCCTTTGAAAAGTGAGTGTTGCTGCGTTTTTTATTGCTTGTGGGTTTTTGTTTGTTTTTTTTTTTTTTTCAAATGGGCCCTGAAATTTTCTGGGTTTGTATTTTATGCTTCTTGTTAAACCTGCTGGCTATGGTGGTCAGTCCTTGATCTTCCCAGCAGTCTGGTCTCCTGTTCTCTATTGGCAAGGGAGCAGGAGTTCATTTGTTGCTGACTTGTTGTGCAGTTGGTGTAAGCAGAAGTACTTCGCTGTCAATGCCTGGGCAGCTCCTAGACAGCATCCCGTTTAGTTTAGAGGTGCAGCACAGATCACTTGTATGTGAACAGGCTGAAACATAAAGTTCCCTGTTTGTGGCTGCTTTCAAGGGGGAGGTCAGTCGTTTGATATTTGTTAGCTGCTGAGGCTGCTGGGGCTGCACCTCCCATCTTTCTGGGTTGTGCAGTCTATTGGCCATATTGCTTTCTGCTGAAGGAGAAGAAGATGCTTTGCTTGCCTATTTTGGCACTTCCAGCTTGATGCTAATGTGGCTGCTAAATTCAGGGAGGACAGCATGCAGCCCTGGAGTTCAGGAGCGGTGAGTCTGAGCCCCGTTCTTGCAGGCATGGTGCCTTTCCTGCTGGGGATGGTGGCACAAGACAGCCTTGGAAGGCTGAATGCAAGGAGAATGCTGTTTGCTTTGATTTTCCTTTCACAGAATGTTCTCTTTTGCCAGCTTGGCCTGTTGTGTTTTCTCAATTCGTGATGCTGTTTGTGTAACTGTGTCACCCTTACTTTCTGGTTTTCTGGTAACGGCAGAGCATGGGGAAGCTCCTCACCTCTCCAATTCATTCTTTGTTCTGGCAGAAAGTCTGTTTCCTGTTTTTATTGGTTAGGGTTTTTACAGTTTTCTCTCTTGTGCAGGTTTTTTCCCCCCCCATCCTCAGAAATCTAGCAGTTAAACCAGGTGGAAAAAAAGCACTGTCCTAGATAGGAGAACAGAGAGGCAGGATATTGTGATTGTACAGGGCTGCTTCAGCCAGCCCTGACGGCACAATAGCAAGACATATAAGAAAAAGCCACCTGGTCTCTGGTGCTGGTCTTTCTGCTGAGCGCTGTGTTCAGCCTCCGGCCGTGCCACAGCCCCCCTCCATCCCAGCCGGCAGCAGAGGTTGGTTTGGGAGGGGTGAGCAGAGCTTGGCAAGCACCCATTAGCCAAACGTGTGTCTCCTGAACGCACATCTCCCTCTAATTTCTTTTGCTGGTGCAAGGCCTGGTTGGCGTCTTCGGGGCGCCGAGCTGTGCATGGCTCTCTGCTGCCCTCTCCATGGGAGAGGGGTGGCAGGGCAGGGGCCCTGCCAGCCAGCCTGTGGAGCACACCCCATGGTGCTGTACCCAGGGAGGCACATCCTTTGACACGGGAGGTTAAGAGCAAGGCCCCGCCACCACCACCATGCTGATCTTCTCCAGTATGGCAGAGGGCCTCTCCCTGCACATTTTAAAAGGCGTTTCCCCCCATCGGTCTTGTTTTCTTGACGAGACAGGAGATCGGATATTAATTCTCAACAACTGTTTCTCTGTTGAAAATAAAATATTTGCAGACACTGCTGAAAGGCAAAGCTCTGTGGGACCTGCACTTGCCAGCTTCCAACTGGACAGTGGAGGACATTGCCCGTTTCCTGTCAAACCATCCGGAGGACTTTGAAACAGCAAATGGCTCAGTGTACACCTGGGTGGATGCCTTCAATGAGACAGACCGGGCCATCCAAACCATCTCCCGCTTCATGGAGGTGAGGTCCCGCTGCCGTGGGTGTGGAGCTGGTGGGAGGGCATCGGCTTGGGCTGCACCTGCACGGTGTGGTGTTCCTGGGAAGGGGAGGTAGGTGTTCCCTAGTCCATTTTCTGTGAACAGCCGGGCTTTAGTAGGGCTGGGCGCACAGCGTGTTAGAAGATGTCATGTGTTCAGTGCCTAAATATAGCCGTAAGAACCTAAGTGCAGGCCTTGCCCTTGAAGGTCTCGCATGGGCCATTGCGTGTGGTTTCCCGCCCTGCTGTTGCGGGGTGCTGCAAGCCCCAGCAGCACAACAGCTCGTGTTTCTCTCTGGGGTTTTCACTGGGGACTGTGAGGAAGCTAGCAGCTGCTTTAAGCTGAAGAAGACACAACAAATAATGAGGTTTGTTCTGCTTGTTACTTGATCGTCTTGGCAGATAAGTGCAAACAGACACAGGCGTTGGGCTGTCAGGGGCCTGGTCTGAAGCCTTCAGGTCTCTCCACTGATTTTTTTAGAGGCCTTTGAATCAGACGTAGCTTATTGGTAACAGAGAAAATAAGACTATCTATGGAAATGGATACCTGGATGGGATCCTGTAGCTAGTACTGCAATGCTACCTAACATCATGCCCAGAAAATACTTTTGCTAGGGTATTTTGCAGTGATATATATTTGATGGCAAGTGACCACCAAGCAGGAAAGAATGACATCTCCAGCAATTTGCTGGGCTACATGAGTCATTGCAAAGTAGTCCAGTGCTGTCACCTTTTCTTAGGCATGGCATTACCATTGCAGAGTTGTCTTTTTTTTTTTTTTTCCCCTCTCAAGTGTAAGCAAAGTACATTCTGTCTTTGTAACTTACCCCTAAACACTTTGAAATCTGTCCGCATCTAGTGTGTCAACTTGGATAAACTGGAGCCTGTGGCCACAGAAGTCCGGCTTATAAACAAGTCCTTGGAACTTCTGGATGAAAGGAGGTTCTGGGCTGGCATAGTCTTCACTGAAATAGCTCCTAACAGCGTAGAGCTCCCTCAACATGTGAAATACAAGATACGCATGGACATCGATAATGTGGAAAGGACAAACAAGATCAAGGATGGGTGAGTCGTGACATCCTGCCTTCTGAACAGTTTGTTACAGGGAATGCAGTGAGGAGGTTTTCTAACAGAAAGGTCTTATTCCCTCTGTGCAGGTACTGGGATCCTGGTCCCCGTGCTGACCCGTTTGAGGACATGCGCTATGTTTGGGGAGGCTTTGCCTACCTGCAGGATGTGGTGGAACAGGCCATCATTAGAGTGCAGACGGGCACGGAAAAGAATACAGGAGTTTACGTGCAGCAGATGCCATACCCATGTTATGTGGATGACATGTACGTATCCAGGAGGATTGTGGCTTGGGAGACGTGGTCTTTTGTCACTCCTTAGACATGGTTTATGTCCCTTCTATCGATGTAATCTCCTTAGTCTTCCTAATCTCTGGAATTAGGGCACCTGTGTGGAAGATTTAGAATATGCAATGACTTGCAGAATCCTTCTCAGGAGAAGGACTGTCTGTCCAGGACTTTGACATACAGAGTACATTCCTGACTTGTGACCATATCCCCAAACCTGATACAGGCAAAAATATCACTGGGAAAAAAAGCAGAGACCTAGACACAGGACAGACAGTGGAAAGAGGGACAGTTGAGAGCAGTCATCAGGAAAGGCAGGTCTTCACACCTGCTCTTCCACTGTGTGACAGTTGCAACTCCAGCTCTCGTTCTGGACTGGTGATTTGCGCTAGACCCATCAGCCTCACCTCATGGTGAGACACCTCACAGTGATCCTGTGTCATGCCCTGCACATTGGCTGCTTTGTGCAGTGTAGCCTTGGCTGTCACCATGCTCTGCTAGTCCTGGAGTAGTAGCTGAAGTTTCTGTGATTTTTCTCACTCTATTCTCTTGGCCTTTCTCCTTCCTTTTGTCAGATTCCTGCGTGTCATGAGCCGCTCCATGCCTCTCTTCATGACTCTAGCCTGGATTTACTCAGTGGCTGTGATAATTAAGGGCATTGTATATGAGAAGGAAGCCCGGCTGAAGGAGACAATGAGGATTATGGGACTTGACAATGGCATCCTTTGGCTAAGCTGGTTCATTAGCAGCCTCATCCCTCTTCTAATGAGTGCAGGCCTCCTGGTGCTAATCCTTAAGGTGAGTTGACTGGTTTGGTCTGTGGTGGCAGAATCTAGAGCCTTGATACCCTGCTGAACAGCAGCCTGCACTGGAACACTGGAGAGGAGTTAGTGAGTGTTGATTGAGCAGTAAGTTTTTGGCAACAGGGTTTTGGAACAAAATGGGGCTGAGTGGCTGAAAACAGCAGGAGGGGTTGTAGATTCAGTGCTTTTGAAAAGGTGCCTCTGGTACTGCCACACTTCTGGGAAGACTGTTGTGCAAATTTCAGGTCTGCAAACTAGAGCCACCTTGGAGAGTTCTTTCAAAGCCTGATATGCCTGTTTTTTTCCTGCCAGATGGGGAATCTGCTGCCTTACAGTGACCCTAGTGTGGTGTTTGTTTTCCTGTCCATCTTTGGTGTTGTGACCATACTCCAGTGCTTTCTCATCAGCACCGTGTTCTCCAGAGCCAACCTGGCAGCTGCCTGTGGTGGCATTGTCTATTTCACACTGTACCTGCCTTATGTGCTGTGTGTCGCCTGGCAGGACTATGTCAGCTTCTCACTGAAGATCTTTGCGGTGAGTCTTGAGGAAACTATCCTGGGTACTGGGCCTCCACCAGTATGGCGCTAAGCAGCTCTATAGCTAGATGCTGATGACAAGGTGGGGAGGTGGCAGTGGGAGGTTAGTTTTCCAGAGTAAGGGGCCATGAGGGCTGGGCTTGGTGAAGAGGTTGACTGAACTTAATAGTAGCTGCTGGGAGGGTTTTGTTGGCTTTGGCAGAAGTAATTCTCCTAGACTAAGCTGCCTTGGTCTCTGTATGCTGTGAAGCTGTCCCACTAGATATGCAGGCTGAAGGAACCAGCTGCCCTTCCTCTGCACAGCACTTCTTACCTGTCTGGAGAGGGTGGCTGTTAATCTCTTCCCTCACATAAATGTCCAAAGAGCAAGGGAAAGAAAACAGGGAAAGAAACAATTCTGGGTGGTGGTCCAGCAGACTTGAGGCCTTGTTTGCCGGAACCAAGACTGAATCTGCCACTCTCTGTTTGCAAATATGGTCACGGTCCTTGGACTTTTTACTTGTCCTATAAAGATTGTGGACCAAGTCCATAGCCTTATGCTAGAGCTGAGCTGCCCAGTTGGAGAGTAGTTGTGAAAAACTGAATGCTTGTTCTTGCCTCCCGTTTGTAGAGCCTGCTGTCTCCAGTAGCCTTTGGCTTTGGTTGCGAGTACTTTGCACTTTTTGAAGAGCAGGGAGTTGGTGTTCAGTGGGACAACTTTTTTGAGAGCCCATTGGAAGAAGATGGCTTTAGCATCACCACATCTGCTGTCATGATGTTGTTTGACACCTTCCTATATGGGGTCATGACCTGGTACATTGAGTCGGTCTTCCCAGGTGAGATCTGCTTCTGAATTGACACTTTTAAATAGATCCTTTCATCCTCTTCATTTGCTAAGGTGCAAATTGGGCCCACTTTTAAGCAGATCTGCAGAAAGGTTGTGGAGGAAAACCACAGACCAACATCACTGTAAGGTTGTTGCTGCTAATAGCAGTGACTGTTGCTGAGCACAGACGCTGTGCCCCATTGAGGTGATGGCTGAGATAGCCCCAGAAGCTTTGCTGCACTTCAGCTGTTCCTTTCTCTGAATTGCTGTGTCCGTAGACCCTGCTGCAGGGGAGAAGTTCAAAGTATCAGCACCATATGTGGCTTCCAGTACAGGGCTTTTAACCCTAAAATGAAGTTTGGGAAAAGACATACCTCTTAGCCCCAGAGTCTGGCAGTGTCTTCATCAAGAAAGATCTCTTCTTAGTCTTGCCAAACCTAGAGGCTAACTGGGGGTGGAGTACTTGCCTTCTTGTCCTGAAAGCTAGTATAAGAAAAGGAACAGATGTAGTCAGGCTCATGTAATCCTTTTCTCTTTAGGCCAGTACGGGATTCCCAGGCCTTGGTATTTTCCTTTCACAAAATCCTATTGGTTTGGTGAGGAACCACAGGACAGGCAGCACCCCCATCCTGACCAGAAGGGGCCTTCAGAAGGTAAGTGCTGACACCAGCCTTTCTGCATTGAAGTGTTACGGTTTTCCTTTTTGAAAGGAGAGTCCAAGGACAGTAGGACTGGCATGGCTAAGATGAAATTGGTAATCCCTTTGTTATTGCAGTTTTGGGTGTGCTTATCAGGTGGGTGTATCCAGATAAACCTGAGGTACTTAGCTCACTTGAGTGCAGGTGGGTACTTCAGCCTCATGGAGTTGAGTAATTATCTCATTTTTGTTGACCCTGGTGACACTGGAGATCTCTAACTCGCACATGAGCCCAGTAGAGACAAAAGAGCTAAAGGACAACTTCTGTGAAAGGTTCTTGTCCCTGAGGAACAAGTGTGGTCAGTTCTTTATATGGCTCGTTTATACTTGGATCTCCACAGCCCTAGGGGAATGTGACATTTCTTAGAACTCCACACAATTTCTTTTAAAACCTACCATCTCTCTCTCTGTTTTCTTCCAGTCTGCAAAGAGGAAGAGCCTATGCATCTGAGCCTTGGTGTTTCCATCCAGAACCTGGTCAAGGTTTATCGTGATGGCAAGAAAGTTGCTGTAGATGGTCTCACACTGAACTTCTATGAAGGACAAATCACATCCTTTCTGGGACATAATGGAGCGGGGAAAACCACTACCATGTAAGAGCGAAATAATGCTTTAAGGCAGTGCGGGAAGCAGCTCTGAATACTGCAGTTCCTTTCAATATGGTAGAGGTAGCTGTACAACTGCAGCGTACAAGCTGGTGCAGACTAAGGTGCTCTGCTGATTTACCCCAGTTGTGCAGCTGCCTCAGAAGATGCACAAGTACAGGGGTCTGAAACTGAACGTTGAGGTGGTGCCAAATGAATCTGCTAGCAGCACTTCTTGGTAATGCCATTTGTGATTCTGACTTAACAGTGTAAGGAAGTGAGTCAGGACTGAAAGGATATGAAGCTTTTAAAGGAAAAAATACTTCCTTCAAGCAGGGTTCTGTAGGTGTGTTAAAAACATTGGAGCAGATTTTTTTGTGTGTGTCTGTTGATGAAATGTTTCTCAGGCTACTTACCTGATGTGGGAGTTCCCCAGGGTTTCTACTCACTCTTCATTTATCCTGACATGTGCAGTAGCTAGTACCTAGTGGTGAAACCTGCTTATCTGTTATGTTTGTCCTTCAGGTCCATCTTGACTGGCTTGTTCCCCCCAACCTCGGGTACAGCCTTCATCCTGGGCAAAGATATCCGCTCTGAGCTCAGCACCATCAGGCAGAACCTGGGTGTCTGTCCACAACACAATGTCCTGTTTGACTTGTGAGTAACATCTGTGAGATGCAGTCCTGTCTTTATCTGTGTGCATGGTGTGACACAGCAGGATGATGTGAGATTGGTTCAAGACATTCTATTTATTATCATGTTTGTATGTGCCTGTGAATTATCAGCAAGAGCCTATGCTTTCATATTTTGTGTCTCTTTAAAGAAATCTACTCTGCTAAACTTAACTAGGCCAAATGTTTCCCCAGTGCCTATTTATTTGGGATGTTAGGGGTACTCTGTCAAGCACCCTTAAAGGAGGATTATTTACATTGCTGCTGAGTAGCCACACTCCAAAATCAGGTTCAAGCTGATCACACCCAGTCTGTAGCTCCTTCCTGAAACCTTGGCCTTAAAAGATGTTTTCCCAAGCAAACAAACAAACATGCCTGCTATAATGCTAACGCAATGGATGAATCCCAGTGTGGTGCTTTCAGCTGTGCCCTGAGCCTGCTCCTGTTCCCTAGGCTGACTGTGGAGGAGCATATCTGGTTCTACGCTCGGCTCAAAGGCCTGCCGGAAAAGAAGGTGAAAGAGGAGATGGAGCAGATGGCAGTGGATGTTGGTTTGCCTCACAAACTGAAAGCTAGGACAAGCAAACTCTCTGGTAGGTTCAGCTGCTTTTACATTTCTCCATTTCTACATTTCTCAGCCCCAGAAAAGCTCTCTTGGGTTTCACAGACCTTGGTTGAATCCTCCAATTAAATGTAGCCTACCACAAAATTAAGCACTTAAGGAAATGAGTTATTACATACCTTATTAGTGTATCTTAGTAAACTTAACAATCTTACACTGTCTTATGCTATCTAATGGCCCTAACAAGTCACTGTCTCTGAGTATTTTGTACTTGTTTCCATCACTACATAGTCCAGCTACATGTGATATGTGTTCTCCAAATGCTTGCTAATATGTTTGGGGTTTGTGAAAGTGGCTCAGACCATAATCTCCCAAGTCCCTTGCTGTTTGTAAAACCGTATGTGCATTTCTTATGCCGATTTATGTTTCTTCAGTTGGTATCCTGGAATATCCTTCCCCTTTGTTCAGGAGTGGCTGGATTCCTCTATCAGTCTGTACCAGATAGTTGAGGGACTGAGACTCCTTTGTCTCTGACTCAATCATCAGCACAGCCTGCACATTTGACCTTGGGAAGGGAGATAGATGGCCACAGATCGGCTTTAGTATTGACAAGTGTAATATAATTCCTTGCTGCTGCTTCTGGCACACTTCCATGGGAGAGGTGTCTCTTGGGACCTATTTCTGCTGCCTAGTCTCTGGAGACCTATGCTCCAGATCCTCAAATATGGTTAGGCCTCCAAGCTGGCAACTTACTACTGCCGATATTGGGATAGTATGATTCGCTTATGGAAGGGCTTACAAGGTGTAGTAGGAGGAGAGTTGGACTCTACTGAGAGAAGACCATCCAGATGAATTATCCCCTGTCCTGAAAGTGATGGGAGCTGAAGGGCCTGAAACAGTAGCAGTGCTTGGTCTTCTCAGTATGCAATTCTGCTTTCTCTTGAAAAGCTGATTATCCACTATGCTGCAGTTATTGCTGTTCCCCTCATCTCTACATCAGCCTGAACACCTCTTTCTTATTGTGCCTGTCAGGTGGCATGCAGAGGAAGCTCTCAGTTGCCTTAGCCTTTGTTGGCGGGTCCAAGGTTGTTATTCTGGATGAGCCTACTGCTGGGGTGGATCCCTATTCTCGCAGAGGAATATGGGAATTGCTTCTCAAGTATCGACAAGGTATGTGGGCTTTTTCAGTATGCCTAATGAATGTGTCACGGAAAGCAAAAGAAAATCAATCTGATTCACGACTGTTCTCAAAATAGCAATGTCTCCCTGCAAATCTATTGTTGCCTGCACTGAGGAAGGAACAAAGAGCATGCAGGACGAGGATGTTCTTATCTCTCATCTGTCTTCCTTTCTTATCCTATTCATGTCAGAGTGCTCCTCACTGGATTGTGAGGACAGTTAAAGTCAGAAATTCACCCTTGGTGTGCAGTAGTGTCCTGTTCTGCTCTGTGCAACCAGCCTTGCTGACATGAAATTAATCTGCCTTTGCTGTGCATGACAAAGGCCTGCAGAGACTGGGGAGAATAAACTTGTGATGACGATAGTGACCTTCTTCCATACCGCTAGCTTCATTCAAAGGAGCCTGGAGTTGTGGCATCAACCTCCCATCCAACTTCATGGCAAGATCCAGCTGATTGTGGCTTTGGCTTGGGAACATGAGTATGGTTGACTTACCAGCAGTGTCTTCCCTTGCTTTCTTCCAGGCCGCACTATTATTCTCTCCACACACCACATGGACGAGGCAGACATTCTGGGGGACCGGATTGCCATCATCTCTCATGGCAAGCTCTGCTGTGTTGGCTCTTCTCTCTTCCTGAAGAACCAGCTGGGAACAGGCTACTATTTGACCCTGGTCAAGAAGGATGTGGATTCTTCTCTGAGCTCCTGCCGAAATAGCAGCAGCACAGTGTCCTATCTGAAAAAGGTAGAGCTGTCCCTTCCTGCTCGTATTTGTTCTTCCTTCAAGAAATCTTAGGCTTATGGGAAGCAGCAGCAGCTAAGAGTTTGTGTGGTAGAGTGTCTCAAATAGAAATCCCTTATTCTTTAAAAGTGTTACTTGCTTTTATAGATGCTATGGCAGATCATGTCTGGTTAAACTGTTGCATGGGACACGCATCTCTATTATAGCTTCTTTCAATGCTGGTGATCCAAAGCTGATTGGAAAGATATATATGAAGTGAACGCTTTTGTAAACACTTCTATAACTGTGACCTCTTGTATTTCACCCCTTTGCAGTGGGTTGACGCTTTTACTTTGACTCCTCTGTGGAGTATCCAGCATGTTGCAGCATCTGGTTGGAGTTGCCTAGAGAGTAGGATCTTGTGGGCCCCTTCTTGATTAAACAGCAGGAAACAATGGTTGTCTTCTCTTTTGTGACCAGGATGACAGCGTCTCCCAGAGCAGCTCTGATGCTGGCCTTGGCAGTGACCATGAAAGTGACACATTGACAATAGGTGAGGCTAAGAAAATAACGTAAGATTCAGTCCCAGTGTTGATGTGCTGTCTCTGGCTTTGGACAATTGCCTTAACCTTGTGCCCTTGTACAACTATGGTCTTGGGACAGCTATTGAATTCACAGAGATGGTATTTTTAAATCCATAAGTACTGGAACATTTTTCTCTAGTGAGCCATTTTGAGCTCAAGCTGTTCTGAAATTTAATTACCAAAGATCACGTAGTTACTAGCAATAAGTAATGTTTGCTGGTGAACTGTACATCAATGACTTGCAGGGCTGCCGGTAGCATGTAAAAACTCTCCCAAATTCTGCAGATAAAAAGAATAGCCAGGCTTGGGTCCAGGCTTTCATCCAAATTTGTGTTAAATGTAAAAAGAAACCAGATTTCCCATGGAAGTGAGCTGCTTTCCAGAGATGTCCCATTTCCCCTCCTTTCCTTATGGTGAGGTTTTTCAGACTGAGATCTTCTTTCCACCTAATGAGTAGTAACAAGATGAACACCATCTTTTCCTTTTGGTTCTTCTAGATGTCTCTGCAATTTCAAATCTCATTACAAAACACGTTCCTGAGGCCAGGCTGGTGGAGGATATTGGCCATGAATTAACCTATGTCTTGCCATACAAGGCTGCTAAAGAGGGAGCTTTTGTGGAGCTGTTCCATGAAATTGATGACCGTCTCTCTGATCTTGGCATTTCCAGCTACGGCATCTCTGAAACCACCCTGGAGGAGGTGAGTGAGCTGAAGGTTCTCTTTTGACTTACACTAGGCAAAATTAATCATGGCAGAAATAAGAACAAAATAGAGTCTTGTCTCTTCCTGTAAACACTTACTGTGGAACTGGCAGCTTTGCGTTCGTCTCCGAAATGGATTGCTTTCTGCCCTGTTTAAGTGCGTGCTCAGAGAAGCGTGCATTAAAAACTGAAATGTAGTACAGGCAAGCACAGACAGATCCTTTGTACTCAATTGCACTTTGAGATGTCATGTGAAGATTGGCCCCTGATTTGGCTTCTGGTGACTGTGTAAATACCTTTGAGGTATTTTCAGGGATGCTTTCTGCTGCTTATAACTGAAAACATGTATTTCAGTAGTACAGACCTTAGTTTGCAGAAACCACTTAGATGCATGCCTTATCAAGGATGTTTTTGGGGTTTGTTCCTTTTGGCTGTGTTCAAGCTGACAAGTCTGCCTACCTGCCTTTTACCACAGAAGTGTCAGGCACTTTATACCCTGTTTATATAAAATCTTTTTTTTTTTCCCAAAAAATAATGACAAGGGAACCTAGAATGGTGTTGAGGTTGCCCTGTAGGTCCTCCCACAGCTGTGAAGGCCTTAGCTACTTTCTGCAATTTGAAAATGTTTTTTCTAGTCTGGGAGAGTCCATGGGACAAGCTCCACGAAGGTGCCTATTCGGGCATGAACAGGAGACTAGGAGGAGGATGGCATTCCCCAAATTCAGTAACTAGGTCTTTATCTGAGACATGGGAAAGGGCTTGTGTTTGAGATGCTCAGAGAACTGACGTTGGAAAGGGGGAGCAGCTGGTGCGCCATATCAGACTGGCTCCTGGAAGCTGAAGAGAAGCCACAAAATCCATGTCCCCATCATGCAGGGGATAAAACCTGTATCTGCTGTTCTCATGATGCTTCTGTCAGTCTTGTGCTCTCTTACAGCAGCTCCTGAAGCAATCTGCAAAGTATCACTCCTCTTCAAATTTTCACTGATGCTTATCATTGCTTTTCAGATCTTCCTGAAAGTGGCTGATGATAGTGGAGTGGATGCAGAAACCTCAGGTAGGTAGTCTGTAGTTGTCTCCTGTAGTGCTGAAGGCCACTTCAGGGGGAGGTACCCTTTCTTACGGTATTAGTGCTGTTTAAGCACGAGGCTGACCAAGCCTAGCTATTTCAGGAGTAAAATCTCAGTGCAGGGCTTAGATTCTAGGGGAATTAAGGGTCTAGTGGGTATCTCAGATGATGAGTTTTCCTGTTCTCACCAGCCTTGGGCAGGTGGGTGACCTTTATATATGGCATATCCAGCTACACAGTGACACATGCAAAGGTGTGACAGGCTCTGTTTCAGTCTGAACTGGAACTCTGCTGTGCTAATATTTTTAATGATCGAAAATAGCTGTTCTTAGTATACTTAATGCCTGTTTTATATACTGTTAACTCAGTTTTATAACTGTTGACACAGTGGCAGTATGTTTATTTCGCAATAGTGGAGAATTTCTAGTGTTTGAGTGTACTGGGAATTACTTGACTGACACTATTGTCTGCTCCGAGGAACAGGAAAAGCTTTTGACAGGGTCAGTCTGCAGTAGGGACCAAATGACTTTCTAGGAGCATCTCACTACACTAAGTGCTTGTACCAGCATTTCCTCATAAACTAGTGCTAGCAAATTGCACTTGGACTCATATGTACATTAAATAAGAATTTTCTTAGAGTGAGAGCAGCCTGCCATTTTCCATGGCTAAATGAAAAAAGTGTTGAGTGTACTGGAAGAAGCTTCTAAGACAGCACACAAAGTGATGCATAAAACATGTGAACCCTGTAGTGTGGCAGTCTTGGTTTTACTTTTGCCTGCACTGGGGTCACTGCAGATCAGCTCCTCAGTTTGCAAATGGAATACCTGTAAAATGAGAATGATAATGCTTTTGTTTTTCTGGGGCTAACTGGAGACTAACTGAAGCAGTTCAGCTAATCATAACTGCATTATTTTCAGATGGGACATTGCCAGCCAGAAGGAATAGGCGTCCATTTGGAGACAGACAGAGCTGCCTTCGTCCATTTACAGAAGATGATGCATTTGATCCTAATGATTCAGACATAGATCCAGGTACTGCTGTGGCTTAAACTTGTTTTCTTCTTGTGGGCACTCTTTCATATCATAAACACTGCAGATCATAAGGCTAACACAAAGGAGTGGTGGTTTATTTGCCTTTAGGAGTAGTGGGCAGTGCAGTATCCACAGCCTGTTCAACCCTCCCATCAAGGCTCAGAGACGAGGGTGGAAATGCATTTATGTGAATTTCTGTTGCTGTCTCTGCTCACGGCTCTCTTTTGGTTTTTTTTGATGAGTGAGAGTAGCAGTTCCAGCTATCATCCTGTGTTTCCAGCACAGAAGTGCCCCGAGAGGATTTCTGTGAGCTTTTGAATGACGGTCATTTCTTCTTGCTAGCAGAATCCAGAGAGACAGACCTTCTCAGCGGCATGGACGGGAAAGGCTCCTACCAGATGAAGGGCTGGAAGCTCACCCAGCAGCAGTTCATGGCTCTGTTGTGGAAGAGGCTACTTATTGCCAAGAGAAGCCGGAAGGGCTTCTTTGCTCAGGTGAGAGCACCCAACATGTGCAGAGGGACAGCTCTGAACCACACATTCTATTCAGAGTTAGAGGTGGGCAGAAAATTCCCTCAAGGGAATACAGATAACAAAAACTAGTCTTCACTACGTGTTTGAGCAAAACGAGGCTCGCACAAGTGAAGGGGGTTACATGATAACCAAGTGGTTACAGTAATCTTGCACAGCAAGGATGAGTTGGGGTTCAAATCCAAAAGCGGCATTTGTAGGCTGAATCCCATGCATCCCAAGTGAGTGCCCTGGTTGAATGCCAGGGTAGGTCTTGGTGTCTAGCAATACCTTAGTGTAAATAGAATAGACCTTCCCGGGAAACTTTGAAGAGGTTTTGATCTATTAGGTGACTCACATGTAGCTCTTGTTGCCTATGGGAACACTCGCATTAAAAAGGCTTTGCTCTTCCCTTGCAATTTCAGATTGTGCTGCCAGCTGTCTTCGTGTGCATTGCTCTCATGTTCAGCCTGATCGTTCCTCCCTTTGGGAAGTATCCCAGCCTGGAATTACAGCCCTGGATGTATGATGAGCAGTACACTTTTATTAGGTATGTTTCTTGTGGCCTAGAAATGGTGCGAAATCCTACAATTCTGTTGTTCTCTGCAAATGTGAGTTACTAGGTTCTTTACCAGGTTGTTCAAATTTATTTTCTGGGCTTAGCTGAGAAGCACATTTTAATACAGTCCTGGTATTTTCTTTTTGGACCTTTAAGTGCCAACTCCAACTACTGACAAGGCCATATCCATTTCCCAACGGTGCTGTTAAACTGGGGTGCATTAAAGAGAGCATGGCCAGCAGGTCGAGGGAGGTCATCCTTCCCCTTTACTTTGCTGTGGTGAGACCCTGTCTGGAGTACTGTGTCCAGTTCTGGGCCCCCAGGTTCAAGAAGGACAGGGAACTGCTGGAAAGAGTCAGTGGAGGGCTATGAAGATGATCAAGGCAATGGAGCACTTCTCTTGTGAAGAAAGGCTGAGAGACCTGGGTGTGTTTAGCCTGGAGAAGACTGAGAGGGGACTTTGTCAATGCTTACAAATATCTAAAGGGCGGGTGTCAAGGGGATGGGGTCAGGCTCTTCTCAGTGGTGCCTGGTGACAGGACAAGGGGTAATGGACACAAGCTGGAACACAGGAAATTCTATCTGAACCTAAGGATAATATACTTTACTTTGAGGGTGACAGCACTGGAACAGGCTGCCCAGGGAGTGTGTAGAGTCTCCATCTTTGGAGATACTCAAAACCTGCATGGATGCATTCCTGTCCAGCCTGCTCTAGGTGAACCTAAGGATAATATACTTTACTTTGAGGGTGACAGCACTGGAACAGGCTGCCCAGGGAGTGTGTAGAGTCTCCATCTTTGGAGATACTCAAAACCTGCATGGATGCATTCCTGTCCAGCCTGCTCTAGGTGAACCTGCTTTGGTAGTGCGGTTGAACTAGATGATCTCTGAAGGTCCCTGCCAACCCCTACAATTCTGTGATTCTGTGACTCTGGTAATATTGTGCGCAAAGACCAAGAGTGTGTGTGGTCCTAGGCCAAGCACTCTCAAAAGGGAAATACCTACCCATATCCTTTTCCTGGACTCTTTCACTGTGCTCTCAGCCTTGCTCTGCTGCTCCTTTTGCTGTGTGCCTGTTCCGACCTGATTATGTTTCTCTGCTGTCCCCATAGCAATGATGCTCCAGAAGATGCAGGCACTCAGACACTTCTGGATGCCCTTCTCAATAAGCCTGGTTTTGGAACACGCTGTATGCAGGGACACTCCATCCCGTAAGTAGAACTCTGGGCTGGGAAGAGGAAGCCCAGTCCCAGCTTCTGGTCCCATAGTATATTTAGCTGCTTTAGGGAATGATAGTCATTCATGGCCAGAGCAGGATTTAAGCCAAAAGGGTTGCAGTTTCATTGTTTTTTCTGCTCAGGACCTTTTGGAAAGTTACCAGCCCTCAGCATGGTGAGGGAGTGAGTCCTTTACTGACTAAGACTGAAAGGAGAGTAGTCTCTCCCTCAAATTACGATTGGGTCCTGAACATGGAAAAGGAACTAGTCATGTTGCTGTATTTTGTTGACTGTAGCTGTGCCCATTCCACGATCCTCTGTTTGTAGCTGCACTGGAAACCTAGGTGAGCGTGCCCACAAACACCAGCACAAGGAGTAGACAGCCAGACAGCGTTGGTGGTGTTTCCTAGCTCTGCCACTGACTTGTTGCATGGTCTTGGGAAAATCAAAAGATCCAGGCCATGAGTGCAGGTGGGTCCAGGATAGTGTGTCTCTAGCCTAGAAGAACTGCAGCTCATGTTCACAGGCTGATGGGGAGAGGGACAAGGGGCCTTATATGCTGGCCAGAGGTGACAAGTAAGCTGTATCCTGTAAAACAGATACAGGAGCTGGGTTACTCCCATGGGACGTGGGGAGGAGGCTGCCTGATGCTGCCTGGGGGAAGAGCAGCATTCTGGTGCCCCAAAGGCAAAAAGTCCAAGTCACCAAAAAAAAACGAATGTCTGCCATGATCTTAGAATCATAGAATATCTCCTTACAGGACTACTTAAAACTAAGCCACATGATTAAGAGCTTCACCCAGATGTCCCTTGAACTCTGGACACTGTGTGTGCTGGGAGTGACTGAAATAAAGCACTTGCATGCTGTGGAGCAGATGAGAAGAGGGGAGTGTCCAGCACTACTCAGTGTTGGCCAACCTCAGTCTCTTTGGTATTGGAATTTGTTAGAAGCTGCAGAGCTCAGTCTTGTGCTTTGAACTGTTAGTCTCAGTGAGGTCAGGATCCTTTGAAAAACAGCCTACCTCTTCTGGGGAGTGTGGTGTCTGTTATTTAAGTGGTTTGTAAGCAAAGCCGTTGTAGTTGTTGTAAAACTGCATTTGTCTTGCATTTTTCTTGACATAGAGACACTCCTTGCACCGTGGGGCAGACAGAGTGGACCACCGCTCCAGTCCCAGCCTCAGTCATGGACATTTTCTTGAAAGGCAACTGGAGCATGGAGAACCCTTCCCCATCTTGTGAGTGCAGCAATGAGAAGATCAAGAAGATGCTGCCGGTGTGCCCCCCTGGGGCTGGCGGGCTGCCACCTCCACAGGTAGGAGAGGGAGCTCAGTGGTACCGCCGTGAGGGATGCTCCTGGAGAGCAGAGTGGCTGGGTGTGATTCTTGCGTGCAGCACTGCATGCAGTTTGTTCGACTCGGCATCTGCTTTTTCTGATGGGTGTTTATCTGTGTTTTCCTCGGCGATGCCAGCGTGAGCAAGACACCGCTGACATCCTCCAGAATCTGACAGGTCGCAACATATCAGACTATCTAGTGAAGACCTACGCACAGATCATTGGGAAAAGGTAGCTACTGAACACACCCTCTCCCTTTCCTCCCCTCTAAATGCTTCTTGTTGTATGGGGGATGCTGCGCAGATCAAGCGAATAGGCCTTCACAACCCAAGCTCTTCAGCAGAGGGCCAGAGCCACTCAGCTCCTCACTGTCCTGATCCGTACCTCAGGTGGTGTTTCTCCTTTATTAGTGATGCTGTGGCAGCTCTGAGGGAGCTGTCCTGAGCCTTGTAGGCAGAGTACAGGGAAAATCTGGGCACGAACCATAGGGACTACACCCGAAGGACTGGTGAGACATACGCCAGATGTGAGAGGCTGTTGAACACTTTACCCTGGCTGTGTGTCTGCAGGACTGCTGAGTCTTTCTCTCCTCTTGTTCTACGAATTATACATTGGCTTTCTTTTCTGTCTCTACAGCTTGAAGAATAAGATCTGGGTGAATGAGTTCAGGTGAGTTACTACCTTTTCTCTGGCTTGTATGCATCTGCTAACCCTTAAGCATTGTATTAAGCATGACAGATACACCCTGTACTGCAGTTTGTTTTGTATGATTCTTAACTGCTAAATATTGAAAGAGCATGTTTAAGAATCACAGATTCATAGAATGGTTAGAGTTGGAAGGGACCTTAAAGATCCTCTAGTTCCAACCCCCCTGCCATGGGCAGGGACACCTCCCACTAGACCAGGTTGCTCAAAGCCCCATCCAGCCTGGCCTTGAATGCTCCAGGGATGGGGCATTCACAAGTTCTCTGGGCAATAAGGTGGGACAACCCAGATCACTGAAAAGCATGCCTGCCTAATGTGGGGAACAGTACTGGCTTGAAAAAATTTGCGGGACCAGCCTGCTGATATTTCATCCTGGGAAGTGCTGTTCTTCTAAGTCAAGGGAAGCAAAGAGATGTCCTGCTTTGCCTGCACTGGCAGCAGAGGATAGTGCATTCTTTAAATGGAGCAGCACACTGAGCAGTCATCAGATGGGTATTTAAACCCGGAATCAAAGAATGGGAGACATCATGACTAAGCAGCAGCGTATGAAGGTCAAAGTTGTCCCTTCATGTAAGAATGAACATGCTTGCCTTGGATATAGCACAGGAAGAGGAAGCATCTGGGGAGGGAGGAGGAGTAGTGTTTTCTGGAAGTCAGTGGGTAGTCAAGTCTTAGTATCACTTTCTGTCTGAACTTTTAGGTATGGTGGTTTTTCCCTGGGAGCCAGCAGTTCTCTCATGCTTCCTCCAAGCCATGAAGTCACTGATGCCATTAAGCAGGTGAAGAAAATCTTGGAGCTAGCACAGGTGAGCAGCTGTCCTTCTTAACCCCAGGATGCCCTACCTAATGTCAGAGTCCTGTTACTTGGAAGCCATAAAATGTGGATCATGTGTGCCATAGCTGTGTCCAGTGGCTTTTCCCATTGCCTCTGAGCTGGGGTCTCCCAGGCTGGTGTCTGGGAGCACCAGAAGACTTGGGGACACACTCAGCTGAGATTTACACAGCCCAGGTGACTGGTGTGGGTTCTGCCAAACACCGTTTGCAAGCCAGTGGAGATTAGCCATCTCTGAGTGTTTGTTTTTTTTTTTCAAGGTAGGACAGGCAGTCTCGGGGATTTAACAACTGGTTGCCACCTCCTTCAAAACCTCAGTTGACCTCTCCCGTGCTGAGTCTGCCTTGGCTTAGAAGAGAATTTTGGCCACTGCTTTCTTCTCAGACTGCCTGTGGCCTGCAGTGTCTCTGAATGTTGGTTAATACTGCTGGGGAAAAAAGCAGGGCTAAGGCAGGCCTCTCTCACCAGTGGGATTGCAGGGAGGAAAGCTGCAGCTACGCAGCCTTCTTACCACCTCCGACTTGGTGGATACAGGCTGCAGAATAGAAAGACGACTGTCGGAGCTGTGAAAAATATAGTGTGACCCCCCCACTAGCCTCCAGGACATGAATAAAGCTACTCTCAGAGGGGAAGTAACTGTCTTTTTGCTGTTTGCAGGGGAGTTCTGGAGATCGGTTTCTGAACAGCTTGTCAAGTTTCATGAAAGGCCTGGATACAAAGAACAATGTGAAGGTAAATTAACCAGTTCTCACCTGTGCCTGCTATTTGAAGCTCTCGTAACCTGGAGCTATTTTTAGTTAGCAAAGTCACAGCAGTTTGCCTTGGACAACTGTGCAAACCAAAGCTCTCTGTATTTGCTAGTGGAGCAAATGCAGCTTGTATTCTTGCGTGGGTTTCACCAGAATCTCTTTCTTACTTGGAGTCTAGGCCTAGGGCCCAGAAGGAGTTCAGTGCTAGATCAGTTCTAGCATCCAGCACATTCTTGTGGTTATTGATCAAACTGTATATTCTGCCTGTGAGCAAACTAGCTGGAAGTATGTGGAAAGAAATGATACACCCTCAATAAAGGAAGGGATGTTCTGCAGAGCTTAGGCGCATGTTAAGTAGCTGATGTACCTGGTGCCTTTCTGATGCTGATGTGGCCTCTTGCAGGTGTGGTTCAACAACAAGGGCTGGCATGCCATCGCCTCCTTCCTGAATGTGATCAACAATGCCATCCTTCGGGCTAACCTGCAGCAGGGCAAAAACCCTAGTGCTTATGGAATCACTGCCTTCAATCACCCACTCAACCTCACCAAGCAGCAGCTCTCTGAAGTGGCTTTGTAAGTCCTGATGTGAACACAGTTGAGTTTGGGCTCATCTGCTGCCGATTACTGGAAATGGGCAACATGGGAAGCTTTAGCCTCACTGGGTAGACACTCAACGGCCTGTGGCATTTAGGCATTAATATGCTGGCCTTACTGTCTGTGGTCTGGGCAGGTGACAGCACTTGCTGTTGAACAGCACTGCTGTGGAAGCTTTCTAGGTCTCTGAGTCCCTGGAAGCTGCCGTTTCTAAGAACCAGTATAATCTTCAGATGTTCTGACACTTGGGAAATTCCTCTCAGCCATATCCAGAAGTGCAGCTCACCATGAATATGGTCATTCTTTTGTTCCAAGGTGCCACTGTTTGACTAAAAAACATTGATAGATCCTGTTCAGTTTTGACCACTGTCTCAACATGGGGGACACATGGTACTGCACAGGGCTTACTGCTCTGAGACATTGATTAGTTCACTGTTATCACAACTAGAGTCAGGATTCATAAGCTGTCTGCAGATATATCCTTCAAACCTTGGAGCAGTGGCAGAGGACAGTCAGATACCTCTGAACCTTAAAACAACACAAAAAAAAAAAAAAAAAAAACGCCTGAAAACCCCAAGAAGGACAAAGAACAGCCTGTGAACTGGAGCCACAGCCTGTCTGCAGATATATCCTTCAAACCTTGGAGCAGTGGCAGAGGACAGTCAGATACCTCTGAACCTTAAAACAACACAAAAAAAAAAAAAAACAAACGCCTGAAAACCCCAAGAAATACATTGTGGGACACAAAGTGGTGGTAAGGAAGGCAGAAAACAATTTATTAGGCTGAAGTTTCCAGCCAATCTCCAGATTGTGGTGCTGTCCTTGAGATGCCAACAGGCTGTGTAGATTCCCTTTGTTAATGACTGGAGAAAATATGTGCAGTTAAGACAGATGTGGTCATCCTTTACCCTGCAAAACAGGGACAGAAGAAGGATAAGTAGTTTCTGCACTGCCCTGCGTGAGCTGCCTCATTTTTATCTCAAAGGAGCCAGCACCAACATACAAACACTTTGCTTTCTTCTCTTTCTTGTCCAGGATGACCACCTCTGTGGATGTCCTAGTCTCCATCTGTGTGATCTTTGCCATGTCCTTCGTTCCTGCCAGCTTTGTGGTCTTCCTTATCCAGGAGCGTGTCAGCAAGGCTAAACACTTGCAGTTCATCAGTGGTGTGAAGCCCGTGATCTATTGGCTGGCCAACTTTGTCTGGGATATGGTAAGGGCTTTGACTGTGTTAAACTGTCCTCCATTCTGTTTGCAGCATGTCCATTGCACTGAAGTGCAAAGTCCATTTCAGGCCAGTAGACACCACCAGTTGTGCTCCGAAAAAAAATACTTTGAACAACTTTTGGTGTCCAGAACCTCTGAGAGTCTATTGGCTACTTCTAGAGGGACCAAGAAATGTAAATTCATGTGTATTACATTGTAGTTCACACATGTGTCACTCCTAAGAGTATCCCATTGGGAAGAGTTTGGGGAGCACTGAAGAATGTTGAAAACCATTGGTTCAGAGCAGAAAGATACCTTTTTTTATTGTTGTCTGGAAACAAATCTAAAGCCATATTTTTTACCTTCCAGTGCAATTACATTGTTCCAGCCACGCTAGTCATCATCATCTTCATCTGCTTCCAGCAGAAGTCATATGTATCCTCCTCCAACTTGCCTGTGCTGGCTCTCCTTCTCTTTCTCTATGGGTAAGGAATTTATCATCAGAAGGATGACTGGGAAGGGTCTTAGACTTGCAAGGTGCTTACCTGATGCCTTTCCTCTTTCCAGGTGGTCCATCACCCCTCTCATGTATCCAGCCTCCTTTGTGTTCAAAATCCCCAGCACAGCGTATGTTGTGCTGACCAGTGTGAACCTCTTCATTGGCATCAATGGTAGTGTGGCCACCTTCGTCCTGGAGCTCTTCACCAATAACGTATGTTTCCCCAAAAGCTCCTCACTGTCTTGCAGTGCTATGATCTAGTTTGGTGTTGGTGCACGTTGCCTTTAGCAGCTAGCTTTCCAGAAGAGCTAGCCCCCAGCCTGTATCCATTAGCTACTAAAGCAGTTTAAACAGAGATTCTGATGGAAATGGGTTAAAGCCCACTTCGGCGACGTTCACAGAATAGTTAAGGTGGGAAGGGACCTCCTGAGATTATCTGGTCCAACCTCTGAGCAGGGTCAGCTAGAGCAGGTTGCTCAGGTGATCTCTTGGCAACCTCTTCCACTTCCCAGTCACGCTTAGGGTGGAAAAAAAAGTAATAGAATCATAGAGTGGTTAGAGTCGGAAGGGACCTTAAAGATTGAGTTCCAGCCCCCCAGCATGGAATGGCAATGGACTATTATAAGAAATAATTTCTTATGTCCAAATGAAACTTCCTGTATGTTCTTCATAAGGGGCAATTTCTGTCTACTGCAGGCCATTTCAAGCACTCGAGCATTTAGTGGCACTGAGTTTTGCCTCCTGTGGCAGATACCTCCCTAACTCCATTAGGAACTTAACTCACTTCATTTTTCCAAAGCCAGGTAACTCCTGGGGAAGGTGCAAGTTCCTCTCGTGCCTCTGTGCAATACAAGATGTCTTAGCAGGCCCCATTTGACCCACACTGGTGTGAAGCATTCCTTGAGAGAGGAGGTTGAGGAGACCCTGTGAGAGCTACTTGTTGATTGTACCACTGCCTGTGGGCATAAGGAGGCAGTCCGTGATGATGGTCCCTTTTGTTACAGGGCCTCTTTTAGCTCAGTAAAAGCATGTACATGCTTGAAGATAAGTGCCTGGCAGAACAAGGGTCTTTCTTCAGGCTGTTGTCAGTCCAATCTTGAGGCTAAGCCAACTGGAAGACAAGAAAGGAAAAGGATTACAGCCTCCAATATGGGATAGGAAGGGGGTACCCACAACCACTGAGATAACCAGTCTGTGCAAGCACAATTTCCCTGTCTCCTCAACCTCTCGCCTTCCTGCATGTTATCATTTGCAGATACTGCCTTTTGGACTGTGGGCATTTGGAGGAATGTCTCCTTTGGTGCAATTTGCTTGTATTAATAGCATCTTGAGCAACGCAACAATACTGACTCTCCAGAGGAACCATGGAACTGGCTCTTGGGAGAACATTTCTAATCCTTGAATTTCTGTGGGATTGCAGTGTTCGGGGAGGGAGGGAGCAGTAGCAACATTGGTCACACTTGACAGGTGGTGGCTACTTTCTGCTCACTAGCACTTGATTTTTGTATTAACAGAAGCTGAACAACATCAATGACATCCTGAAATCTGTCTTCCTCATCTTCCCCCACTTCTGCCTGGGTCGGGGACTCATTGACATGGTGAAAAACCAGGCCATGGCTGACGCTCTGGAGAGGTTTGGTAAGTGAGAGCGTGTATCACAGGGGCAGTGGTCTGAACTGAACAGGGAAAGCTTGAGGCTGCTCTGAATGAGCATCGTTTGCTCCTCTGGCTTTTCAGGAACTGAAAATGCACAATTTGCAGCACAGATCTGATCAAAGCTAGCAAGTCTCCGCAGCTGTTCTCCTTAGGCTCTTACAAGGACTGAAGAGGGCCTGGCAGATAGATTTCCAGAGTCATGAGTTATTAGGGGCATTAAATAAAAAGGCATAAAGCCAACTGTATGGAGAATATCATTAGGCCAAGCGTAAGGAGTGGCTGAGATTCTGGAAAGCTGGATATTTATTTTTTTTTCTCAGATGCAACTGCCAGGCATGAGTCAGTCTTTCTGTGCTACACTAACCTTTTGGGAAGGTGGGCCAGCTCTTCTTTGGCAGACTGAATTCTCTGGGCCTGAGTCCCAACTTTGCTACAAAAAGAAATGCACATGCAGCTACAGCTAGCTCCTTGTGTGGCCTGTCCCTTCCCTCATCCCACTGGCTGCTTTCCAGTTGCCCTGCTGCCGAACTTGGTGAGCTCTGCAGGAAGAAACACTAGTCCACTCCCCTTTCTCTGGAAAGGTGACTTTGCTTCTCATCTCATTTTGGCAGGAGAAAACCGTTTTGTGTCTCCTCTGTCTTGGGACCTGGTGGGAAGGAACCTCTTTGCAATGGCAGTAGAGGGCGTTGTCTTCTTCCTCATCACAGTACTTATCCAGTACAGGTTCTTCATCAAACCCAGGTAGGTTGTCTGCTCCACTTCACTGCTGCGGGCAGGTCATGTTTTCATTAGTGTCCCCCATAAAGTGGGGAGAATATTAACTATGGAGGCCCTGTCATCGTCTGCTAAGGCTTTATCATGTTGCTCTCTCCAGGCCTGTCTATGCCAAGCTGCCTCCTGTGAATGATGAAGATGAGGATGTAACCAGAGAGAGACAGAGGATAATTAGTGGAGGAGGACAGAGTGACATCTTGGAAATCAAGGAACTAACCAAGGTGACAGAAGAGTTCTGTGTTGGCACAAGACCATGCAGTTCACCAGAAGCCTCATTCAGAGGAATTTAGTGGGGTCAAGAGTGGACTGTGTTTGTAGTGTTGAATATGTATGGCTCTAACTATAGTTCTTTGACATGGTCCTTCTTATTCTTTTTCTTCTGCTTCCAGATTTATAGAATGAAACGAAAGCCAGCAGTTGATAGGATCTGCGTTGGAATACCCCCTGGAGAGGTAAGCTTATCTTGTCAAATCAAGTCCTTTGCTGTTACTGCAGTATTTAAGAGCAATAGACAGCAAAGGATAAGGTGAGATCAGAAACAGATGATGTTAAAATTACATCAGAGGAAATTGCCTGGAAGTTGAAGCAGTTTCTGATTCTGTGTGTGTCTGCCTTTGAAGAAGATACCAAACTCTCAGTGTCTGGGACCAGAGGCCAAACTCTTGTACGCTCCAAAGTTTGGCATGCCGTGGTGGCACTGTACTAAGGGGATACCACAGCTTGGTCATTTTCATAGCCTCTTAAAATGAAAGTCCAGAAGCTTTTTTTTTTCTGAAAATGTACTGGACGCTCACTCCCTCTAGCTGTCCTGAGAGTCAAGTTTGCTCCTTCCCATCTTGTCAGTGCTGAAAATGATGTAGCTTAATCCTGTTCTCAAATACACTGTGCTCATCTGCTCTTTTGTATCCTCAGTGCTTTGGACTCCTGGGGGTTAATGGTGCTGGCAAGTCATCAACTTTTAAGATGCTAACTGGTGATACAGATGTGACAGGAGGAGAAGCTTTCCTCAAAGGAAACAGGTGAAAGACCATGTATCTTCCCTCTGCTTTGTGTCAAAACAGGCCCTTTGCTGCTTTTTCCTTCAGCTCTCACAGCCTTTGTTCCATTTCCAGCAAGTGTAAACCCTGCCCCACTTTTCCCTTTTTCAACTCCTGGCATGTGTTTCAGCCATTTGCTAAGTCTGATAAAGTACTTCAGCAGCTAAGGAAAACTTAGTCTGGTAGTCACTTCTTGTACCTGCCCTCTTGTGTTTAAATGTCATATTTTCCAAAAAAGGGGGGAACAGGGAGAGAGGGGGAAAAAAGCATTTGGCCAAGACTGATTTCTGGGGTCCTGTATTTTTGTTAGTTCAGTTAGTACAAAAACCACTGTTTCACTTTACTTCTTTTAACACCTAAAATAGAAGTGTGTACTTGTGAAATCCTAACAAAGGGGTATTTTTTCTTTTACAGTATCTTGTCCAACATCCAAGAAGTCCATCAGAATATGGGCTACTGCCCACAGTTTGATGCTGTTAATGAACTGCTGACAGGGCGAGAGCACTTGGAGTTCTTCGCGCTCCTGAGAGGTGTTCCAGAGAAAGAAGTCTGCAAGGTAAATGAAAGGCCATAGGACCCACCCTGGTGACCAGCTCTTCCTGTTTGCATACACTCTCCCTGCAACACATGCAGTGCCACGACGTGAGGCTGTTGAAGATACTGTATGGTGAAATCTTGCCCTTCTTTTCCTTCCGAGGCAAACCATACTCACTGCGGTTTTTCAGTGCTGCTTACAAAAGAGTGCTAAAGTGAAGGGCAGATACTTTGGGTCCCGCGTTCTCATAGTGTATGCACTTCTCTACCGAGTGACTTCTTTCCTTTAAGAGTTTAAAGGCTGTGGAGCTGCAGGTCTTACAGAAGCTCACCTGCTGTCAAGAGTTAATTTTTCAAAGTTCCAGGGAGCAAGCACTCTACAGCTTAATGGAAGCCTGATGCTGGCTGTTACATCTTTCCAATTGATCATGCTGCGTCACTGAAGTGTTGCTATTTCAGCATTCAGACGTGGGGTTACACTAACAGTGTCTAGGCAATTAATGACAGCTGCCAGTACCATACAGCACCCTTCTCAGTGCTGTTTCTTTGAGTTAACAGCAGTTTTCACTGTGTCCTGGGTGCTGAGGCACAGGAGCTGCTGTAGGCAGGAGGGATGACATCTGTACCCAGTGCTTTGGATGGGGCCAGATCTGGTGCCTAGGGTATGTCCAGGTAGCTTGAGTCCCTCTTTGAGAGTAGTGATGATGGGTGAAAGCTGCAAGCTCCTTTGAAGGTGCTGATGAGTTCCCCTGCGTGATGTTCCCACCAACCCCATATAAAAAGGGACCCAGTTCTGGATATGATCTGAGTACTAGCGGAATCTCTTCCCCCTAACGCTTTTTAATCCCCAGGGCAACAGCACCTCATACTGGCTTCAGTAGTAAAATACTCTTGAATAACAAACCAGACCCTCCCCCATATGTTTGAAGGGCTGAGATGCACCACAGTGGGATTTCTGTGTGTCAGTATTGACCTGTGTGCTGCAAGCCCACAGAAACTGGAAAGTTAGCTAAACCAGTGCTGCTTCGAGCACTACAGTGGTGGTTAACGTGACTCAGCTTATAGTGAACTCATGTTCACTGGCAAATAAGCTGCACCCATTCAATTTTGCTGGCCTCCCAGGGACAGCATTGCATCTATCCTGATACAGAGGTGAACAGGGTGTTTAGAAAACCGTATCTGTGCCACATTAGATCCTTCCATGAGCGGTCCTTCTGAAAAATGTTTTTAAAGCCAAATAATAATAGCTATTAGCATCTGTGTAGATGTTGCTATGCTTGATTCAAGAAGGTTTTTGTGCTGTCTCTTAGGTTGGCGAGTGGGCGATTCGGAAACTGGGCCTTGTGAAATATGGAGAAAAATATGCTGGGAATTACAGCGGAGGGAACAGGCGCAAGCTCTCCACAGCCATTGCCCTCATTGGAGGGCCACCTGTGGTGTTCCTGGTAAGTCTGCAACCCTTGCTTATTACTATTTCCCTTGGAAGACAGAAAAATCAGGTTCAAATGAAGACTAAATATTTCACAGCCAACTAATGGTTAAATACATCATTAATCACTTGAGCAAAGAGCACATGGAAGTTAAGATTCCCTATTTGAATGTAGGTGCAAGCTATAATGTGTCTCTAGTCTTCCAGATCTGAAAAATCACAGGGGAAGTGGCAAACACAATGCCAAACTGCCAGCTGTGTAGCATCTTCACCAACTTAGTATTGCAACAAAGATTTCTGTACCTGCAAAAAACAGCCTTCCTGCTGAACATGAGTGAATCTTACTGTGCAGGAGAATCACTCCTGTTTTTAATAATTCAGTCAAAAATTGGAAATAAACATTTTGGGATTTTTAGATTAAAATCAAGGACAAACCTTAGGATTGCTAAAGTTCATAGTGCAGGAGAAAGTAGTCTAGTGCTCTATTCAAACAAGCTAATTGACTTCAACTTGTTTTAGAACTGGATAGTTCAACATGTTTTAACTGCGGAATAAGCAGTACTTCTCAGTTCTGAAAAAGATGCTTTCTAATTTAATATTTGGAGCATAAATTATTTTCTTATTTTGGAAAATTAATCAAGCTTGCTTATTTTCAATACTTCCAGTATGCATAATCAGAACGGACAGGTCATTTCAGAGATGAGGTATTTGTCAGCAGAGTGCAACAGCGTAATCTGGTTTTTTGTAAACATTCTGCAGGATGAGCCAACAACAGGGATGGATCCAAAAGCACGCCGTTTCTTGTGGAACTGTGCCCTGAGTGTCATCAAAGAGGGGAGATCAGTGGTGCTCACATCTCACAGGCGAGTAGCAGCCCCATTGTATCACACTCTGGCTTTTGGGCTGGGTGTTAAATTCTGCCCTTCGCTGCGGTGCTAACGACTGTACTTCTGCCTGCAGCATGGAAGAATGTGAAGCCCTGTGCACTCGGATGGCAATCATGGTCAATGGGCGGTTCCGGTGTCTGGGCAGCGTCCAGCATCTAAAGAACAGGTAGCTATTTTCTTTTCCCTTACACCACAGAGTGGCCTGCGTTCTTAGGGAGATACGGTCAGACTCAATTCCTTGGGAATGCAGCATTCCCCTTGCTATTCTGGCTATGGGAAACACTGCTGCGTTTTAAGTTGCACTTCTCCTTCAAAGGCACGTAACTCCTGTGCTGGCCCTCTTGCTTACAGGTTCGGAGATGGTTACACCATAGTGGTGAGAATTGCAGGCGCAAACCCAGACCTGAAGCCTGTTGAGGAGTTCTTTGGGCATGCCTTCCCTGGAAGTGTCCTGAAGGAAAAGCATCGGAATATGCTGCAGTACCAGCTTCCCTCTTCACCATCCTCCCTGGCCAGAATATTCAGTATTCTCTCCCAGAACAAAAAGAGACTCCACATAGAAGATTACTCCGTTTCTCAGACCACACTTGACCAAGTAAGTTTTAAGTAGCCTGTCAAAAGCTTCTTTGTGCAGAGTTAGGGATACTCTTACCAACTTACTAGACCTATATTTTAAGGTTATTTCAGCAAAGAATACTGAATTGCAGGACTAGTTCAAGAAGCTCAGTGTATAAGATGCCCTGAATTAATGAAAATGCCGGGTGATGTGTGACATGGCTTGCTTTCTTGCAGGTATTTGTAAATTTTGCTAAGGACCAAAGCGACGACGACCACACTAAGGACCTGTCATTGCACAAAAACCAGACTGTGGTAGACATTGCAATCCTTAATTCCTTCCTGCAAGATGAGAAGGTAAAAGAAAGTTGTGTGTGAGCCAATTTCAGCAAAGAAATGATGAGCAGAATGCAAACTTCCTTTTCCTGGGATAGGATACTCCCAAAGAAGAAGCTAGAGGAAGAGAAACTGGACACTCTACTGATAACCATTCAATGCAATGCAATACAATGCAATGAAAACAAAATTCCTTTACAGGGGCAGTGCCTCGTGGAGTCGTCTTGTACTGTTCTCAAGTGAAAGACTTGAACTTAGCTCGTTACAGTATAACTCTGAAGCTGTGGTAAAGCACCCATCAAATGCTGTGGGCTTTCAACCATACTGTATCTTGTCCTGTACAGTATGCTTTTACTAGGGTTGCAAAAATAGTTCATTGAGGAATCATGGCCAGTGGTTATTTATAGATATTTTAGACATGAATGTTTTAGTCTTTAAAACAATCATGTCGGGAGTGGGAATTTCCTGGTGCTACATCCATTGCTGGCAATGAATGCACCAAGACAGTGGCAAGAAAAGTCACCACCGGTGTTGTAGCCTTAGGTTTGAAAACTTACCTGACCAGCTGCTTTTCCTAAAGTGGCGTAGGTCAGTTGGTGACGAATCTGGGGCCACAAAGCAGTACTGTGCAGATGGGATGGCAAGAGACAGGCCATCGTATCCATACATCTCCATCAGTAAGTGGTGATATGCAGAACTGTGAACCCTGCAGATGCACAGGATTGTCCCACCAGCATCACAACCAATAACCTATTCTGACTAGGTTTTTGTGTAGTTAAGTACTCTCCTGCTCCTTTGAGGTACTGCAGCCGCTGCACAAACACCTAGTAGGAGGAAGTGGGTGAGAAGCAGACCTAGGGTTTGGACCACAGCAGCAAACTCAGTAGTTGTACAAGCTGCTAATGCCAAGAGCAAATTCTAAATCATGAGATGACACTCAGATATGTAATATCTGCTCTTTAACCCCTGCTTTGCACCAGAAAGGTACCCATCATCTGAAGTTACTGCTTAGCACAAGCATGTTGCCATTTCTGGCTTTGCCAGATAAAACTAGAAATGAGATGTAGATTTTTTTTTTAACAGTATTATTTATGACTTTAAATAGGTAGGTAGCATAATTAGGGATTGAAAGTGCTTTCAGTTGATCTTTGTAGCCACAGTATTTCTTTACATTATGCCTGCAATGCTATGCTCTCATTCTATCCATTCGGCAATAGCTACATTCATGATCTGACCAAGTTCCAGACTCTAGCAATCAGCTGCTATCTGCAATTACTGCAAGTTGTTCACCTAAATTTTTTCCCGTTTGGAAACTGATATAATGTTAGGTTAATGTGTAAGTTTCTGCTTCTGTTGTGCAGTGTAGTTTCAGTCATTAGGTGATCCCTAACTGGAGAATACACCTTTATTATACATGTGACAGAATCACAGAATGGTAGGGGTTGGATCATCTAGTCCAGCCCCCCTGCCAAAGCAGGTTCACCTAGAGCAGGTTCCAGAGGAACGCACCCAGGTGGATTTTTGAGTATTTCTGGAGAAGGAGATTCCACAGCCTCTCTGGGCAGCCTGTTCCAGTGCTCTGGAACTGCTTCAGTAAAAATCCCCTTCAAGGATAAGATGCTTCAAAAGAATAGTGTTACATCAGTCAATAATTTTTACAAATACAACAAAGTTTTACAAAGCCAGAATAATATTAGAGGGGATACTATTACATGGACAACCAATTCTTGTTCACATTGTACAACAGTCATGGGAGAGTATGCTTTCATTAATACACTTACAGGCCCCTCTGTCTTGCTTTTACATTCAGAAATAGGTTCCGTAATGTGGTTTGAACCCATGTGCAGTTCCTGGGCCATTCCTGTATGTCGTGCCTCTGCCTTAAATACCCCTACAGGGTCTGCACTAGTTCTTGATGCTACTCTGCCATGAATCAATCACGGACCATTTTCTTCTGTGAATGCCCATAGCAGCCCAACAAACAGTGACGAGGGTGGCACGAGCCTGAAGAAGGGTGATTACATATTTCCAGGTGTACTTGGTAATACTGACCAATTCAGCATTTTTAATACACAAACAGTTAAATATTTAGCACAAGTTCCCGGTCCCTGCTATGTCCTGCCTTGGGATGAAGTAAGAGCTTAATACATGCTCTGCTAAAGTGCCTTTTTCATACTATTTTTTTTTTTCTCTGTATAATACATTGCTAAGGGGATTGAGAAAGGAGTGTAATGGGGATTGGTATACCTCACTAAAAACATGCTTAGTCATTACCTTTATGGCATCGTCACCCTATGGGGATGAGTTACAGGGTGATGAATTCACCAGACTTCCAGGTGCAGAAAAATTACTGAACAGCTGAGCTACAGCCATGACTTCTCTGTAACAGGCTGCAGGTATCTTGTGGTATCATTGAAACAAATAGCATGTATTGAAGGCTTACCACTGCTAAAAATCACTATTACAAATCAGCATTAAGTCACCGAAGTGAAGGGCTTAAACTCTGCATTGCACAAAACTAATGCATGTAGAACCAGAACGAGTTCTAGGAGGATTCAGATTTGGTCCTGAAAGGGCTGTGGTTTGCTCTGTGTAACTGCTCATGTAAATGATTGACTTAACAGGAAACAAGTTACATCTTAATACTCTTTCCTTAGCCCACCAAAAAGAAATTCTTGATTCTTATTGCCCTGTGACTGTCGTGCTTATACGGAGTCTGCTAGCTGTGACAAAATGTTGCAGTAAACATGGATATTAACTGAACTGTTTCATAGCGCTGATCTGTCTTGTTTGCACTGAACAGACAGCATAACGCAACTCTCACATGAAGGTTTGCCATGGAATAAGTTCAGACAGCCACTAATTTACTCTCGTAAGTGTATGTTGGGGAAAAATCACTCTAGGGTCACATACAGTCAGTATATGAACCACTCTTGATAATGAAACTGCACTGAGGTGTTAACTTATTTTAAACTTTATTACTATTGACATGTTGCATCCCTCTTTGTAGTACACCTGTATTTTAGTAAGGAGTTGTATTTCCCCCATGGTTAAACCACCACTTTGTGCTTATCCTTCCCTCCTGAATTATAGTTGGTCCTTCATTCCAAGCACTTTATGCTATCTGTAATGGGATCTATTTTTGCACTGGAATATCTGTTAACTTTGCAAAAATCTAGAGAGATTTCACAACTGAAATTTCTAAGTTAAATCCTTAAATGGACATTTTCATTAAAAGCAAAAAAAAAAAAGTATATATATTTGTATTTGCTAATAACTGTTATGTGAAGTATTAAAAGGCACTCTAATTGCCTTGCATTAAGTAAAAAATAAAGCTGTTATGGCATCATTGGTCTTCAAAGTGTCGTTTTTGCATATGTTCTTTTGAGGAGTGCTTTTAGCAGCTCTTGTTTTGCCTGTTGTTTTTTTTTGGTTGTTGTTGTGAACTTTGCAAGTTCCAGTACCTCTGCAAATTGGCATGAGCCACATTCTATTTTTAGGTAAGTGAGGTGGCACAAGATTTGAAAGGCAAGTGCTATTTCTAGCTTCTAAAGTTAGTAAATGGAAAGGTCTCCAGCAAACACTGAAAAAAGTTATCATTGTAACTGTCAGATCCAGCTGCAGAGCATAACAAACTTACCTCGACGTTTAAATCCCAAGTCTGGTACCTGCCTCTGAATATTTCCATTAGAGAGATGTGGCAAGCTGCAACTATTGATAATTGTCCATCCTCTTTGCTAAAAATACCTTATACTTGTTTTCACTGACAAAGGAAAATGTTATGTTGGAGTATAAAGAATGTGAAATACCCTAAACTTAGCTAATACCAAATTACAGGAGGATCACTCACATTAATACTATGTTGATTTTGAACAGCATTTTACAAATGAAAGCAGAATAATGGTCTGATTTGCTCAAAGGAAAACGGATTTTAAAATTTTGCTTTCCTACTGCCTGTAGTCCCACTGTCAACCAACTAAATCCCAGAATCCAACTAATTCTTGAAGTTATGCTCATTAAGAAAATTCATCCTGAGATAAGAAGCCAATTAAAATTTCCTGTGTTTCCTGTGTTAATCTTGTGTCTCCACCTGGTGCTTTGGGTAATGTGCTTGATCTATCACCCTCTTGTCAGAAAACAAGAAGATTTGGAATAAAGTACACCTCTAACATCCTGAGTATTTTTCACGCTCAATGCTGGTGTCAAGGAAAATAGTTTCACTAAAAAAACCTGGGCTTGGTATACCTACTTTTTTTTTCCCCCCAGTAAACAAAAAAACAGCTTAGTTTTTGCATTCAAGTGGGGAAAAAAAAAAAAAAAAGTCCTGTTAGTTCGCTGTCCCATTTTTCAGCCTATGTTTTTCTTGCTTAAAAAAGTCCTTTGAGTTAACTGCCATAAAGCAACATTCTGAATGTGATGGTTTATCAGCCATTTATATTTTACAAATCAACTTCTTAAGGTGTAAGACAGTGGTTTCTGATCCTCCTGAGAGTGCTAAAGATGGCTCTGCTGGAGCAAGGAGAGCATGAAGACTTGGATATGGGAGCTGGGACCTGTTATACTCCCTTAGCACAGCAGCTGTGTCCCATCCATGCACCTTGGACTACAGCTGTGCTCTGTCAGAGCCTTCTGTGAGATGGTAATGCACTTCACAGAAGCAGTAATAGTCATGAGACAGCCTGCACAGATACTTCAGTAGAGATGTGAAGTCAGTTGCTTACTGCAGGTCAGTGATGTCTGTGGAAAAGCCTCCCAAGTGCCAGTTGGTGCCCTTTGAAGTGCAGAAGAGGATGCTCCATACCACTGTACGCAAAACACAAGTTTGAGTTTCTCAGTCTGCCCTGCTGCCATTCACTCTGCTTTACTGGCTCCAAAGCAACTTACCAAGATTGTTGTTGACCTGCCGAATGCTGTACTTGGAGAATGGGGTTTATCATTTCCCAGTTTAAAGAGAGTACTGTTTACAGCTCAAGCTCTTAAAAATTCATGCTTTCTCTAAGTTTATTTGGCTTTTAACAGTATTTCAAAGAATGTAAAGACATGTAGATCAGCTGAGTTTGGCTGCACAGTTGAATAAGAAGGGCTAATCCAATTTCAGCACCATAAACAAATATTAAAATACACAAGGCAAAGCATTATGCGTGTAATCCACAGTTCTGAGCAACAGTTTACTGAACAAAGAAAAGGCCAAAGTGAACTATAACAACAAAGTGAATGGATGCTCTTCTTGTGGCAGGGTTCATTGGGACCTGACCATCTTCACTGCAGCAACTCCTAGGGGCAATTCCAGGCACACTGATGTTTAATGTTACCCAGAATTAATACAAAGCACCCCACTGAGAAGTCTGATTAAAATGTATCTGGGTAAAAGACAATGGGGGGGGCATTCCTTCTTAAACCTGTATGTAGTAGCCAAGGCGTGATAATTACACGGATTACAAAAGTATGTTATGAAAATTATACCAGTCCTGAGCTGTAACTTTGGAAAAGGGCACTTAAGAGGTTTGATAGTGATCTAGCTATGCAGAAAAGGATTAGCATTTCAAAGGTTAAAATAAAAGATAGGTGCAGTGTGGTTCATGCCATAAGCAATATGGCTCGAGTTCTTTTTCCTGCAGATACAGGTATATCACTATAAACTTCTCTTTAGCAGTTGCTATCAGGGTGCAAAATTTTACTGATTTACAAATGCTAGTCATCAGCATTTTGCATCCATTTACTGTAAACTGAAGAACAATTGGCTCAGATCATGAGGGTATGACGATCCATGTGACGGCACTTGCTGACAGCACTTCCATCTGGTCCTTTCTGCCGTCAGTTACATCCTTCAGAAGAAGGTTACTTCAGGGGCGAGCATGGCAGAGGGATCAGGAGCATATTTTGCTGGGACTCCAAGAACCTGACACTGTCCCTCACTGAAATTAAATGCATATATAATTAAGACAGGGATATAACGAGAAATAATATTTTTTTCAGCATGCATGCAGGTAATGCTAGTGAGTTCTCTGGATCCATCATCTCTTACCAGCTGCTACCACTCTGGCATCTTCATGGGCACTGTGCCTTCCCGCTGCCCGGTGATCTGGGCTCTCGTTCCACCAGATCACGTGAACTGAAAATGGACAAATAAAGTCAGCTGAATACTGTTGTGCTGCCACACAACACGTACTGTAACTCCTAGCAGTCTCTCTTCACCTGCAAGGTGCCTTGCAGCGAGCAGAAACAATTCTCCAGTAAGCGGTGGGATGATCCTTTGCTGAGCCTTTAAAAGGCTTGACTCTTTAACATCAGATCTGAGTTTTTTAAGATAGCAGCACCCGGCTTAAGCCTATAACCCAACACACAAAGCTGGGTTCAAGGACTGTTTACAGGACTTTGGTGATCCACACCAACATTTCCATCAAGCTGGCCAATCCTGATACTGGACAAGGTCTTGCCCCTCTCCCTCTGCCCCTTCCCATGCCAAAGTCTGTCCCAGAGACTGAGCACTACCTGTGTTAAGTAACCCATACTCTGTGTGGAAAACACCAATCAGCTTGGTGTAGCCTGTGTTGATGTGAGCATTGATTGCAGCTTGAAATGCTTCACCCCACAGTGCTGGCCCACCAGGCTTCATCTGGAAAGTAACCCATTCGTATACTCCTGGAAGAAAAAGGAAAGAACCAACTGAAGGCAGGAAACACAAATTAATATGCCGGTTCTCAAACAGTGTGTCAGGGCCGTGATGTATTTATGGTGAGACCAGTACTGCCGTTCCCTGACCACAACACCCACAACATCTCGCGGCATCCAGGGGCTCACAAGACCACACCAAGGGGCTCACTAACTGGAGCTAGTTCAAGTGCAAATGGAGAGACTTGAGGAACCGAAGGCTTCACACAAAGCCCAGCTTAGCAGCTTTCAGTGTTGCCTGGAAGTTTGGGGATATTCAGACCACTCTGCAACAATCACAGATGCTCACGCACATTTGCAGGATTTGGATAGCTGATTGAACCATGCAGGGCGGCCTTTTCTAAGACTGGTGGTGTTTTCTGGCATTGAAGTGGTTTATGACCTTACAAGCCCCCTTTGACTCCTGGCAATTGGTCACAGCAAGATCTGAGGGCATGACCAACAGACCAGGACCAGCTCAGCACCTCTGCTCTGCCAAGCAATCTCCCTTCTGTGTAGACAAACGCTGTGATTTGCTGAAAAAACTCCAGTCCTGCTGTGAGACACGTTATCCATCTCTTTTCCATTCTGGCAGTTACTCTAGATCACAGTGGCTGACACTTTAATAGGAAGCTAGACACTTGCCACATGGCAATGTATGTCTAGCCTCATTCTCCTGCAATGTGCTGGAGACGATAAACTGAAATGGGACCAACATGTTTGAAAAGGCAGCTCTCCAGTTTTAAAAGAAAACTGGACTGCTTTCAAACTGAATTTTAACAGCACAGCAATCAGAATCACAGGGAAATAAAGAACAAGGATTACTGTACGTATGCACATGCTGAGGGCTAAAGCAAGGCCTGTTTGAAATCACTCCATGAAGCAAAGTCTGCAAACGTTCATAAACTGTGGAACAGTTTACTGGGGAACAATACCACTAATACCACATGTGCTACAGAGAGAATTAAAATACATCAGGGCAGGACATCTACACTTAACCTGAAGATTGTTACAAGTGTGCTTGACTTGCATGCATCCTTAAAAAGTAGGGATTATTTTTGGTTTTGTTTTTTTTTTCTAAACTGTTGCAAAAGCAGTAATATCAAGCAAATTGATAAAAGAGAAAGACATCTGTGAAAGAGAATAATCATTTTCTTTAGTGTCTCCAGGCAGTGTACTCCCATTGACAGCTCATAAAGTCATAGAATCAAAGTATGGTTTAGGTTGATGCAGCCCAGGATGCAGCTGACTTTCTGGGCTGCAAGCGCACATTGCTGGGTCACGTTAAGCTTCTCATCAACCAACACTCCCAAGTTCCTCTCCTCAGGGCTGCTCTCAATCCATTCTCCACCTAGTCCGTATTTGTGCTTGGGATTGCCCCAACCCACATGCAGGACCCTGCACTCGGCCTCGTAGAACTTCATGAGGTTCACATGGGCCCACCTCTCAAATCTGTTCAGGTCCCTCTGGATGCCGCGTTAAGCTTCTCATCAACCAACACTCCCAAGTTCCTCTCCTCAGGGCTGCTCTCAATCCATTCTCCACCTAGTCCGTATTTGTGCTTGGGATTGCCCCAACCCACATGCAGGACCCTGCACTCGGCCTCGTAGAACTTCATGAGGTTCACATGGGCCCACCTCTCAAATCTGTTCAGGTCCCTCTGGATGCCGTCCCTTCCCCCCCAGCATTTCAACCACACCACACATCTTGGTGCCATCAGCAAACTTGCTGTGGGGGCACTCAATCCCACTGCCCATGTCACCAACAAGGATGTTAAAACAGTACTGGTCCCAGAACCAACCCCTGAGGACCACCACTCATCACTGGTCACCACTTGAACATCAAGCAGTTGAATGCAACTCTTTGGAGTATGACCGTCCAGCCAGTTCCTCATCCACCAAGAGATCCATCTGTCAAATCCATGTCTCTCCAATTTAGAGACAAGGATGTCATGTGGAACAGTGTAAAATGCTTTGCTCAAGTTCTGGTAGATGACAGTGCAAGTACAGGAAGATTGCTCTGACCACTATTATGGCGCTGCTGTTTTGCATGTTCCTTTAGGCAATTCACACACCTGTTCACAACCTTAACGACCAGGGCTGTAGTCAGTTACTGATGTAAGTCAGTGTAAAATCCTTCTTAAAAACCTTGTGCCTCATCTGTGTTATGTCACCTTTTTCACATGGGTGTATGTACACGCGCTTGTTATATAAAGGGTTATAAAACCGTGTAATACTTTGTTTAAACTTTAAGCCATTTTTTGTTAGTCCATCAGCATCAGTAACTTTATCAGCAAAAGAGAAGATAAGCTCACCTCCTTCTTTTGGAGGCTTCCCAATCTGACACCAGGGAACCAGATACGCAACCTCATTGTGCTGCTTTTCCATCAAGGGGAGAGCTGCGGAGATGAATTTTCCCTGCCAGTCCTTGTCATTGGCTAGTGCGTGTCGGACTGCTGTTCTGTGGGCAAAATCCTCTGTAAGAAAGGGGGAAAAAAAAAAAAAAAAAAAAAAATGCACTTAACATCACATGAGACTCAAACAAAAGGTATAATTATGAGGCAAGTTGCACTTAGATAAGTTTGCAAGTGGTCTTTTTATACAGCATATTAGCTCGAAGCAGATGTGGTAAGTTGCCTTTAAATTCTGCAAATATCTTTGCTTTAGCTCTCAGATTTAAATGGTTTCAAGCCAAACCAGATTTTCCAAGGAAGTTTATAAAAAAGTAAAGTGAAAGATTCATATATGGCATCCAGGGATGATTGGATGTGGCAACTCTTACTGAGGAAAAGGAGATTCGGAAAAAGCACAGTGTGTAAGGAAGTGAAGTAGGAAAGAAAATTCAGAAGGAATATTAGCCTACCAAGAGAAAATGCAGAAAAACATAAGTTTCCGTTTATATAAAATGACATTAAAATTACAAGTGTAGAAGTAATGTTTGTTTGTTCAGCTACATAAAAAGTTATTAAATGCCCCAAATCCAGAACTTTTTCCACAAATCCACTGAATTAAGAATGTCTGAATTTCAATTGTTCAGGCTGCAGTGGCATCCTAAGCAGTCTATAGACAGATTTCAACAGTTCAAGAGAAAAATCCAGCATCTGAGAATGGGGAAAAGCCTTGAGAAACAGCAGTTATCTTGGGACCAAGAGAAAAGTATACTGATTAACCACTAGAAAGATATAAGCAGAGGTCTGATGGATCAAGGAGAAATTATGTTGTACCTTACACATGGAAACACCATTAGGAAAGAAACGGAAACTGTTAAGTTTTTCCTTAGTTAACCATTTTAGAAGTTTCTCGTAGATTATTAAAAATGGGGTGTAATTGAGAACAATTACACACGCATATAAACATACAGAGGCTGCATATAGATTATCTGCATTTATATGTATTATGTTCCTAAGGAGGTCTCAACGTTTTTTCAGTCCATTTTGAAATCCTGAAGACATCTGTGGTTCGGGAACGGGCCCTAAATTAGAAATACTTACCACGAACTGCAGCACTGTGCTGCAATTCCTCTATTACACCTGTTTTGAGCAGAGACCTCTGTTTAAGAACAGCTATAACTCTCTCACCCCAACATGTCCAAATTGTCCTGACAGGCTCTGCAGTGTTCTTTTCAGTAATCATCAGTACAGGAACAATTTATTTCTTTTATTTTTATATATATATATATTTTCTTACAGTGAGAGCAACAAATAGAAGCTGGGTAAGTGTTCCCTTTGCCTTCTTGCCTGGGAGGCAGGGAGCACGGGGCGAGCAGAGCAGGGGGAAGGGGTGCTGGGCATACCGTACTTCCACACGTGGACAACCTTATTCATTGCTCCCAGCTCCGCAGACCAGAATCCCACCAGCTCCGAGTGAGCCGTGCGAAGATGGAAGTACTTGTTGACCAGCTCCACAAAATCCTTCATCTTTGACGGCTTAATATCATAGGTGCGAATTTCGTAGAAAACGCTATTTTTTTGCCTGGGCCCTGTAGCAAGGGATGCATGTACCTGAGAGAAAACGTTAAGAAAAATAACTAAAACTAATTCTCAAGCCAGAAAACTATCTTCTGTCTAATTTCTAGACTTTATTTTAAAAAGTGAGACTCTATAGATATATATACTGGGGGCTGGGAGAGGAAGTACTTCACGATCTTGTGACTTTTTTCCTTGGAAATAGTTCCTGTGTGCATTATTTGCTGCAACTCCTTTTGGCAGTGCAACAGACCGTGATGTGTCTTCCACTTGCCACACTCAATTGTTTAATTATTAAGCCCGTTAACAAAGCAGAATTCCCCTTCCCCCGTAATCTTTCCTCAGGAAGCCAGCAGCAGGATGCAAAAAGTCAAAAGCGATAAAAAGGCAGTTGGCTGAACACACTCTTCAGAGTGCTGATGCCACTGAAGCAGAGGAGATACCAACATCTGCCCGCCTTGCCCTCACTCAACCAACTCACACTCCTGCAACGTTCTCTAATTGCAACCTTACACCAGCATTAGCAAATAACATCTTGTTGGCAAAAGGAAGAAAAACATACCAACGCTTGGGAAAAGACTTAGAATCATACAATCATCTAGGTTGGAAGGGACCTTCAAGATCATCTAGTCCAACCATCAACTTCACTCTGACAAAAAAAAAATCACTAAACCATGTCCCCCAGCACCATGTCAACCCGTCTTGTGAACACCTCCAGGGACGGTGCCTCAACCACCTCCCTGGGCAGCCCATTCCAATGTCTAATAACCCTTTCAGTGAAAAAATTTTTCCTAATAGCCAACCTGAACCTCCCCTGGTGCAGCTTGAGGCCGTTTCCTCTACTCCTGTCGCCTGTCACTTGGGAGAACAGACCGACCCCCATCTCCCTACACCCTCCTTTCAGGCAGTTGTAGAGAGCGATAAGGTCTCCCCTCAGCCTCCTTTTCTCTGGCCTGAACAACCCCAGCTCCCTCAGCCTCTCCTCATAAGGCTTATGGTCATGACTTGATGCCTTCCAGCAGAGGGTTGCTAAAGTCAGCATCCTTGCCCTCCCCTGGCTGCTTCCCACGCCCCAGAAGAGGCCTGCCTTCGCAGCTGCCTCAGTAACCTGGGGACACGCTACCCACCTCTCAAACTAAACTTAGAAAAGTTAAGGCCAAACCAAATCTTTGGCCCCTGGCCCATATTTGCACAGAGGCGGCTGCAGGACAGATTTTGGACATGACCCACTCCACCAGCACCAAGCGGGTGTGCACGCCGGACGGCTCAAGCCATGACATAGCGACGGCCAAGACCAAAGGTCTTGTTTCCTAATGACCCCTTGGACGAGCACACATCAGGCTCTGGTTGCCACATGTCACAGCTTCTTCTAGCATGTACGCTTTGAGAGTCCCCACAGGATCCTGAATGAGCAGTGATTGGGGTGCACCCTCACAACAGCAGTGATGAGGCTGGTGCCCCATTTCTGCAGGAAAAGAGAAGCCACCGCGCTTCCTGCCGCTCGGGCAACCTCTGCCCTACGTTGGACTCCCTCCAGTAGTTCCCTGCAAATGGGTATGGTGGGGGGAGAACTTTGTAGAGTAGGATAGATGGTTGGACTCGATGATCCCAAGGATCTTTTCCAACCTGAATGATTCTATGATTCTCTGATACTGTGATCCAGCGAGAGCCTCACGCCTGCTGTACAGAGGCACTCAGGAAGGCGAGGTAGGCAAGGGGGGGGTCCACCTGCCACCCCAAGCATGGACTCCTCTCCACTCACTCCTCCCCTCTAACCTACCGCCGTCTGCCTGCCGGCGGTGGGACACAGGAGCCACTCCATCTTGGGCTTTTTGATGATGGTTGGTCCCATGTCATCCACCCACCCACCCATCCATCCGTCCATCCACCCCCCACTCACTCATCCGTCCACCCATCCATCCGTCCTTCAACCCCACCACTCATCCACCCACCCACCCACCCATCCATCCATCCGTCCCTCCATCCATCCATCCTATTTTACTTTTAGGGTGTAACCCTTCTCTCTCCCACAGCCAGTGTCCTGAGGGCTACTAAATATC
>NW_015091111.1:1400997-1427512 GCF_001431845.1 Calidris pugnax
GATATTTAGTAGCCCTCAGGACACTGGCTGTGGGAGAGAGAAGGGTTACACCCTAAAAGTAAAATAGGATGGATGGATGGAGGGACGGATGGATGGATGGGTGGGTGGGTGGGTGGATGAGTGGTGGGGTTGAAGGACGGATGGATGGGTGGACGGATGAGTGAGTGGGGGGTGGATGGACGGATGGATGGGTGGGTGGGTGGATGACATGGGACCAACCATCATCAAAAAGCCCAAGATGGAGTGGCTCCTGTGTCCCACCGCCGGCAGGCAGACGGCGGTAGGTTAGAGGGGAGGAGTGAGTGGAGAGGAGTCCATGCTTGGGGTGGCAGGTGGACCCCCCCCTTGCCTACCTCGCCTTCCTGAGTGCCTCTGTACAGCAGGCGTGAGGCTCTCGCTGGATCACAGTATCAGAGAATCATAGAATCATTCAGGTTGGAAAAGATCCTTGGGATCATCGAGTCCAACCATCTATCCTACTCTACAAAGTTCTTCCCCTACCATACCCATTTGCAGGGAACAACTGGAGGGAGTCCAACATAGGGCAACTAAGCTGATTAAGGTATTAGAGCACCTCCCTTACGAGGAAAGGCCCAAAAAGATGGCGCTATTTAGCCTCAAGAAGAGAAGACTGAGGGGAGACCTTATCTATGTTTACAAGTTCCTAAAGGGTGGGTTGAAGGATGACGGTTTCCAGCGACAGGATGAGGGGCAACGGGCACAAGCTGGAACATGGGAAGTTCCATTCAAATATGAGGAAGAACTTCTTTACGGTGAGGGTGACAGAGCCCTGGAACAGGCTGCCCAGGGAGGTGGTGGAGTCCCCTTCTCTGGAGATCTTCAAGACCCACCTGTATGCAGTCCTGAGTGATGTGCTCTGGGCAATCCTGCTTTAGCAGGGGTGCTGGACTGGATGATCTCTAGAGGTCCCTTCCAACTCTAACAATTCTGTGATTCCATTAATATCCCCCAACACCACATCTAAACGACTCTTAAACACATTCAAGGATGGTGACTCAACCACCTCCCTGGGCAGCCTATTCCAATGCCTGACTACTCTTTCTGTGAAAAACTCTTTCCTAATGTTCAGTTTAAGTCTACCCTGTTGTAGCTTGAAGCCATTCCCTCTTGTTCTAGCACTAATTACCCGTGAGAAGAGACCAGCGTCAACCTCTGTACAATGTCCTTTCAAGTAGTTGTAGAGTGCGATGAGGTCAGCCCTCAATCTCCTCTTCCTCAAACTAAACAGTCCCAGCTCCTTCAATTGCTCATCGTACAATTTTTTCTCCCGGCCTTACACCAGCTTCGTTGCCCTCCTCTGCACTCGCTCCAGCACCTCAGTATCTCTCTTGTATTGAGGTGCCCAAAACTGGACACAATACTCCAGGTGTGGCCTCACCAGTGCTGAGTACAGGGGGATGTGAAGGCTGGTCAATGGATGAGGGTGTGGATGATGGGCCATCTTCAGCGGAGGTACTGCCAAGGTCAGAAAGGCCAATGCCCTTTACAATGCCCACCTCCATGATGAAGGAAAGAAGGATTATAGCCGTAGGCAACTCCTGTCTGAGGAGAACAGAGGGCCCAATATGCCAGCCAGACCTTCCTCTTAGGGAAGGCTTAAGAACACTGCTAGGTTGTGTAGGGATGGGGCCCCTATATCCCTCCCAGGATGTGATACCTGTCCCTGCTTCCACTGCCTGTGCATCTCTTTCTTGCCTTTAGTTTGACCAGTAAGTTTCAACTCAGCCTTGCTGGTCTCTTGCCTTCCTTTCCTGAGGATCAAGAGCTCCTCTGGTCTATAGAAAGTTCCCTTAAAGGTCTGCTCCCTTGTCTCAGTTTCCCAGGGGATACTGTTGACTAACTTCTTGCAGAGCTGGCAGTTTGCTTTCTTAAAATTCAAGGTCCTGACTTTGCTCTTCACTTGACCCAAATTCCTCAGGACTGCAAACTCCGCCAGTAGAAGAGGGAAGATTTAGACTAGATATGAGGAAGAACTGTTTTACAATGGGGGTGGGAAAGACTGGAACGGGTTGCCGAGAGAGGTGGTAGATGCCCGTCCCTGGAAACCTTCAATGTCAAGTTGAATGGGGCTCTGAGCAACCTCATCTAGTTGAAGATGTCCCTGCTTATTGCAGGGGAGGGTGGACTAGATGACCTTTAAAGGTCCCTTCCAACCCAAACTATTCTATGATTCTATGGATGAGAGGGGAGGGGGAGGGATGGATGGCTGGGTGGATGGCAAATGAGCGTACACCTGAGAAGAAATGCTCATTCAAGTTACCAGGCTTCAGTGCATGAAATGTGGTATCTCTGTCTCTGCCTGAGTTTCTGAATACAAGCAAAAAGTATCCTGATTGCTTGAGGAGACCTGTGACCCTGTCACCTACAGGTTGCACTGTGACAAATCAGTCAGTGAATCAGCCGCCCTCCAGCATTTGTAGGATCAAGCTTCAAATTGTATGGACAGAAACGTATAGAGTCCTCATCCAGGAGAAAGCCCTGTGGGTGTTTTCTGTAGCATTCTTCTGGGTAAATCCAGGCTTTGTACCAGGGGTGTGCAGTGCCAAGCACTGTCACCCCATTACAGCCATATGCCCAACTGTGTAGTTCCTACTACAACAGGGTTACCTAGGGGTGGGATTTTGTGATGGCCGAGACTGTATACCTTTGCAGAATTAGGTATTGGCCAAAAAAAGTGGAAAGATAAAGTTCCCATTGGTGTCAGTGCCTCCAGTGTTTTACCTGTGGGAAACAAGCCCTAGCAAAGGGTGGTTGATGTAACCACCTAATACCAATATTAACAAGACAATATCTTTCATGATTCCTCTTAATAGGGGCAGTACATTCCTTTCTCCATCTTGAGTAATTAATTTTGAGGGCCTCTGCATGGAATTAAGGTGAAGAGAAAAATGATGGATTTGTGCCTAAGGAGCTTTCATGGTTTTTTTCACAGTTATGGACAATTTTTCTCTTTCTTAAAGACAAGGCCATAAAGATACAAACTGTCTAAATGAAAATGAGATAGAAAAAGTAGTTCTAACAAACACATTAAAAGAGTGGTGCAGAAGGAATGAAGCATCTGCACTGCATATATGTTATGTGTTCATTTGCAAGTGGGATTCTTGGCTACATTTTTTATATCAGAAGAACTAGCATGAAACACGCTAAAGTGTTTTTGCAATATGGCATGAATAATTCTCATAGTTTCTACAGCAGAAGCACACATGAAAAGTGATTGCTGATGCAGTTATTGCCTGTTTAAGATTGGTTTAATATGTTGAGTTTTTTCACTTATGAACAAATTGCATTTCAGCTGAGGGCAGGGAATGAGATGGTAAACTCTGAAATATTTAAGGTTCTCTTTTGTTAATCTTATTATATGGATGAAGTAATGTTCTTCATAGCCATGTTGTGCTGGAATATTCCTTCACATTTTTAAAAGCTTCAGTGTTTATTGTGTGAAATTTTCTTGTGTTTGCTTTCTCATTGGGAATGATCACACAAGCTAGGAATTCAATTGAGTAGTCGTAAAAAGCATGTTTTGCTCTTGCTAACCTGAATAGTCAAGAAGAAGCTTTGCTTTTATATTTCACAGAATCACAGAATCACAGAATCACAGAATTGTAGTGGTTGGAAGGGACCTCAGAGATCATCGAGTCCAACCACAAAAAAAAACAAAATAAAAAAAAACAAAACAAAAAAAAAACACAAACAACACCAGCTCCCACCACCTAAACACACAACAACAACCTCCAACCAAAAAACCATCACCCACCCACACAGCACCCCACCACAAACCAGTAATTTTGGGCACTAGAGCATGCCCTGAAGAACCATGTCTACACGTTTCTTAAATACCTCCAGGGATGGTGACTCCACCACCTCCCTGGGCAGCCCATTCCAATGCTGGATAACCCTTTCAGTAAAGAAATGTTTCCTAATATCCAACCTGAACTTCCCCTGGCGCAACTTGAAGCCGTTACCCCTTGTCCTATCATCTGTAACTTGGGAGAAGAGACCGACCCCCGTCTCTCTACAGCCTCCTTTCAGGTACTTGTACAGAGCGATAAGGTCTCCCCTCAGTCTCCTCTTCCCCAGACTGAACAACCCCAGTTCCCTCAGCCTCTCCTCGTAAGACTTGTGCTCCAGACCCCTCACCAGCTTCGTTGCCCTTCTCTGGACCCGCTCCAGCACCTCAATGTCCCTCTTGTGGTAGGGGGCCCAAAATTGGACACAGTACTCGAGGTGGGGCCTCACCAGTGCTGAGTACAGGGGGACGATCACCTCTCGGGCTCTACTCGCCACACTGTTCTTGATACAGGCCAGGATGCTGTTGGCCTTCTTGGCCACCTGGGCACACTGCTGGCTCATGTTCAGCCGACAGTCGACCAACACCCCCAGGTCCTTTTCTGCCAGGCAGCTCTCCAGCCACTCTGCCCCCAGCCTGTAGCGCTGCTTGGGGTTGTTGTGACCGAAGTGCAGGACCCGGCACTTGGCCTTGTTAAACCTCATCCCGTTGGTCTCGGCCCATCGATCCAGCCTGTCGAGATCTCTCTGCAGAGCCTCTCTACCCTCCAGCAGATCAACACTGCCACCCAGCTTGGTGTCGTCTGCGAACTTACTGAGGGTGCACTCGATCCCCTCGTCCAGATCATTGATAAAGATGTTAAAGAGAAGTGGCCCCAGTACTGAGCCCTGTGGGACACCACTCGTGACTGGACGCCAGCTGGATTTAGCTCCATTCACCACCACTCTCTGGGTCCGTCCCTCCAGCCAGTTTTTAACCCAGCAGAGGGTATTCCCATCCAAGCCATGGGCAGACAGTTTCTCCAGGAGGATACTGTGGGAGACTGTATCAAAGGCTTTGCTGAAGTCCAGATAAACAACATCCACAGCCTTTCCTTCATCCAGCAAGCGGGTCACTTTGTCATAGAAGGAGATCAGGTTTGTCAAGCAGGACCTGCCCCTTGTGAACCCGTGCTGGCTGGGCCAGATCGCATGGGTGTCCCTCATGTGTTGCATGATGGCACTCAGGATGATCTGCTCCATGATCTTACCAGGCACCGAGGTCAGGCTGACAGGCCTGTAGTTCTCTGGATCATCCTTACGGCCCTTCTTGTGGATGGGCGTCACATTTGCCAGACACCAGTCGGCCGGGACCTCCCCATTTTGCCAGGACTGCTGGTAAATGATGGAGAGTGGCTCCGCAAGCACTTCTGCCAGTTCCCTCAGCACCCTCGGGTGGATCTCATCTGGTCCCATAGACTTGTTTGCATCTAGGTGTTGGAGCAGGTCCCTCACCATCTCCCTTTGAATTGCAGGGGCTTCGCTCTGCTCCCCGCCCCTGCCTGCTAGTTCAGGGGTCTGGATATTTAGGGAACCCCCTGTCCTACTACTGAAGACTGAGGCAAAGAAGGCATTTAGGACTTCAGCCTTCTCCTCATCTTTGGTCACTATGTTACCTCCCTTATCCAGTAGAGGTTCTCCCAAGACCTCCTCTTGCTATTGATATATTTATAGAAATTCTTTTTTCGTGTAGTCAGAGAATAGAAAGGTGAATGTGATTTTTGTATTTGAGCAAAACAGTTCAATACAGTGCAGAGTTAAAATGTAAAAGAAACTGCACTGAAACTCAGTGAAGTCCTGAAATGATTACCTGAAACAATTCAGCAAATGATTTTATACAGCAAGTAAGTTTGAGAAAACTGCTTATGAGTGCAGCTAAGGATAAGCTGAGATAAAATTTGTCGAGAAGATTGTTCTTTCAGCTCTGCATTTTTGCCTGGAACTTGAATTCACTATACCCCATGATATTTTCTCATTTATGTTCTTCTAGAAGTCTAGGGGTATCTTCTTCTTTCCACGTGGATGTGGCAGAGCCAGTGGCGAAACAAGAGGGTTGTGCCTCCAACTCTTGCCTGCCACTCACAGGTCTATCTACTGATACACAGAATGGTAAACGGGAGCTGTGCTTCATAGATGTAAATTTCATAACTCACAGATGGTATTGGACATCTGCGAATGACAGTGTTGATTTTGTAGAAGAAATAATAGTGGATAGTATCTGTTACAAATCCTTTCTGATTGGAAGTTTTAATTTTGGTACTGAACTGATGAATCAAGTGAAAATTTCAATTAATGTACCTATGACTGCTAGAGCTCCCCGAGCTGAAATGGTTTATTAAAAACTTTTGTTACTGATGGAAGCCAAAGCTCCATGGAGGAAAAATGCAGGAGGGTGATTTGTGCATGTTAGAGCATTTATGCACTCCCTGCATGCAACATTTTCATCCATTTTTGTTTTCCCATGGAACAGGAAACACTTTTAGTTTGATCTGTATGTGACTTGTGAATGTGGGCAAGCACTGGATAGGATTTTTTCATTTCCTTTGTACTTGGAGTGGAGCTGGTGATCACGAAAGAAAGGTAACCATCTGGGTCAAAAGACAATGCTTTCAAAGCAGCTTATACTTCATTTGTAATGTCTGCTTAAACACAGAGAAAGTGACTCAGAGTTTTGGAAAATGAGAAAGCACAGCACCAGCTCCTTTGCTAGGGAAGATGTTCCCATTTGTGAATCACAGCTTTCAGTTTCCTACTGCATGAGGGATAAAACAAGGAAATTTCCTTCTATTTATCCATAAATCCTGCACTGTTAAGTTCCTTCCTCAGAAAGGGGATATTTCTAAAGCAGGGGAGGGTATAACTCACCACTCATTTTCACGGGCAGTAGAGTTTCCATTACATAGCGCAGTGCCATTGATAGGCTTGAGAAAGGTGTGCAAGGATCTTGTTTAGTGTAAGTGTAATACATGAGGTTTTCCACTGTTATGTTTTCACGGATTCTCTCATGCTGAGTGCTGCCCTTCCTCCCTCTAATTGTGCTGCTGGGTGCGCAAGCAAGAGGTGGTTTCCTGGTTTGCACACAAGGCAACATTCCTGAATGTAATGCAGCCTTGGTACCTTCCCAGAAGGCCAGAACATGTAAATATCCTCTGGTTTCCATTCTCTCAGCGGCTCCATACGAAAATCTGAGTAACAGCTTATCAAACTTGATATTTTCTGCCCTGTTTTTCCGAGCCAGCTTGCATTCCTCATCTCATGAAAACAATCTGCATTGTAGATAAATATTTATTGTGTGGCACTGATGAGAATGCCTACGAGGACCAGTGTCATCTCTGTTTGTTGATGTAAGAGTCACATTAGTGTTCTTTGTACCCAGAGGCTGAGGAGATGCTTGGACCAGGGCATGTTCAGGTGCCCTGCCAGGCAGTGAAAGAGCATCAAGAAAGTTGGTTTCATGTTTTTGCTTTCACAGAATCACAGGATGGTTAGAGTTGGAAGGGACCTTAGAGATCATTGAGTTCCAATGCCTCTGCCATGGCCAGGGACACCTCCCACTAGAGCATCCAGCCTGGCCTTAAACACTTCAGGGATGGGACATCCACACCTTCTCTGGGCAACCTGTTCCAGTGCCTCACCACTCCGCTTTGCCGGAGAAGGCAGGGGGAGGGCAACACAGTGCTTTACCTCTCTGGGAAAACAGGTCTCTGCTGTCCACTCCGAATTTATCCATCCACACCTGAATACGCGCTGAGGTTTGACACAGTCCCTGACCACCCTGGGATGGAGTCCACCAGCTGTCTTGACCTGGCTGAGAGACCACAGCCGTAGAGAGCTGCAGAGCAGGAAGATAAAGGGCAGAGCAGGCGCTGATGGCTACCTGGAAGGGAACTGGAGAGAGCTGCTTCATGCTGCTTGGTTTTAAAAAAACACATGGGCCTGATGTTTGATGTTGTGGCACTTTGTGTCATTGTTTATATCAGCACTAGGACGTTCTCTACTCATCTTGCAAGTAGCTGTAGCACAAACCAGGTGACAGGCCACTACATCTGTTTGAATAAAATTCAAAATAAAACATTTGGATGCGTTTCCTAGTCTTTTTTAGAAAACGTGTTTCTTAGAAGCTTGTTGAATTAACTTCGCCTGTTGTTTTGTTGTTTTGTTTTTTTTTTTCCCTGGGAAATCTGTTTAATAATTCCAGAAGAAGGAACATGTTAAAGATAACACACACACTGAAATGCTTCAATCATTTTTGTATAGTAAAATGCTTTTCTTCCAAACCTCTGATTTAAAAAATAAAATAATAAAAAAAAATCCTATCAACGGGCCAGAAACATTATATTTAAAGTATTTAAAGGCTGTGTTAATTGCTTGTGCTTATTACTTGGCCACTGTAATTGCAGTTGTTCCTCTCAGAGTATCTACATGGGCTTTGTGAATTATATTTTTAAAATTTGAGAGTGAAATATTGCTTTTAGTCAATCCCTTTTTTCAGTTAATTAGGCAAAAAACGAATGCTCTGCTTGCATGTTCTCACAGACGGAGTAACATAAGGTAGCTTCTGCCACTGTGAGTATTTCAAGCACTATGCAGCTGAGAACTGGGAGGTCTGTGCTATGAAGAGCATGGAAAGGAGACAACATGGGTATGCAGATGGAGGTTTGCACAAGGAAGACCTAGCTGGGTTCCCTTTTGAGATTAGCGTAGACCTGCAGCTCATTACCCTAAAGAGCTGCAATCATGTTCTTGTGCAACCTGCTCTAGGTGGACCTGCTTTGGCAGGGGGGGTTGAACTAGATGATCTCCAGAGGTCCCTTCCAACCCCGTATCATTCTGTGATTCTGGGTTAACATTTCACTTCACAGGTACTAACTAGCTCAACTAACATCTCCCCCAATAACATTGCGACCTGAAAGGATGCTGATAAAATACACAGATCCTCTTTCCTATGTTAAAATTCTCTACAGCCTTCTCTTATTTCCTTCTCTTGTCTATATGCAGCAAGCTGTCTTCTGGAGGTGCTGAGTGAGATTTTCTCTAGGATTTAGCTAAAGTTGCACTTGTGTTCTGAACTCAGGTTTGCTCACAGAGAAGTGAGTATAAGATAGGAGCTAAGTATTCCTTTAAGGCAGGCTCTAACTTCTCTAGTATCAAAGCAGGTAAAGCCAGGTGGCAGAGATCAATCTTTCAGGGCAACCCCCCAATTCCTTGGGCAGGTGTTTTCTGGGTTTCCTACATGGTTTTCTACGCACAGACCTGGACATGTTCAGCTTGGAGAAATCAAGGATGATTTCAGCTGAGGATGGAACAGTACTGTGCCTCCTATCCTGTCTGAAGCCTTATGTGGTAGAGGAAACAAGCAGAGGAAACAAGCATTGGATTTGTATGAAGGAAGATGGAATCCAACACAAGACAGCTACTTGGGGCAAGCACCTTCTTACCTTGTAGTCCCATGCCAGGCCCAGCCCAGAAGTGGAGAAAGACGTGGTCCTGGGCAGCCATAAGAGAGGGGTGAGGCTAATAGTGACCACTTTCCTTTCTTGAGTGATTTCCTTTACCCTGTCCCACCTTGGGTTTAAGACGAATGCCAGCAGGCCACTCTCAGACAAGTGCATCCCCTCACGTTGTCTTGCTGCTGTGCTTGTGCCACGGGGAAGCCCTGACTGGCCAGCTGGCCCCCTCAGCTAGCCCCTTTTTCCTCTGCTGCCCTTGCGAGCCTGAGCCCTGCAATGCCCGATGTGGAAGGAGAGCACTGCTGATCTGCCGTGGGCCTGGTTAGCCTGGGTGGAGAATCATCAATGCTGGCACATAGTAAGCATGTAATTTCTAGGCATTTTGCCCTTTATCTGTGATTCGCTGTAATACCAGTAATACCGCTTATGACATTGACCCACGCAGCCTGCAGCGAAAGTCCCAATGGCTGCGTTAATGAAAGGAACTCTGTGGTGGCTGTGCTTGGCCTTTTTGGGGTTAGAAGCAGCAAGTCCTGTTGCTCTTTTGTTGTAAGCAAGCTCTTCTGTCCTAATCCAAATCCTGAGCTTGAGATTAAGTCCTGGAGGATTTTTCATCAATGAAAAGCCCAAAATAATGAGTGAGATTTCTAAGTAAGCCTGAGTTATCAACTTCAGTAACTCAGCTCTTCTCATTATTAATGCATTGCTTAGATAAACATCTCTTTCCTGTAGAAAAACAGTCTTGTCCCACTTGCTTGGAAAAGTTGTTCCTTCCTTCAGTCTCTGTAAATAACCTCTTTCAAGGCTTCCTTTGGCTGGAGTTGCGTTGGAATGAATACTGATAATAGACTTCTCTTTCTGCCTCAGTTGCTCTTCCCTCAAGCCTTAGAAAACTTGCTTTTCTTGGTACTGCAAGATGAGAAGCTCTCCTGTTATACAATGTCTCTTGTCAAAGTTCAGGAGGCACTGCTGCTCTTAAGGGTAATGAGCTGCAGGTCTATGCTAATCACAAAAGGCAAATTTGCAGCAATACTTGTCAGCTACCTCTGCGTCTGTCCAGGATGGTGTCATCACCATCTCTGTCCTCCCAATCTGAATCCCAGTGCAACAAGCTGGACTACTTCATCTACCTGCGAGTGACACATGGTTAACACAGGTTGAACGTGCTGAGCAGGGTATAGCTCAGTTAAATAAACCGATGGGCTAAGAAGAGGGAGGCTGGGAGCAGAACAGACAAGTTCTGCCACTGTGCTCCTCAGAGCAATCCCTGGAGTAGTACTAGGCAGCAAGAGCTGTGAAATTCACCTCAGCACCCCTGCTACCACCCAGGAGTGAATGTAGTGCCTGAATAAACTGCAGATAGACAGATATAAATCGAGTGGACATGCAATAAGAATGTTTCCAAGCGGACTTGGCTCACCTGGAGATTGTAACTTAAATCAGTGCCTGCTCCCTTTTACAAAAAAATATGGGCTTCTTTTCACTCGCTTACATCTGTCTGTGAGGAATTAATTCACTCAATAAAAAGCAGAAAAAAGCAACATTGGTGTCTTTTAATATGCCCACACAACCTCAGAAAATGCTACGAAATGGTCCTCCTTGTGATTGTTACTGCAGAGAGATCTCTCTTATAATTTAATGTCTTAAAACCGGAACAACCCAAATCTTTCTCTTTTTGAGCTAGGAAGCCCATAAAACTCCATACAAAGCTTTGATACAGAGTCTCTTGGCCAATATAACTAAAGGAAGGTGATTGTGTAGAAAGTTCTAGTCTGGAGGAAAAGTCTTATCTGTAAGCATTTGAGTGATCCCATGTGGATCTGTCCTGCAGTGATACAAAAATAAAAAGACCAGCCTGAACCAGAAAGCATTCTGATACTTCTAATCATCTTTTAGGGAGAAGGACTACACCTATTGTAAGAGAGAATCCTCCCAGCAGGCTCAGAAGGTTTGATACTAGGAAATCCACGAGTCACAGCAATGTTAGGCAAATCGGTTTAATCATTCACTTGGAGGGCTACAGATATCAATACCTACACATGGGATTCCTGGTATTCTGAAGTCCTGCACTTCCCTACATTTACTTGGAAGCTACTGATATCCCAGCACTTTGATGTAGTTACTCCTGAAGAACTTTGACTTTTAAAGACACCTGTAGTATTTCAGAACACAATTTTAAAAGTAACTTCTAAAAGAGAACACCTATCCACGTGGAAGTCTGTCATAACAGTGAGCTCTTCCACCAGACTTCACAACATTTGCACAATCTTCAACTTCATAAGGTCATGCTATGCTAAGTTAAGCAAGTTGTTATTTCCAGAGCTGTCTGCCAAGTGAAGGAGCTATGAACTGGGATTCAATTTGCCTAGAATCAGACGCACTGGGAGCAGCAGAACTTGCATTTGAATCTAGGTATTTCTAGCTCCAGGTCCCAAAAATGTGTGGCATATAAGACCGGAACATTTTCTTCATGCTCAGTGACAGGTAGCTGCAGTAATCACTGCTCAGCTCTAATGAGAAGGTAGACTGTTGCACTTTTGCTTTATCCAGCAGGTAGGCCTATCATCTCAATACAAACAAGTTACACAGGCAGCAGCACTTATAAGGAAGGCTGAACAAAAGCCAGGGTTGTTTTAATTTAGAGAAGAGTCGACTCAGGGGTCATATGATCCTTTTTCATGTAATTACAAGAGTGCTTCAGGAGAGGAAGGTGTAATCTGTTCTCTCTGTCCGTGGTGGATGAGATAAAGGCAGCAGGCTGAAATTACAGGAAGGGAAATTTAGATTAGATGTTTTCCACTTAAGATATGAAACATTTGAAAAGATTGCCTGGGAGAAAGTAGGATATCCAAGCCTGGAAATAAAAGAGATGGTTAAAATGGTGTTCATGCATTCACAGAGCTGGTGTGATTAACATTTTTAGCCTGTGGAATATGGACCCCAGAGTAACAGTCCATGAGACATGCAGGGTTCATGCAGCATGCAAGGGCAATCAGAAAATAATTTAAATAAACACCTCAGTCTGGAACCAGCAGGGATGTGACAGATCTCTGCTCTAAGGAATTATTTGACGTGTTGCAGGCAAAACGGATGTTGTTTTTTTTTACAAACCATTTTGTAAAATGGTAACACTTTGACCAAATGTTGAATAACATGCACATACACCACCATCCCTCCTAATTGCACCAAGTTCTGAAATACTAGATAGCGTGTAGGCTTTTCTTTCCTGATTAAAGTGAGGCATTTCTGACTACATGACTTTCTGGGTTCCACCCCCCTGAGATCTTGTCTAAGATAATGTTGATTTCTGAGAGAAACTAACCATATTTATACCTGGAGATTTTTACAGTGTGTTGGTAACAAGCAGCTACTGCCAAGACCCAGTCCTTTATCACTGAAAGCTTGCAAGAGCCTTCTACGCTTTGAGTGACTACAGAGACAACCAGGGATTCCTCAAGATTAAACATTGCAATGCAGCTCTGCCCCCTATATGCCATGAAGAGGTTCTTGCTGGGACTGACACAAGCTCAGGAAAGCGTGGAGAACAATGGACACCATGACATAACCTGGTTCAGCTGTTTTCTTCATAATTCCTTCTCTGTCTGCGATGTTGAGGCAGCAACTTGGGTATTTACCAAAGAGTTGCCCTTTGGTAACCAGGAACTCTTCCCTCTTCCAGCAAAGAAAGTTAAAGACATCTCTAGTTGGCAGAATTTCAAAGGGACCAGCTGTGGCGTTGGCATTAAATGACCAAGAAAACTATGGCCTTGTTTGCCTGCTAGCAGGGCACATGAATCACAAGGAACTTCCACCAATGGCAACAAAATATACAATGCTTTGTTAAGTCTCCATTCCTACAGATTCACGCTTTCGGCCCTACCTCATGCACTCCTATCAGTATTTCCCATCTCCCGTTTGTGTTCTGCTGGATACATCTGGCAGGCAAAACAAGTGCCTAGATGAGTGGACCACTTGCCAACGTTGACTGCTGCCCAAAGGGATATGCTCCCCATCTCTCCCTCAGAACAAGCATTAATAGCATTAATAAAGTGCCAATTTCCATTAACCTCATTTTCCCTAAGACCTCTGTCCTACTTTTGTTTGAAATTAGCTAACTAGTTCAAAAGATATTACGGGAAGCAGACAGATGAACAAACAGATAACAGGTAGCATAATCACGCAAGCTCTTGTTTTCATAGAAAACAAGGCTAAAATGAGCACTGTTTAATCAAATTGTTGCTGCCCATGAACTGGTCAAGTCAGGCACTCAAGGGAAAGCCTGGGTCTCAGAAACCGGGGCATCAAATCCAGCATACTCCTCGGAAGGTCACACAATATAAAAACCCTGCCCAGGCTGGTTCAATTGAATCCCCATTGATCCTGCTTCAGCAGACTGTAGGCACAGGAGACGAAGACACCTTTGTGGCTGAAGGATGGGACTGAGTTCAGAAGGGCTGGGGTTGGTCCCCATCTGTGATGGTGCCTTCTCTGGGACTGCAGGGAGAAGCTAAGGTCATGGGTTGAAGGATATGGCAAGGGGGGAACTGCAGAATCTCATTACAAAGTATTGCCTTCCAGACAACTTTCTAGCCTTCCTGGTCATGTGAGTCATAGCAAAACATCGGCTTTTAAAAAAAACATCACTTGGATTGACCTGGGAACGTTTTGAGTAAGGAGCAATGCTTAGGAAACATTCTGCACACTTTGGTATCTCACACAGAGTAAGCAATAGTTATATATATAGTTTTGAGTGACCATATTTACTGCAATATGCTCTGGTCTTTGAAAGCATTCCACTGTGTTCATCTTCAGGATGGCTTTCATTCTCCAGTCCACTCCAAGGATATGGGTTTTTCCCATAGTCATCCAGTCTGTCACTGCAATATCATTTGCATTACATAGTACCATTCAGTGGATGATTCCAGTTCATGTGGGGACTTTTCAACTGGTGGCTTGTTTTGCCTTCTTTAGAGAAGACTTTCATGGCTTGAGATCGATTAGTCACAGAAAACAGGTTGTGTGGTGCACATACTACCATCTCCCAGACCTTCTATGGGCTCTGATCTATAGGAAAAACCATGCCTGTGGTGGCTGTTAAGACAGATGATGATCTGTTCAATTCCACTACCTTTCTCTACCAGATCTCCAGCCACACACATTGGCCAAAGTAAATTGCTGGAGTCTATGCCCAGCCCTGTCAATTCTTGTAAAGCATCCCTTGGATCCCAGAGATCTGGTCTTATTTAAGAGACCAGATTCAGACTTAATTCAAACACAGTTTCTAAAGAGAAAAAAGAAAGGATCTTTGCCAGTCTCATTTAGCCAGGTCACCTCAGTGGACATAGCACAATGCTTCTTTTTAATGTGTTTAAACGTTTTCTATCCAGAAGAGACCCTCGGTGAGGTACCTGCAAATCCTGTATGGCTTGAGGCCCATAGCCTTGATACAAAGATTACCTTTGCAATGTTCATGTTGCATTTAAAAATGCATTCCCTGCAGGAAATGCAGGGATGATGCAGGAAATGCAAAAAGCATTCCTGTCATGCCAGCAGATGATACGGTGGTTTTGTGTTATTATAAGTCCGCAGTATTTGTTTTCTTTGGAGATCAAAGCCATTATTTAAGTAAGTCCATTATTTAAGCAAGCTATTTCAGCAATAATCACATTTCCATTATGGGAAGCAGAAGGGTTTTCCATTGTTCTCTTGGCTGTTGCTAGCCCCCAGTGCAAATCCATCTGCCTGCCATAGGTGTGTCCAAAGAACTGCTGCATGAGGTCTTCTTTGGAAAAGCTGGACCTTTATATTTTACCTACAGAAAACAGTGGCCTTCTGTTGGTATCAAGGGAGCTGCTAACACTGACAAAAACTGAGTTGCAAAAAGAGGCAAAAATCTCCCATCCAACTCAGATAATCCCCTCAAACTCAATTCCAAGGTGTGAGTCAGGTTTATTAATCTGAGGTCGTTGATTGAAAGGTGTTCCCCATTCAAGCAGGGGGGAGGAGGGACAAATCTGAGTGCCTCAGAATATCATTATCTTCTTTTTTGACCCAGTACCAACAGCTCAAGGTCTGGCAACCCAGGGAAATTCAGGCCCTCCTTGAGGGCTCATTTGAGCAAAGCTCACTCCTGAGACAGCTGGGCTGGCTGGCAATTTTGTGGCCTCTTTTGGATGTGGTAAATGCAGTGGAGCTCATGCTTCAACACTGTGCTTGATTAGTGTTTAAAGATGTAAAAGTGCATCTGAGATATTTGGGCCCCAGTTTTATAAAGCAGTTCTGTGTCTGCCTAATTTCATGTATGTGACTGTCTTCCATGGGACCAAACCATGTGTTTTGTAGAGACTGAAAGGCGCCAAGCTGAAAGAAATCTGGTTTATTGCTATGCAAAGAGCAGCCTTTTCATATAGACTGTAACACTCACTTGCATCTGTGGTTTGATGGTGTCATTTAACCTCTCTACCTTGGTTGTTTCATCTGAGAAGTCAGATTGCTAGGGTTTGCCTTTTTGACAGGTGATGTAGGAGGATTAATTCATAAGTGTGCACCCTGGACTTCAGAGAAGTCTGTCAGTATGAAAAACTATAATTAAGAATTGTTTGTCTTGTACTTGAAAACACTTGCACATCAGCCTTATCCTGAGCGCAGACGACTCTTTGCCACCACTGCTTAAAACAGTAAAGGTTGAATGTGCTCAGCAGGAACAGAATGAGACTAAAATTTTACTTTTAAGACAACCATAGGAAATCAAAAGTTTGGGAAGAACCTAAAGCTTCTAGAACCAAGGGAGACTCCAGAGGCCAAAGCAGTGAGTGAGAGCTTTCCACTGACTCCAGCCAGCTTTGAACAAGCTTGCTTCTTCCACAGCTGTCTCAGATAGCTATCATTTCATCACCATACATACCTCGTCATCTTCTGGTTCTCTCAGAAAACAGGAATAAGCAAGCTCTTCAAGACAGGAGACAAGTCCTTCTGACATCAAGGAAAGGGAAGAGAACAACGTGTTGCTTCAGCGCCAGCTATCAAAAATATAGCATCCTAATTTAAAAATATAAATGGAAAAGAATTGTGAAGGATGAGAACACATACTTGTGGGAGTGAATGGCTTTTTCCCTTGGGATGAATTTGAACTTGGATTTGATCTTGAGATAGCTGTGGAGTTGTAAAGCTGGTTTGATGGAGTTGTAAAAAGTCAGTATGACACTGAAGGGGAAAAAAAGTCAAGCTTTTGGAAATGGAATAAAGAAGGATTTTTGGATTTGAGGGAGTCAGGAGCAGCACATCTGTTTCACCTGTAGATGCTGGATCCACATGGAGATGGTGAGTGATAGGGAGTGGGAAATGACAGGCAATGCCCACCAACGCCCTTGGTTGTTCAGATAAAAACCTGCTTTGCAGGAGATTGGATCTCCATGTTAGAGTATTGTATTGTCCATTACATGCCGTCTGCATTCCTGGTTAAGATTTTCTGAAAGTAAAGGGAAGAAAAGAGACAGATCTCTATAGCCTTCTAGCCTGGCTTTTGTTACAGCTATCTGGGGTGCAGAGGAAGATATGTGGAAATGGTGAAAACTAATGCTGAGGGCTATAGCACCGGAGCAAGCATGAGATCTTTTATCCAGTTGCTGATGGAAAAGTAAGGCTGAGGTAAAAGGTGAGGGGAGCAAAGGTGGTAACAGCAATTCATCTGGGGAAAAAATGTGGGAAAAAAGCTCAGGTGGAAAACGATGCTTCTTGGCTCGAGCATTCTGTCTGCACAGGGTGGGCCTAAGTAGATGTGGCATTTGGCATGACTTCCAGATGGTGGGCAGGAATGAGACTGGGGTGGGTGGGAACTTCCTACAGCTTTCCTGCTGCTTGAAGTAATGTTGAATGTCGAGTCTGTGCACCCATCTCACTGATGGAGAGCTGGTCTCTGGCTAGGGGCAGGGTGGGAATGAATAATTAGCTGGGGACAGAGCAATAACAAGATGATTAATGTTTGCTGGGGAGGTAGGGAACACGAGACTGGGGATTTAGAGCAGTGGGGCTGGGACCCTTCCCTGAGGGGCAGCCATAGTGTTTAGCAGGAGGGCAAGGGGTCTGAGACCTCCTGTGCTGGGGTCTGAGTTTGAGTGCTGTAGGAGGCCAGAGAGGTGGGGCTGGTTGTGAGGAAGGGGGGTGGTACTTGAGAGGGTAGAAATTTAGAGGATGCGTGCTGGGGTTGACATTTGGGGAGGGAAAAGTGAGAAAGGAAGAGTTTGACAAGTAGACTGGGATCCTGCTTTGGAGAGGAGCAGGAAACGGCAGATGTACACGAGAGGGGAGGACAGAAGTCTTTCCCTGGTAGCCCATTTTCTGCCCACCACTTCAGTGGGTAACACCACGCGTATACTCCCTGTTGCCCCATGCAAAGCTATGCATCCCTTCTTGATTTGTCCTCCAGGCACCTTGGGGGTTTGCTTTGGGGCTTTCCATCCAGATGACCCTTCAAGGCTGATAGCCCAGGAGGCTGTGCAGCTGCCTTGTGTGGCAGGCTGCCTCAGGAACCCAGCTACAGGAGAAAATGCTGTACATCCCCTCCACCCCCCTCATCCCAGTCTGGGGATGCAGCCCTCTGAGCTGCAAGCTGTTACCATGGTGCTGCACCCGGAGAGGGGCTGTCTCTGGTGTCACGCTCCGGCTGGACACACGATACCTCCAGCTCCAGTCTTTTTTGGCTCTGGCTCCTATTTTCTGTTGGGGGAACAAAAGGTGTCTTCCTTTGTTTGGGAAATCTGCCAAAAGACCTGCCAGCAGAGACCTTCCACTTCCGACCAAAGTCGGTATCGATCTGCTCACACTGGCTGGGCTTTCTCTGCCCTAATGAAAGGTGCTTAATTGTCACCATTTAACCTTCCACCCGATGCGTGCTCACTGCCTGGGGAGATGGATATGGATGTGCCCGGCTGTTTCCAGCTCTTCGTTGTCCATACCTGTTGAAGCTTTGCTTAAGCAGAGAAAGCAGATCTTGTTAGGACTTTTCTTCCCGGCAGTGTTATTTCCCTCTTTGGCTGCAGCATTTCAGGCAGTGGCTGCTGTGTGAATGTCCCAGAGCTGCGAGCCATAATGATCTCATTTTGGGAAGGACAGTGGGGTGATGTGACTGACATTTACCTGACTCTGAAGGCTGCTTGTTGCCTGTCAATGCAGTCATAGTTGTAGCTCCAACCGTCCTCCTCTGACTCAGGTTTTCCAAACACTGGTAGTGCTGTAAAAACCTGCTATTTACCCTACCAAAAAAAAAAAAAAAGGCCATTGACTAAATATTCCTTTCCTCTCAGTTCTCACTGGCTTGGTATCTGGTGTGCAGTCTCAGTCCAGTCTGAGCCATCTGTGGCAGGAGAAAGAAGACACACATGAAAAGGGGAAAGTTGTACAGGGGGACTTTCACAGGAAGATGCAAGTGTCTAAGGATGCCAAAAACACAAAGCCACAGTATCTTGGCTTGAAATGTATGCTTCCTTTGATCACAACATACCATATAGTTGCAGTATTTGGCATCTCCTTTTGGAGGTCAAGACAAGAATGGTTTATGTGACAGGCTAATGTTTCCCTAGGAAGGATACCATTCTGTAGAATTGCATATATTATTCAGGAGGGGAAAAGACCACCTGGAGCATTTCTGTTCTGCTCAAATATAGTGTGTTCCCCTCACCTGTGTGTTTGATTGAGTGTGCTTTTAAACACCTCTGCTGATATTCATGTAAAACAGTCTTTCTTCTTATGGTTGTTAGTCTAGACGGGCTACTTTGCTAGTGAATCCACCTGGGTACCATACGCAAGCACAAGGCAGGGAATCACTGAGTCTAGGGCACATAGGGTTCTGAGAGGAAGACCCCTACGAGTAACTATGTGTAGGCAGATGCTTTGCAGACTTATTTTGAGGTGGTTGATTGGAGTGAGACCCGAGGAGGGCCACGAAGATGATCAGAAGGCTGAAGCACCTCTCCTATGAAGACAGGCTGAAAGAATTAAGGTTGTTCAGCCTGGGGAGACCTTATAGCAGCCTTCCAGTACTAGAGAGGGCCTAAAGGGGAGAGACTCTTTGTGACGGAATGAAGTGATAGGATGGGGGGTAACAGTTCTAAACTGAAAGAGGGGAGATTTAGATTAAATACTAGGAAGAAATTCTTTACTGTGAGGGTGGTGAGACACTGGAACAAGTTGCCCAGAGAAGTTGTGGAGGCCTCATCCCCGGTAGTGTTCAAGGCCAGGTTGGATAAGGCTTTGAGCAACCTGGTCTAGTGGGAGGTGTCCCTGCCCATGGCAGGGGGGTTGGGAGCTAGATGATGTTTAAGGTCGCTTCCAACTCTAACCAACTCTATGATTAGTTGGTTCAATAAAGCACTGTTCCCTTGATGAACACACGGCTGCATGCTTCAGTCTGGGAGAGAAAGGTCTCTCTTTCCTTGTATTCTTCCTTTGCTTTTCTGCTAGGCACCATATCCTCTGGGACAGAGCTGAGGAGCTGTGTGTGTCAGGTTTTCTTGTGGGGCTGAAAATGCTGGTGTGGTGCATGCTCTGTGCTAGCAGACAGTGAAAAAGAAACCTTCCCTCATATCATCCCGAAAGCCAAATCCTGCCTTGCTATATGAATGACATTGCAAATTAAACAACCTGTGATTCTCTCCTGTACCATTTATGTGGGAAGGGAAGGAATCTTGGTGACCCGATCCCTATGAACCTCTCTTACTAGCAACGACACTGAGATACTGGGAACTGGCTGAAATTTGCTTTTCCCTACCTCCACTGTTGGTGGTCCCATTGCTGGAGCACCCTGGACTCCTAGACCTGGCCTCTTGTTTCCCTGTCTGAAGCAGGATGGAGGACTTTCCCCCACCCAGGGGGATAGCCGGGTTGCATCCTTAGTACTGGGGAGCAGCAGGAGCAGAAGTCAGTAGGACTTGGCAGTCCAGGGATAACCATCTATTTCTCCATCACTTTTGGAGGTGCTTGGGAAGAAAATGGCCGACCTCAAGCTGGCTGGGATCCTTCCTTGGGTTCTTCACTCTGGAGTCCTTTTAGTAGGGCCCCTAGATGACACACACCACGAATCCTGCATGGGGCTGCCACTTTTGAAGGGAGTGGGCAAGGAAAAGATTTAATGACCTGTCCCTGACGTGGGCTCATCAGTCCCACCAAAGTCCAGGGAGCTGTGGCTGTTTGCTGGTCAGGGGATGGTGGTTTTGGATATCACTGATGATCTGCTCAGAAGGTACAGACTTGCTGCAGATGGGCTGATTTCAGGACCATGCAGCCTTTTGCCATAGAAAAGGACAAAAAGAGAGATTTGCTGCAGATGGGGAAGGGAAAGCTGCAGGTGACAAAAGACAGGAGGTGACAGCAGAGACCCAGGACGTAACCATGAACCTCCAAAAGCAGGGACATTCAGCAGGGTTTTCTGTGTCCTTCAGTTTGGCTTGAGCTAATAAGGAGATTTCTAAAGACTTGCCTAGTAGGAGAGATACCTGTGCTGTGAATAATAGGATATCCCCAAAGTCTGATGGGTGGACTAACAAGTCTCTGAGATTTCCCATCAAATGTTCTAATTTTGGCCAGTTGCAGGGCTCCCCAAGCAGGGAATGTCAGTCATTTCCTTTCCTCCCAAGAAGCATGTCAGAAGGAGGAGGGAATGAAGTGAAATCTCTGGAGACGGAAGATGGAGCGTCTGGAAAAATTATGTTTCCTGGAGTCCTGGGCACAGAAAGACCCTTGAGAATTTTCAATGGGGGAAGGAGCAAGACACAAGTCAGTTAACCCCTTAAAGGGAGGCTTGCAGGAGCTTTGGGTGGGAGGCCATCCCAGCCTGACAGCCTGCAAGGAGAGAGCCACATGAAGAACAATGGTGCTGGCACAGCCAGCACAGCATACCCCTCCTCACAGCCATGCCAGGTAACTAGCCCCTGCCTGCACCAACCCGTTCCCTGACCTGGGGCAGTACTGCAGTGTTGTATTAGTGCTATCTTACTCTTCTTAAGAAATAACAGAAAGGTTGCTCTCTTTAAACACACAGCCAGTTGTTTCCTAGTCTGCACTTTATCTCCAAATCTGCTGCTCCCCCTGTGCTGTTGCAGCTGGTTTCCATCCTTAATTCAGAAAGAAAGGGTTCTGATGGTGACTCTGTTTTTCTGAGCAAAACAAGAAAAAAAAAAAACACTTTTCCCAGCTGTGTCCAGAGAAATCCAGACACGCAGAAGAAAATCCAGTAAACGATTAACTCAGTCTTTCCATCTGTGGATAATGGTATTTCTGGTTGAACTTTTTATTATTATAATTTATTTTTTTTATTGCTAGCCTTATTCTCCCTCATAGAGAGAGAGAATATCTATTTGATTTGAAACGCAATGTCCTGAGCCGTTTTCTGGAGAGTACCTGGATGACGGCTTACATGTGTTTTTTTCCCTTTTGAATGAGGAGGCATAAGCTGGAAGTCTTTCAGTACACCTCTCATCTCCCTGTGAGAGGAGCATAATGAGCAAGAGACCACCTTTGTAGGCAAATAATTACAGAGTTTATGCATTGGTTATTCTTTACAGACCACTGATTATGATACGCTCTTTTTTTTTTTTTTTCCTGAGGGCTTGGGCTGGTGAGAGAAGGTACTTTCAGCTATGATTTTTTTGACCCAGACAATTAATGTCTGTCTTAGGAAGTGGTGGGAAGAGGCTGGTGCCAGCTGCCTGGAACAGGCACTGACACAGAAATGCCGTGATGCTCAATCCATGCCTCCACCCAGAGCTTGCCCTCCTGCCAAGGGAAAGTACCCTTGGCAGTGCCACGTTGGGACCAAAGGGAGGTTTGATACATGTGGTATGGTCAGAAAAATCGGTTTAGTTTTTTCTGCTCTGCTCCCACTCTGGTGACCAAGTGTGGGGCTGCTTGACAGGCACACCTCAGCAGCCCCTTGGCACTATGTAACTTACCCATTTTCCTGTTTCTTGACCTCCCGCTTTCCACCCAAGACTCCTTGCAAACAAGCGATCTACTGTAATTACTGTTTTGCCTTGGATCCCAGTTTTGCTACACGGCATACCCAAGCTTCATGTTTTCAATACCATTACCTAGGCAACCTCATGATTAGTGGACCATCACTGGTGTTGCCAGGTTCTGCTCCCCAAAATAACCCCAGCAACTGCCGGTGCAGTTTGGCCACTTCTCACACAATTCCCACTTGACCCAGCTGTGAGATCCAGCCTTCCCTCATGGTGCTTTCACACCACTATCTGCCACGGCCAGCAACTTCTGGCACCGTCTCTGGTTTCCCATGCCCTGTTTGCCAGCCCAGGCCACAGCTGGGTTGCTTGCTTGGTATTGGCTCCCTGCTCCCCATCGTTGCCCTCAGCTGAGCCACTGACCCAGGCTGGATATTCCTGCAGAGTTGAGTGTTTACCATCGTCAAAGAGGTTGACTGGTGTGTGCTTGCCTCTGCCTTTTTATTTATTTACTTATTTTTACTCTAGGTTGGGCTGTGTCAAAATACATGCTGTACACTCAAACTCAAATCCTTAAGCAATTCGGAGTGCTCTGTGGATGCGACAAGCCCTCATAACTACCTAGCAAGCCACCAGTTTTTGTGTCAGCTTTTGCTGCAATCTGTTTTTTGATATAACTAACTGGAAAGGAGGCTGTAGAGAGGCCGGGGTCGGTCTCTTCTCCCAAGTCACAGGCGACAGGAGTAGAGGAAACGGCCTCAAGCTGCACCAGGGGAGGTTCAGGTTGGATATTAGGAAAAATATTTACACTGAAAGGGTTATCCAGCATTGGAATGGGCTGCCCAGGGAAGTGGTTGAAGCACCATCCCTGGAGGTGTTCAAAGGACGGGTTGACATGGTGCTGGGGGACATGGTTTAGTGATTTTTTTTTGTCAGAGTGAGGTTGATGGTTGGACTAGATGATCTTGAAGGTCCCTTCCAACCTAGATGATTCTATGATTCTGTGAAACTTAGATCAAGCCTTTGGACAAAGAATACAAATTTCCTTCATAAGTGTGCTAAATGCACCCCATTTCTCTGCTGATTGTCTGTTCACAGTAATGTTTTTGAGATTTAATACAACTCTCATGCAGAAGGCGATGATTGGGGGTGTTGGTGGATGAGAAGCTCAACATGAGCCAGCAATGTGCACTGGCAGCCCAGAAAGCCAACTGCATCCTGGGCTGCATCAGGAGAAGTGTGGCCAGCAGGTCATGGGAGGTGATTCTGCCCCTCTGCTCTGCACTTCTGAGACCCCACCTGGAATACTGTGTACAGCTTTGGAGTCCTCAACACAGGAAGGACATGGACCGGCTGGAACAGGTGCAGCGGAGAGCCACGAAGACAATCAGAGGGATGGAGCACCTCCCCTATGAGGACAGGCTGAGAGAGCTGGGGTTGTTCAGCCTGGAGAAGGGGAGGCTGTGGGGAGACCTTATAGCGGCCTTTCAATATCTGAAGGGAACCTACAGGAGAGATGGGGAGGGACTTTGTCAGGAAATGTAGTGACAGGACAAGGGGTAACGGTTTTAAATTGGAAGAGGGGAGATTTAGTTTTGACACTAGAAAGAAATTCTTTACTGTGAGGGTGGTGAGACACTGGAACAGGTTGCCCAGAGAAGCTGTGGAGGCCCCAACCCTGGAAGTGTTCAAGGCCAGGCTGGATGGGGCTTTGAGCAACCTGGTCTAGTGAGAGGTGTCCCTGCCCATGGCAGGGGGTTGGAACTAGAGGATCTTTAAGGTCCCTTCCAACCCAAACCATTCTATGATTCTATGATTCTATGATCGATGGTGTAAGAATTACCGCCTTCCCTTGTGCAAATCTCAGGACGTGTGGTGCCAAACCCCACCACCCTCCTTTGCAGTGATCTAGGGTGATCTAGCAAACCAACAGCTAGATGCCAGTGTGGCAGAGGCTTGCAGGATCATCCTCCCCCAGGCTAGCAAGTGCTCTCCTCTCCCAGTCCTGGGGCACAGAGCATATTCCTGGCAGCCTAAACATCTGGGTGACTCAGGCCAGATGCCTGGGTCGGAGAGAAAAGGTCAAATTCTTCTCAACTGAACACAAATAGGGAGGGAAAAAAAAACCACCCAAATTGGAGTGCGGTGACCGCAGCTGCCACCCAGGTGCCCAGGGCTGGGCGAAGGGCAGCTGCCTTGCAAGGGGCAACACCAGCCCTCCCCTCCAACCTGGCTTTTGTCCCCCAGCTGCCCACTGGCCTGCAGCAGCATCGCCTCAGCCCTGCCGGGGAGGAGGGAGGCAGAGCACATCACCTCCTCAGAGAGCCAGGCGCTGGGTGGTTCCTTTTTCCGCTGCATTAGCCAGCTCAGATGTGGCACAGATGGGGAATCTGCAGCCTGTGCCCTCCCCCAGCCCTGACTCCGGCTCCCAGGGGCCTCAAAGGCGCCAGAAACAGATGGGACAAAACCCTGCTGGGGACCAAACGTGCTTGACATCGCAGCCCTGGCTGGGGGAGAGGGGTGAAACCCTCCAGCACATCACCCTGTCCTGCCAGGGCACCACGGTCTGTGGTGTGTGTTGGCCATGGACGGATGGGCACAGGGCTGCATCACAGGGAGGTGCTGCTCCTGTGGGTGCCAGGCTCAGCCCTGGCAGATGGGCCAGAGGTGGACGAGGCAGTGGCTGCAGGCCTGTGGAGGGACCTCTTTGGCACCTGTGCCAGTCATTGTGGGGGATGGAAAGCCAGGTTTCCATCCAGCTGTTGCCAGAGGACAGAAATGACTGGAGTGGAGGGCTGGTGAGGGTGGCAGGAGGCAGATCCTGTGCTGCTCCTGGGATGCGTGGGCAAGCATGGCCTGTGTCCCTGGGGAGCAGGCAGGAGGCTTGGGATGGGGAGAGGGGAAGCTGTATGTAGTGAAAGAGCAGGATGCCTTCTGAGGCAGTGCAGTCTCCTGCAGGGTGGCACGGGTGGGAAGCAGGAACACCACTGCTCGGGTCAGTGGTGAGAAAGCCAGGGTTCGGGTTAGGGGTACCGGTGTAAGCTCTGTGTGCTGGAGCCCTGTGGGGAGTAGCATGGGAGATGCTGCTGGATGGAGCCTCCAGACAAGCCTGAAGAGCAGAGAGATGGTACTGCCACCGCTGTCTTACAGCCAAACAGGGAAAGCTCCAGGCCAGGGTCCATCATGTTTTATGCCTGGACTTACCTTTAGCTTGCCAGAAATGGACGTTTTTCTAATTTTTTTTTTTTTTTTTAATTTTTTTTGTTGGTGCTGGGGAACTGAAAGTCTGAGGCTGCTCTGGGCTGCGGGGCGCGTGTCTCTGGCAGTGAGCTGGGGGCTGACGGGGAGCAAGGCTCTCCTCCCCACCCACGGAGGTGCTGCCGTGCCCGGCTGTGGTACCCCCATGCCAGTGGCTTCACGGCCATGCACTTCCCACCAGCGGGGCTGCCCGAAGCCTTTCCCAACAGGAAAGCAGCTGGAACAACCTCGCCTTCCACCCAGCACGCAGCTTAGTTTCCCAGGGCAGGGGAAGGAGCAAGCATGAAGGGTTTAGCCAGTCCTGGTCCTTGCTCCAGGTTGCTTCAGAAAACCTATCCTCAATTTTGGAGGGTTAAAAAAAAACAACACAAAAAAAAGCAGAAAGCTTTTAACCGCTACTCAACAAAACGCAAATATGCTGAAAATACAGAAACTAACATCCTTCTTTCTCCAGCCTGTCAGCTACTTGTGCAGCTAACTCCTGTAACTGGGCCCAGGAGATTTGGGGGTACTTCTTAAAGCGTGGCTTCCGACGGGGAAACCCCGCTCGTTAGAAAGGACAACTCGCAGAGCTCCTGGTTAGAGAGATCCCAGCAATGTGACTGCGCGCTCAGAAACGTGACAGCGCAAGGGACCTGCCAGCCAACTGTGAAAAAAACATGAAAAATCAGTTTTGAACGTTCAGATGGGGTTACTCCGAAGACATCTGCGCTCTTTTGAAGCCGGGCTGCGAAAGGAAAGCCCCGGGGCTGGAAAGGGATTTTGGGTGGGTTTTGAAGGGATTTAGGAGCAGAGCAGAGTACGGCATGTCCTGGCCCCCACGGGCCTGGGACACGTCCCTCCCCAGCGCCGTTGCCGCGGGCACACAGCCTGGCTTGTGTTTTTCACTCTGCTGCTTTCGCTAATCCTGAAATAATTCCTCTTTTTTTTGTTGTTGTGTGTGGTTTTTTTTTTTTTAATCTTTTTGAGGAGCACGTGGTGGACTCCCTTCCCCTCCCCTTTCATCGC
>NW_015091111.1:1427929-1512510 GCF_001431845.1 Calidris pugnax
CACGGCTCGGCCTGGCGGGAGGGCGGCTGCGATCCGCCGCGGCCGGCGATGGGAGATGGAAGGAGCCGGCGGTGCGGTAAGGGGCGGCGTGTGCCCTGCGGTGCGGGGGGTGCGCTCGGACGGGGGTACTTTCTTCCTTCCATTTACTTTTGCCTTTTGTTTTCTTTCATTTCCTTTTCTTTTTTATTCTCCCCTTTTCTCCCTTTAGTTTTCTTTTTCCTTTCTTTTTATTTCCATTTCTTTTTTGTTTTTCTTTTCCCTTTCACTTCTTATCTTTTCTCTTTCCCTTTCCCCCTTTTCCTTTTTTTATGTCTTCCCTTTTTTTTTTCTTTTTCCTTTTTTTCTCCTTCCTTCTTCCCCCCCCCGCTTTTTACACTAAGGGAAAAAAATCTCAGAGCCCGCATCTGCCCTCATTACTGCTAGATCCCCAGAGACACCAACGGCACAAGGGAGGCTGCACTGGGACCCCCACCCCAGGGCTGGGACCCCCCAGCCTGCATCCTGTGCAGTTGGTTTTACTTCTGTCTCCATGTAACTTGTCTGTGTAACAAACCGGCGCTGTTGCTGCGCTGACAAACTCTCTTCATCATAACCAAATTCTCGAGTTAAATACAATGCTGTGACAAAGCCAGCGTCTTTGGCTGAGTAGCAGCGTTGTGCTTTCTGTGGAGGAGTGGGGTTGAGGTGAATCCAGTGAAGGTGTGAAGTTTTAGAACACTAAATGTACACAGGGACTGTGTTGTTACCTTCATCCTTGCTACCAGGGACTGGAGCTGCGCTTCTCAATGGGAAGGAACATAAACACAGAGTTGTAATGAGCTTGAACTTCACACAAACTCACTGAAGATGCTAACTTCCCATACAGACTCAGTATTTCCATGCCATAAACAACAATTACCTGGCTCCCACAGGGTGCCAGTTAGTATTTTGTCAGGCCGAGCAAGCACATCTATGTGTTATTGAAGTGATTTAGGCGTGTAACAGGCAACTGCAATTACTGCTGCCTTTGCAGCTTCAGTCACGCTTTAATTCTGTCTGTGTGTAGGGCCATTAAAACAGAAAGTTAAATGTAATATTTCTAATGAAACTGGTGGTTGCACACTCACTGTTTGAAGGAATTGTAATGGGCTGCTGAGAATCATCCAAGCCTTTCTGGTTTAGCTAGTAGAAAGAAACTTCTTTCTACTTCGAATGCTTTTCCATCAGTCATATCCTCAGTTGATGTGTTTCAGCAGATGTTACCAGTTTAATGCTAGCTGTGAATCTGGCCTTGTTGTCTTGATTTACACAGACTGAGGGGTTGGCTATAGAGATGTTGGTTTTGGGGTATGCCTTTGGTGAGAGAGCAGGTGAGGTTAAACCATGTGGGAGTCCCTGTGCTCCCCTTCAATTTCAGCCTTGGTTCATTAGCATCAGAAAATCCTTTGCGGTGGTAGTAGTGGGGTTAAAAATATTACCAAGAAAGTTACACGCTGCTCCCTTCAAAACTTGATACAATAAAAAACTTCGTACTTCTTGATACATAAAGAAAATTCTTGCATAACTTGCCTCTGTGAAAGGGGTGCTATTGGTGCTTGAGCACGTTATCTGATTTGCTATTGCCATTTCTATTAACATCAAATTGAGAAGGGAAAGAGCAGTGAGGATCCTAATGAACATGCTAGTCGGTGTTTTTTTCAGCAAGAATTTCTTTGCTGTTGTCACACTGCATAGCTGAAAGACCTGGATATCATTCGAAGCAATTCCCCTCCCCACCTCGTTCCACAAATGGACCTTTCTATTCTTGCCCATCTTACTAGGAAAGTTTGGCATTTGTTTTCTCAGCTTTGATTTAAGAGATGGTTTGGGGTTTGATTCCTGTGGGATGAAGCAGCAGTCTGTCTGTGGGACTACTGTGGCCCAGTGCCATGGAGCATCTCTGCAGACAAGTGGTTGTTTCCATGGGCGTGCTCTGAGCAAAGTGCTGAGAGCTTCAGCGTTGGGGCTGGTGGTGGAGGTGGCACAAGTCACACCACACACACGGCTGTCAAGAGGAAAGGTGCTTTGGCTGTGGCTGATAAACTGTCCTTGAGCATGCAATGCAGCTGGTTGCTTGAAACAATCCCTTCTCCATGGAGGGACAGGCTGGCAGGCCTGGGAAGCAGGGTGATTTTTTTCTGACGTGTTGCGTGTGTTTCTTTGTGGAGTTCCTCTGCTTAGTTGCACGGGTCCTGAGAGTGGAGTACTGCTGGGTGCTGGATTAAAGAGTAATTTAGAGGTAGCGCAATGTAGGGGCTTAGGGAAGGGAGCACAAGGAAGGGAGAGAGGGATCCGCATCTGGAGAGTAAGATTAGGTGGGTCCCCAGGGTACCAGAGAACCATCTGCCAAGCTGCTGTGCTCCAGCTGAGCTTGGGCAAACCTGTGAACTGCCTCCAGAACTCAAAGGTAAGTCAGCCACCAGCCAGAGCGTTCCCCTCCACGTCAGCTCTGCAGCGCGGGTGCTGGGGGTCCCTGGGGGGCAGCAGCTGGTGGAGGTGCGAGGCTTGTGGGTTCAACCAGGAAGGGTGGGAGCTCAGCGACATGTGCCACCCGTTCTCCACGAAGGGAACTTTCCTTGCAGCTGGTTCCTCACCTAAAGCAGCGCCTGGCTTCTGGCGGGGCGGGGATTCTGTGGCTCTCCCACCCAGACCCGCTGTCTGCCCTGGGGGGGGTTCATCACATCCCAGTGGGTCATAAAACTGTGTTGTGTGGGTCCTTCCCTTTGGAGTTTTGGCTGATGCATGATAGGGAGCTGCTCCGGATCATCACCATGTAGAGATAGACAAATTTAGGTCTTGAGCAATTTGCGTCTTAAAGATAAATATCTGAGTCTCTTTCTGAAGGTATTCTTGTCCTCTGGCACCAATGGTAACAGAGGCTATTTCCAGTCCTTTTTTTTCCTCTTTGCACTGAGATGAGGTTGGTGGGAGGTAGAAACTGTACTCTTCTGTGGGATGAAAAGGCTGTTTGAGACCAGCTCTAAGTGTCTGCCTGACACTTTCAGAGCAGCCCTAAGTGTCCTGTTCCTCTCGGAGAGGGCACTGTTTGAAGTACGCTTCTGCAGTATGTTTCCAGGTGCTTTTCCTGAGCACAGCCCCTCCTTGCTCCGAGATGCCTCTTGCTGTTGTGCCGGCTCCTGTCAGAGACCACAGGCTCCTGGGGTGCTAATGCATTTATTCTCTGCATTACAGTGATGAGGAAGGCGGGTTGTGGATGGGGCTTAAAAGCAGGGTGGGGTGAGGGCTAGCCCTCTGGGTGCGGGCTAGGTTGCTACAGGGTTGAATCAGGAGTCAGAGGAGCTCGGGTATTATCTAGCCCTTGAAGCTTGAATTGCTCCTGCATTGACTGTACTTCCTGGATGCTGTAACCCAACAAACCTGCCGGGGCACCGGATCAAGCTGTCCGTCAGGGATCAAGCTGTGAGTCAAAGGAGGAACTCTGCATTTCCATTTCCACCTCCACCGAGTGCTTCGGCCACCAGCTCCAGCAAGTGCGTGGTGCTTGCTCCCATAACTGCACGGAAAGGTTTTCAGTGCTGCGACCGCTGGGCTAAGCCTAAGGAGAAGGGGCTGGAGCTGGCTTTTGAGGGTGGGCTGCCAAGGCAGACAGACCGAGGCAGTGGTCACTGTCAGGCTTGCCAAGCACTTCATGCTGCAGCCAAGACAATTTTCTGGACACCTGGTGAAAGGGCTGAATAAGAGGGCATTGTCTTGAGTCTGTGATACAGTAGCTCGCCAGCGGTAAGAAAACAACCCAAACAGCACAGATTATACAGTGCAAGCCTCCCTTTTTTCACAAGGGATGAATAGGGCTTGCTTTCTCTTCTGAGTGTGAAATAGCACAGTGGAAGAGGTGGCATATCTCCAAAGTGTACTCATTATTTTTTTACAACAGTTTTCAAACAGGAAGTGTCATTGGGGTAATAACTGCATCTCCCAGGTTGAACAAATGCCAAATGTGATGGCAAGATGCACTTAAGCCTGGGATATGGCTGCATTTCAGCATTAAAGGAAGAACCCTTAGCAGGAAAGCCCTTTTCTCAAAAGAAAACAAATTCTGGTACCAGCGAGTTCTGGTTTTCATCAGCTTTCTTGCCTGTGGACTTGCTGTGACCTGATGAGGGAAAAAGAAGTAGTATTAACTTCTTCAATAACGGGACGCTAGCCTGTGTTGTGCTGCTTCTGGAGGATGTGTCACCTGTGGTGTCTTCTGCCTTCCTACCATGGCTGAAACTGCCTGGTGGTTCCTGTCCGACTGTGGGGACACAGCTGCCCAAGGATGTTGGTGCGGGCACTCCTTAATTTGCACTTTCTTAGCAAGCAAGCAAACTGCTCTTGCAACAACATCTTTTCAGTCCCCCAGCGTTTGCACAGCAGGTGGCTTACGTGAAATTTGTTGGTGTGACTTCTAGCTTCTGCCTCAGTTGTGCTGGGGAGAAGATGGCTCTGATCACACTTCAGTCAATTTCTGATCCAATTAGCTTCTGTTAAATCTAGTTAAGAACCAGAAAGAACAATTTAGGTGAAAGCTGTAAAACTAATTTAAATATGTGATATAAAATAATCATGCAGGGTCAGTGAGCTATGTCTAAATTAGAGGGACATATATTCCCCATTTTCCATGCTCTGTCACTGTGTTGTAACTCTACAGTTTGCCCTTGCCGCAGATGAAATGTAGGTTTTCACACTTTTTTGGGGGTTTTGAATGGTTTTGTTTTGTGTTTTTGTTTTTTTTGTTTGTTTGTTTTTTAATGTTCACTAAATTTGAGGTGCAGAGAATATTTTTATCATGTTGGGATACTAGCATTAAACCATGTTTCTAATACTGATTTGAATCCTTCTTTACTTCCGTCCATAAAACCAGCACTTATTTAGCTGGACATAGAGAATGTACAGCACATGGGAAAAGATGCGCCTTGCAAGTTCCCAAGTCTTAGCAGATGTTGGCTTGGGTTTTGGAAAGAGTTTAGTTGCTTAAAGATACAGATGTAACTTCTGGTAGGCTTATGAGGCACTTAGGCATATCCAAATTTTTGCTTCCGTGGAGTTGAAATCCATATGGAGCAGACCTGCCTAAACATTGTTCTGCCATCGGAATGACCTAAAGATGATGGAAGCACACTACTTGCTGAAAAGAAGCAGTCTGTCAGTTTGCTAATTATATTCAGAACAGATTGAACAAAAAAAGTAAATGCAAGATGTCTAGTACATGCACCACTGAATTCTCTGAATAAAATATGCTGTCTTTGCGCAGTTTTTCTTAAAAGCGACCCCTGACCTAATGCTGTTTGACATTACTCAGGAAAAATACTTGCACTGTGGCTTTTAGTGTTTTGGATCTTTTTTACTATCTTTACGTTTTATAGTTAAGTTCATGCCGTGAGCTCAAGTCTACCTTTCAATTGGCTTGCTCTGATTTTTGCACATACCTTAGAAAGAATGCATAGACATCCAGAGGCCCATACAGCATACACCAAAAATCACTGACTTGGCAAATAGAAAATGCTGAGTGACCTTTGAAGGTAAAGTGTAATCATACAGACTTTGAATTAATATGCTGTTCACATTCACTCAGTTACAGCTCAGACAGTGTCAGCCTTTGCATAATAAAAAGCATTTAATTCAGTATAAGAGCTGATTGCTTCCTAACAACTTCAACCAAACAGCAAAGCAACCATTTCTTCAAAGGGAGGAAAACTCAGGTGCAGGTATAAAACAAGACAACCAGACTGAAAACATATTTTACCTGCAACTCCTTGATATAGGGACGCTAAGGCGTCCATTTTTTGTCACTGTTCCCATGCCTTTTTCTAAGCAGCAACTCTTTGCTTGGTTTCTGAATTGAGCCTCTCATCAGACACTGAACTTTTGTGAAGTCTGCCTTTGAGCGGGGAGAGCAGCTCCGATGGTATCTGCGCCCTTTCAGTGTTTCTCTCTCCAGCCTGACTGCTTCCCGGGAGGTGAACACATCCCGTGGCGCTGGCAGCAGGAGGGGAAGCCTGCAGTGACCCCCTGCCTTTTGGTGAACCCCTGGGGTGAAAGTATGGGGCACCTTTCGGTGAGGACTCTCAAGGAGTGGAGCTGGCTGGGGGGTACCGAGCCTGAGGTCTGCCGGGCCCAGGGCCATGCCAAAGCCTGGTGGGCAGGTAAGAGTGGATGGCTGCACCAGTTTGGACCCAAGGATGTTGGCAGATGTGTGAGAGCTTCATCAGAAGGTCATGTTCAGCTTGGAGCTTCATCAGAAACGTATATTGTGGATTTGTATCCCGTGAGCTTGTTCACCCTCTTTTTCAGCTCCCATAGGATTTTGGTTTCCATGACATTGCTTTGCAGGGAGGTGTGTGGTTTTAACTAGAAACTGTGTGAGGAACCATCTCCTGTTTGATGTGATGCTGACTCCTAATACCTTTTGATGTCCTCTGGCTGTTGTATTAAAAGAGGTGGTGAATCACTCATTGCTCTTTGCCTTTTGCAGACCCCTTGTGACTGTATGCATCTCTGCCACGTGTCTCTCAGCTGCCTCTTTCCTTCAGCTGAAAATTTCCAGCTGACTTAGTTATCTTTTTTTATAATCCAAACTCCTCTGCTGGACAATGGCTATAGGCAGTGCCCTCACACAATCCCCTTTCCTTCTTCCACCACCTTCTGGCACTCTACACATCTCCCTGCAACTCCTGATAGCTAGGAATTAATTTAAACCCAAGCTGAGATTTCTTCTCTTCCAAATCCTTTGCTAGCATTAAATTTTGGCAGCTTCAGATGAGATTTAGCCATACAAAACTCCTTTCTTTTGGGTCTTAATATATTTTACTAACACTTAAATTTAAGAATTGCAAACACATGTATTAGTGGGGTGTGTGTCTGTGAGGAAAACACAAGCATGGCATATGGGGTCATAGGGAAGTAAAAACTAGAAAACTTGCTAGTGGTCTTTTTGTGAGCATCAGCCCTCTCTCTGCCCCTCTCTGTGCCGTTGGTGAACCAGCTTTCACCAGCTAGCAAGTTTATTTTAACTCCAGCTTTCTGCATTTCATACTGTAACTTAGGAAAGTGACTTACGAAAAGCTCAACAGAAATAGTGTTTCCTGAAAAATTAGTGTGACCTGTCATCTCCCCACTAGCCTCTGTCAAACATCCAGAAAGCCCTGTGCCACCGGTGCAGGGGTTGTTGCCCCACCAGCTGCACAGCTGAGAGGGAGAGTGGTCAGCTCTGGGAAAAGGAGCTGTGCACATGCAAAAGTGTGCAAAACTGGGGCTCCCCTGAGGCTGCCTCGTGGTGTGGCTCAGTTGTGGAGACCCCCCACCCAACTAGCCAGTTCCCTCCAGGTTTTCCAGTAAGCCTAGACGAATTAGAGTAGCATTACTTTCTGGGCGTAGAGTGGCTGGGTTTTGTTAAGAAAGCTTGCAGGGGTCCCCCTGGAGGATGCTTTGACCTCTCTGGCCTGGCTTACGGCCCTTTGTGAAAGGTCCTTAGACCCCTTCCTGCTGATGTTTTCCTTTAGCGTGGCTGGTCTCCTGCTGTCCAGCATTTCGGCTGACTCTTGCTCCCTGAGGGCTCAAACTTGGGCATCCATCCCGTTCTGCTTTTTCCCAAGCACCATTTTCCCAGGTCTCCTGCGAGCAGTCAGCCTGTCTAACAGCATCTGTCCTTGCAGGGGGGTCTGAGAAACTCCAGACTGACATTTGCCAGTGAATTATCTGCTCCCTTGAACACTTCCTTCTTAATAGACATTTTCAAAGAAAACACATGACCTTAAATGTGAATGCTTCAGGAAGCATGAGTTCACGCCGACTCTTTGTACTCAGACTCACCCATTCCTTGTCCCAGCAGCCATGAACAATGTCATCCCCTTCACTGAGACCCACAGAGATGGAGCCCAGCTCTTCTCTCCGCTCAGCGGCAAACGGTGGGGAGAGAACAAGACCATGATATTCTTCAATTGGTGCTCCCTGGGATGTAGGTATTTAAAAAAAAAAAAAAAAAATCCCAAAAAAAAAACTGCCCCAAAAAAGGCCCCAGCCAGAACTTCCGTTAAATTCAAAAGAGCATGCTTCAGTGCTTTCCTTCCATGGAGGAAGGAGGAGCATTTTCTTCAGGCTTGGATAACTCTCCATGCCTATCTAAAAACCACGGGGTTTTTAGGGGGCAGTTTGAGGGGAACTCTTGACTGGAGTTGAAACCAAATTTATCCAGAGAGAGACATTGTACTTTAGGAAAGACAGCAGCCAAATCTCATCAGGGGCCTGCCTAAAGCCACCTCTCAGGGGTGAACTGTGGCAATGGTTTCTCCTTGTAGCTAGTGGTCCTATGCTCTGGTTTGCACGTTCAGACAGCAGAGTAGAGTTCAGAGGCAGTGTGTGTGCCTCATGCTGGGCTGACTTATCTGTCTCCTTGGCAGCTCCTGCTGGAGGAGCAGGATCCCTGAGGTCTTAGCATCATGCTGCTGTTCAGTTCAGTGCTGAGACACAGATTCAGCAGCTTCGTTTCCCATGCTAGCCTGAAACCACCACAAGCGCCATGGGCATGACCTAAACAGTCTCTGCTCCCTCAGCAAAAGGGACAAAAGCCCAGCAAGGTGGGACCTCTGTTGACCCATGCCAATGCCTTGTGTGAAGTCAAAAAAAACCTGGTCCAGTGTGTTGGCAGGAGGTCTGAGGGGTGAGGACTGACATGTCCAAGCTAACACAGCCTCATGGATGATATACAAAATTCACCCAAGAGGTAAATGCAGCCTACCCAGCTCCCAACCAAGAACTGTGACCTAGAGAAGTAGGCTTGATCAAACATGTTCAAACAGGCAGAAAACGCTGCAGGAGTGGTGAATGAACGGGCAGGAACTCACTGCCGCTCTGCCCAGAGCGTAATTGGACTGAAAAACAGTGTGTATGTGGCTCACGAGAAATGTATGGGCAGCTGGGCTGATTTAAGGGGATTGATGTTCAGAGCGAGCGTCACCCTCTCTAGCAGTGACAAACACCAGATGCATCAAAGGTGGTGGTTAAAGCCCTCTGAGGGAAGCAATTATGAAATGAGCTGACCCGGATGCAGATTTCTTTGCCCTTGAGCTGAGGGAGAAAGCTTAAGCAGGAGTTTTATATCCCTTCCAATCTTAATTGTATTTAATCCTTGCTAATGCAGCTTGGAAAGCACCATGAACATTTGTCCAGCCCTTTTCTGGGCTCCTGTTTTGGGGCATGATGACCTCTGCAAGGTTGAATGAGTGGTAGATTGAAAGAAGAACAGGAAAGCACATGTTCTCTCTCAATTTTTCTGGGGTTTTGTCGTTGTGGTTTGTTTTTTTTTCTTTTCTGTTTGGTCTCTAAGGAAGGGCAACAGTAAAGCAAGAGTCATAAAAGCCAGCTCTGACCTCATAAGCATCCTAATTGTCTCACTCTCTTGCTTTCTTGTTTTAGTATCTCTTGTTTGGATGAAATATCATAAACTTATCCTGGACCTGGAGGCTCTGAACTGCTTTACCTTTACACATCCTTATAGTGCTCTGACAACCTAAATAGATGTTAGGTTCAGTGTTCCCATGCTCGAGCCAGTATCTGTAATTCTCATCAGTGGTGCTGAGCACTTCTGAAAATCAAGTTATCCCTTTCAGGCGCCAAGACAAAGGTCTTACAGTCTCCGCTTAGGCACCAAAGTCTGATAAATGGTGCCTTGTACACTGAAAAACCATTAATTGAGCCATTAATTCTTGCCTGCTACTGGATGATGCAGAAGGTGCTGTGAACCAGACTCTTCCTCATTGCATTACAGTAAGGTGCAGGCAAATACATACCCTTGGAAAATGTTCTCATGGGCAGGAAGCTCAGATGTCTGTAAAGCCTCGAAGAGCATGGCTGAGGGATGGAGGTGCTGTGTCGCAGAGGTGTGCAGACTAGAAATTTCTGATGGCTTAAGAACTGGACTGCTCTGTTCATTTGATTTTCCATTTCATTCATCTGTGAGTGGGATTTGGCACCAGCTAGATGTTTAGCTTTCTCTCCCTTCACATCCATCTGGGTAGGCTGAGTTTTTGTCTGGCTCTGTAAGCCACTCCTGTCCAGGCTATTGCCAGACCAAGGGGCCTCCTCCTGTGTGCCCTGGGTCCAGATGTTCCCTTTCTAGACCTTCCAGCCCCGCTTCCTGCAAATAAATGCAGACCTGTTAAAGCAGGGGAGACATGGAGGCTTCTTCCAAGCTCATTTCATCATGCTCATGACAGTCATCTTTGTGCTAGAAAGCCTTTCATCTGTTTCATCACCTTTTTCCCTAAGTATTTGATAGGCTAGTGTTAGCAGGTTCATCAAAGTACCCATTGGAGGCCCAGTGATGAACAGCTGGACCAGTGAATGGTAAATATAGGCGATCTTCCACCCCTGTGGAAGATCTACTGCCCCCTTATTACAGTGCTGTGTTGGACTAAATCCTGCAGAACTGCTGCAGTGCAGAAAGGTGGGAGAAGTAAGGGTGAAAGACCAGGAACACCTGGAGCAAAACAGTTCTAGGGCATGGGGCAAGCTAGTTATTTGTCAATATGCTCTTGGAAGAAACTGTAATTGCTGGAGAGCTGGCCTTAGAGGTATGTATGGATTTGTGATTCCATCCATCTCTGATTAAAAAGCCTTGACCTTGTGTTCTCGTAAATTATGTGTCTCCTGTACTTTGAATTTCTGTTTGTAGTTGACGCTTACCCTAAGGTATTTGGTGGAAGTGAATAAATGTTATTACTGTCCTGGGGGGCAGAATGTTCTATTTGGCTTTTTTTTAAAAAAAAAAGAGTATTTTTGTAAGCTAAGGCCTTTTGCCAGTGTGAACCTTGCAGTGACTTGCTATTCTGTAACAACTGGCTGCCTCAAACATAGGGTATGAATTTAAAGGTCACTAAAGAATTTATAGAGTTAATGATTTATTTCATCTGTCACTTCAGACAGAAGAATTACAGGCTCCGTCTTGCCCAGCTGGGAAGAAACTTAATGCTGACTGCAGACAGTTTTTGCAGTACAGTTTATTGCTGGTGTGTGCTTTATCTTGGAGATTTGATTTGTCCCCACCTGTTCAGAAAACTAATTTTAATCTTAGTCCTGCAGCCTTTCTCTCCTCTGAGAAATGGGACCTTTCTTGTGCCAAACTGCTTCTTATGAGTAGGAAGCAGTGGTAAGATGCCTGTGTGGCACTGGGATGCTTGATCTGTCTGTTTGTTCCTCTTCCCAGGTGTTCCTCCACTAGCCGGGGCGACCACCCAGTGCCCACTCCCTGCCTCATGGCCACAGAAGCAGGTTTGACTTGGGTGGTACGGTCATAAAAACAGGTTGGGCAGTTGTTCGGATCTAGACGGTGCTGGTCAGGCGTGGGATACCCAACGGGGACCCTCAGACAGCACTCGCCACACAGTTGCATACCGTAGTATCTTTTTTCCCATTTTTGATCATCCTTGTTGTACCCTTGCTCCTCCTTTTCTCAGGCCCACTCTCCTCCCAAAGAAAGCAGCTTGCCCCATTTATGGTTTTCCCATGGGTCTCAGTTCTATGACATCCATACTCAAATTTGCTATTTCTGATACTATTCCCTAGGCATTTTTAACCCTAACTGGGTGGTAAACTGAGATGGTTTCCCAAAGCTGCTGGCCTTGAAGTGGGTAAACTGACTAAAGATGTGAGGGGTTGGGTGCTCCAACATCACTGCTTGGTACTGAGCTGCTTGTGTTTGAAGACAGAGAGGTGAGCTCTTCAAAAGCACTTTGAGTTGGCCTGTGTCTGCTCTGGGTGATCTTGATGGTGACAGAGTTAAATGAACACTCTGAAAATTCTACCTGACAGCCCACCTGGAGGGATTTCATGTTCCTGCTCCTGTTATTTCACTGAAAGGTAGATAACTTTGTTTATTTTGACTCCACAGGCAGAAGCACTTGTGTGGGATAATGATGTATCGGCTCACGCCCAGACTGTTGCCAAGGCCAAATATGAGTTTTTATTTGGCTTGGAAGAAGACAAGCCTTCAGAAATGGGTAAGTGCTATGTATCGCTATTTTGTGCCAAAAAAAAAAAAAAATCTCTTAAGCCACTCAGGAAAGTTTTGTGGAATCTCCTAATGACCCCACCAGGGCTTGTGCAATGTGCTGTGCTGCCTTTCGCTGGACCGCAGTGCAAGCACCAGACTAAGGGACCCTGATGCTGAGGCCTCAGAAGATGACAGCAGTTCCCTGTCTTGCGCCCCCCCCTTTCTCTTTGGCTCACCTGGGCCACCTCGATATGACAGTGGGGACTCGTGCTGGAGATGCGTTGGAGGAGGGAGTCCCAGCACTTCTTTGCAGCAGAGTTGTTTCAGCCACACGTTCTGCAATTGCAGGTGCTGGAACACGGCCATCTCTGCCTGGAGGTCCTTCCAGGAATGCCCTTCGTGGTCTGCACTTTGCTCGTCCTACAGCTAGAGGTAGAGAAGATTTTAATTTAGATACTTGAGGTGGTACCTGAACTTCTCTGTTCTCTGTAGCTAGTAATTCAAAAAATCCAGGTGCAGTATGTAATATTATGCCTAAGGATCAGTCTTGTTTCTGTTCTTTTCTTGTAAATACAGGGTGTTTTCTACCTTTTCCCAGCCCAAGCTTAGAAGAAAAGAAAGGTAGTTACAATACCTATTTCTCTTGCCCCATCATAATTCTCAACAATTCCTGCCGTCTTTGCAAAAGTATTTCCTCAGGCTGTTCTCTTTGCACCTTGATCCTCTCTAATTGCAAATTTTCTGGGATGTCATTTTTAATTAAAGAAGACTCCCTTCTTGCCAGAGAAGGGCAGCACTCTGTACAAGAAACAAACTGTGTAGGTTCCTCCACTTCAGTGAGGAAAGGGGAAAAAAAAAAGCAGAACTGAAGACTGGAAAGTGAGTAAACAGTTTCTCCCTGGATTTTCTAAAGTTTGGTCTTCCACTTGGGAAATCGTAATTGCAGAGAGGAGGGGGAAAAAACCAAAACAACCAAAATGTCCTCATTTAGGAATTTTAAAAACTTTTACAGATTGCCACAAAATGTGTATCAGATTATTACATGAATCATGATGACCTCATTTCTTGTTTGGAGAGACACAGTGTGAGAGCACTGTCAGCAGGCATTAGTACATTTCCGGCGATTGGCATTAAATAAAGTATGCTGTGTCCAATAAATCCAAGTGAATCTATTGTTATTACTAACCAAAACAATTATCAAATGTGATGTGTATTCTGAACTGACTGGGTACTGAGCCCTAAAATAAAGGGTGGCAAAGAATAAGTTGGATATATTAGTTTGTATGTGTACTTTTCTGTATTTTTCCTGTGCTGCTTCTTGCCTGAATCTCCTTCTGCTCCTGTATTAATCAGAAACTACCATTAGGGGCTAACAATTAGTGAAATGGGAGTGACTTCAAATACTTTCCAAATATTTAACAGTGGTTAACATATAACATTTGTGAATTGTACCCAAAACCTGGATGACATTGTGCCACCTAAGCTGGCTTTGTGGTGTTACAGACAAATGCATCATTTTCCAGAAAGATGTTTGCCCACAATGGATAAATGACAGTGCGGCCCCTTCTACTTTTTTTCTTCAAGTGAGCAGGTTTTAACTGCTTATTAACTGGAGATGAATGAGGACAGCGTGACTGAGGGCACAGTAGTACAAACCCAGGGCTCTGTGATCCAAACCCTGGCTTCCTTTGATTTGATGCATATCAATATGTATGCCATGACATATGTTTTGGGAGGAAGCAGCTATGCCTGAAAGTCTGTGTCCTGCTCTGGGAGGAGTTTAGATGGGGAGGGGAAAAACACCACCAAAACTCCAGACAAACCCACTCTCTTCTAAAGCTGCTTTTGGAAGAAAGAAGACATGCTTTTTGTGGGCCCAAATGTGAAAGATTTCAAGCAAATGAGTGACGGGCAGGGCCAGGAGAAGTACTGGTGTTTAAACTTGATCAAGAGAATAACTTGTTACCATGGGCAGTAAAGCTGAACTTTAATTTATCTAACCCAGAGCAGTTTACCCATGACTTGGCTGGCCTCAGAAACTGAGCGTAACATGTAAGCTGCTGAGTGGCTTAATTACTTCTGCCTCCTAGTTTATCCTTTCCCATTCGGCCACAGCCATATTACTGAAGCCCTGCTGGATGCTGTTGAGGGTGTAAATTTTTTAATTGGGTACTAAAACTCACATTGGACAAGCCAGTTCACAAAGAAGGAAGAGTACCTGGGGTCGACTGCGGCAAACACTTCTCTTTGCCTAGATGGGAGCCTACAGACTTTGTTAATAAGGTGCCATGCTGATTTTTACCTTCCATGAGCTTGCGGTCATTTTCATAGGTGAGAGGAGGCGGGGGGGGGAAGTTAAATGCCTGCAGAAGACATGTTTCATTGCTGATATTCAAATGCTAATAAAGCTGCCACATTAAAAACAATTACTCCTCATTTCTTTCCTTTGCTGCTCTCAGTCTGGTTTTCTCTGGGATATTTGTGATCCCTGATGTGCTCTCATCTTTACTGTGCGATGCCTTTTGTCTGGCTCCTCTTGTCTGTTGCCCATCCCCCTGCCCTGGATACATATCTCAGAGCAGAAGCAGGTCCAGGCCCCCAGGCCCCTCAGCACATCACTGGAGGACTTGGGGCCACATGTCTCCCTGCAGAGCCCTGCTTATGGGGCTGCTCCTGGCTGCCGTGGGAGCGGGGAGGATGCACCACGTGTGGCCACACACCCTTGTGCCGACTGGCCGCCTTCCTTGGCCAAACCCCAGCCTTCTGCCTTCCAGCAAAAGAAAATGTTTTTCAAAAACTGCATTTGTCTGGGTTGGACAAGACGTCTTCTCAGCCTTGTTGACATAAAGGGCACTTGTTGTATATGGAAACATACCCTCCTCTGGAATCAGCAGTGGAAACAGTGATCTCTATTGAGCAGCCTTATCTTTAGGCCTGAGCATGCTCCAGAGTACTGATTTTTATGCCTTTGCAGTTAATACATTTAAATACCAAAAAGAAAAAAAAGTCCCAACAACATGACTTAGGCCTAAAAAGTGCTTCCTTGGGGAAAAAAAAGGAGATGCTACAAAATAATTGCTTAAGTAAACATGAAAGCCAAGTACCCTGTATTTCCTGTTACATGAGAAAATAAATCCAAGACAGTTGTTAGGAAGAAAATAGCTTCTTAAGACTTAGAAGCAGTCTTTTCTCTGATGCTTCTAGGAGGAGAAAGCTTTCACCCCTCCTGTGTAACAGAATTTAATCTCATCCTTCACAAAAAAGCCCTGTACAAATAGTCCCCGGGTTGCTATGCAAATCTGGTCTTTCCCAACAGCTGCTGGAAGAAGCTTGTTTTTGAATTCCTGGTGAAACAAATAGCTTTTTGGAAAGCCTGTCACTTGCTGTTTTGTGTACAGTGAGGTGTCATGAGGCAACTGAGCTCATTTAACAGCTTCCTTTTGCCAAAAGAGATGGTCCCAGCCGCACGCTGCCACGGATTGTCTCATGCTAGTTCTAGTGCTCATCTGTTTTCTTACCAAGCTCAAGCCAGCAAAAACTGAGTAATAAAAACCTCCAAAACAACGCCAAAAAAACAATTCTAAAAAAAAAAAAAAAGTTTGCTTTCTCCTGGCAATGTGTGCTGAATCACTTCTGCAAGGGGTAAAACTGCGCCAGAGCTAACACATGAAAGAAAATTAAATGCATACTTTAACCCATGCAACTTTCCTGTTCCTGAACCTGAATCATGGAAATGATTGCTTTTGCTGCAGAATTCCTTGAACTTGTATCAGGAGCAAAGGAAGCACACAATGGCTGGGGTTTTTTGTATAAGCAAAGCCTTTTCATGGTTCTGTGATGCTGATTTAAGCAGCCTTAAGCAAATTACCCCAGTAACTTTCTGTAAAATGAGTATCACTAACTTACTAGGTTGTCCTTTGCTCTTCCGGCTCACTTGCTTTCCTCTGTCACTTCAAGTCATGCGTATCCAGCTCTGTTGCACCTTCCTTGTATTGTATGGATGTGGCACCTTCCTGATCCTTACTCTAAAAACTGCCCTTAGAACAAGGTCATTCACACGTTGCATCGTTCTCGCGCTAGCCCGGATTGCTGACTGTAGCCTTGCCCAGTGCTTCAGCTGCATCGCTTTCCATTTTGATGCACCACCTTCTATCATATTTTCATCTCTTGCTCTTTCCATCTCCAGGCAATCCTGAAAGTCCCTGGTCTGGTATCTTCCTCCCTAGCTCTGCTTTCCTGAAAAGGTGCAAACCAGGATTTTCTGAGGGCCTGATTTTCACATTCGTGTTGCTTAATTACAGTGGAGAGAGCCTGTGAGGATAGATACACCAGATGTGCATTTAAGAGTATTTCCTGCAACATTTGCAAGGGACACATGTAAAACTGGAATCCAGAAAGTTCAGACCTGTGGTGCCCTCACACACTTAATTAAAATTCCATCATCCTGTGTTGTGTACTTGGGTCTATCAGCTTTTTTCTTAGTTGTTTTGTAGTGTCGCACTGCATTTTCTGACACACTGAAGAACTGTAGGAGTTTTTAAATAGTAGTGTGTAATAAATAAGTTTTCTCATAGATATCCCTGATGTTGCTGGTTGGCAACGATGTAAAGAGAAGGTTAACTTTTGAAATTTACGTCCTTGGAGGCAGTGTACTAAAAGGTACTTTTCTGGTTGAGTTTGTGCACTCTCAGCAGTGATTACTTCTCCAGCACCAGCATGTTGACCAGCTGTGCTGAGCGCTCCTCTTTCACGCCAGTGCGGAGTGAACCAGGTCATTTTCAACTACCGCTTGGATGCTCTGAGGAGCAGCAAGCTCTTACAGCACTGTCAGAAGAGCACAGCTGACTGTGCATGTAGAAAAATTAATGCCAGGGAAGGAGGACAACTTGCACTGTGCTCTGCTTCTCGGCTGCGTGAGGTGGAGCTGTCTTTCTGTCTCTCCCTTTGAATTTCTGAGTCCCTTTTCCCAGGGCTGAGTGAAGCTGGGGCATGCTCCGGAGCCGTCAGGTGTAGTGTGATGGATGTCTGCATTTCCAGTCCCAGGGAAAGGAAAACTAAAGGGGCGTGAGGCATTATGCTAAGTCCCTTGCTCTACAGGAGGAAATTGGATGTCTTGTGACCTGCACTTGAAAGCTGGCTAGTTCAAGTTATCATAACCTACAGCTGCAGGGAGGAGATTACCACATCCTCGACTTGGTAAACAACAGAGTTGTTTGAAGGCCAAGGGTTTAGTACAAATAGTTGTTAAAACATGGACTGTTTGTTTATTGTTTTTTTAAGGTGCAGAATTAAGCACTCAGAAGTTAGGAAATGCCAGAGTTAAGGCAGTAATTACCTCCCTGTCTGTGGGCTGGCAGCTGAATCCGAGAGCTGCCCTGACGTGAGTGCACAAATATTTGGGGTCCTGGAGATGGTGGCAGCCCGTTGGTGGTGTCTGGCCGCTTCAGACGCTCTGAGCACACGTGGCGCAGGCTGAGCTGGGCTGAAGCTGGCAGGGGTCAGAAACACTTTCCCGGAGGTGGTCGGGCCCTTCCCTTCTGTCCAGCAGACAGAAAGCGACACATCCAGGTCAGTGGACACAACAGGAGAGGCTCAGACGGCTGATTTGGCTGGCTGTAGGCGGGTACAGTGGGGCACAGCTGTACTTTATGAGCTCCTCTCCTCTCTTTGGCTTCAGCCCTATCACCTGGTGAGACTGGCAGCACACCCAACGTAAGCCCTCTGCTGTGGTGTAGCCTCGATTCATCTCTGCAGCTTCCTGAAGGAAAAGATGCATGTTATCCTGGTACTGGAGATGGCTTGATAATGAACATGGAGAAGGTGTTTAATTAACATTACGTGGGTAGGTGCTGTTCTGGCCTGGTATTGCATGGAAAAAGTGTAACATGGGGTATGGCAAGTATTTTTCCTCTTCGCAGTTCACGGCTTTAATAAGTGCCTTCTGCTCTAGACCCCCACATTGTTTATTTAGCTCTGCCCAGTTTCCTGAGGAAGGGAATCTCATTCACTGTGCGAGCTTGCTCAAAAGTTACGATGCAACGTCCAGCTGTGCCTTTAGCAGCAAGTACTTGGGAACCTGGGAGACGCACATGTCCCTCTGTGCCCTATTTTTGTTTTATCTGCCTATGTAAGTTGATATCCAGCTCCTAGGGTGCTTTGAGGACTGCTTAGCAAGCTGTCTCTTAGCCTGGCTAATTGGTCCCAAGCACTGAAATACGGTAAGGGGCATCCTCGGCTCTTCAGCAGCTGCTGCAAAGATCCAGAGTTTCTGGGGTTTGTTAGTAGTACTGTGGGATTTTTTAAGCCATTGCTGCTTGCTCAAAGTCTGGTGATAGATTTTCTTATCTGAAGATATCTTTCTGTTTGAAGGACTTCTTGAGGGTTTTAAAAAGATTCTTGAAAAATACAATATTTTAAATATGCAATATTAAGGACAAATGGAGAGGCTGTCAAGTCTTTGTAGACGCTGCAAGGAGCTGTCACTGCTCCAGAAGTTTGCTCTTTCAGCTGAAGGGTCTTAAGGAGCTTTCAAAGTAACTCTTGCTATCACCGTGTGTATCTACACTTAGAAAATCACTTGTTAGCTGCTTGCTTTCTAAATCACAGCAGTGGAAAAAATAGAAAATTTTGGATTCTCTTTGGATCTGTCTTCTGAATTTTGCACTTAAGACTTTTCCAAACATAAGTCTTAAACCAAAACTTGAGATTCTTGAGAGCACGTCACTCTAGGGGGTGGGGCTTTAAAGAAGAAAAGTAGTAAAAGTAGAAAAGAAATGTAATAAGACTCGTCCACGCTTTTACATCAGGATAGGGAGCCCAGATACTCCCTTTGTATTCCCTTCTGTCCCCCCTCACGCTAGCAGCTGTTTCACTCTATCCTTTTGCTTTCCAGGGTAATGACTCTTGGGACTGAGCTATCTCACTGACCATCTGTGGCCCACACAGCAATTTGTAGTGGATAATCCCTCACACTAAACCCTCCTAGCACCTGCTGCATGTTAGTTTTGGACTTTGTCCTGTTGTGAGCTCACTGTAGGCCTGTGAGCTGCTGCACAAGGTGCCATCCTTCCTGCAGCTGGGGGAAAGGTGCGAGGCTCCCCAGGTGACTCTTGGTTCAGTGGGGTTGGGGTGACGCGAGTGCTCCCAAACCCTGCTTACCACTGGAAGATAGTTAAAATCTGTGGGGGGGAAAAAATTTGCAACTGAGTCACAGCATTGCTTACCTCAGGGTGTCCATCAGGAACAGGGTTAGAAGGTTTGCATTTGTTAAAAAAAAAGCACACACACTCAAACAGACATACCTGGGTATTTTACATGCTGGCTTGGTCATTACTTTCGTAATGGAGAGGATTTACATTCTTAACCTAGCAGCTCTTCTCATTCTCTGTTTTTCAAGCTGTGACCACTGGCATCACATCACCTCCTGGCTCCAGGTGCTGGGACTTGGCTGGCAGAGAGATTTGTGATGAATTTACCTACTGTAGGCATGGGCGTCCAGTGGCAGACTGAAGGTTCACCTAACACAGCTCTGGTTTCCCAGAAACCCCAGAATTTAAGGAACTATGCAAGAGCAGCAGAAAGCAGTACTGTTCTGATAACTTCTTCCAGTATGCAGCAAGCCATAGATGCATGATTTCCTGGGCAACACACTGCCCCTGAGCACTTGCAGGGGGATTATTTTCTTCCCTGAACCGGTCAGTTTCATTTCTGGGAGACCCTGTGCTGCCCACACCACTGCCTCGCTGTTCGAGCACAGTCAGGGGAAGGTGGATGCTACCAGGTCTGTGTCAAACCTCCTGCTGGCACCAGGAGGGACCCGCTCCCATCAACTCTTTTTGGGGTGAAGGATCTCGGTCAACGTGGTCGCTTTTGCAGTGTAGGCTCTGCCAGATCTCTGATCCCCTCCACCTTCCCTGCATGTTTGCTATGGCAGCAGAGGCATTTAACCAGGGCTTATTTTCTAGGCAGCTCTCCCCTCCCTCCTCCCTTTGCTCAGCTTCCCTGTTTCCACCAGCTTGTTTTTACATAGTGCTGGTGTAACTTTGCAGGGATGAAGGCCTGGCTCTGCTTCCCCCGGCAAGCAAACTGCCCAAAAGCCTGGATTGGCAGCAAGCTGCCAAAAACCTTGCACCCAGTCCAGCATGGACGTTTGCAGTCCAGTAACAAAAGCACCCTGCTTGCATTATGGTAATCCCCTGGCTTTGGCTAATGAAGGACCTCCGCGGGCCAGGGCGGACCTATCACGGCACGGAGAATGACATCATTTGGAAAAAGGGCTGCTGCGCAAGGCTGCCAGTGACTGTGCAGCATCCCTCCCCTCTCATAGGGGGAGGCCGCTCCGCCTCGGCGTGCACAGGCACTGCCTTGTAAATCGGAATAGTTTTGGTTGCCACAGAAGTTGTAACTCGAGGGTGTGCGGGACCAGGAGACACGTGTGACCCCCCCCCCCCTCTGGCAGGCTGCCATAGAGGCACAATGCCATAAATCCTGCCATTTGTTCATTAAGCTCTGTCACCTAGCGATTCATTTCCTCTTAGCGCATGCATTGTTTTCACTTGCCCCAATTTGCCTGTTACAAATAATGGCAAGAAATGCCCGTACCAAGAAAACACAACTGGTGTGACGCTGCATGCAGGCTCACCCACGTGCTGCTGGTGATCGGCGCAAGGAGATGGGGAGAAATAAAATGCAAGATTGACTGGGCTGCTTTGTGAAGCCTTCCAGCTCAGTTATGCCGAAACGCCGCCAGGCACCCCGCGCCCTAAAGCCAGCACACGACTCTCAGCATCGCCATTCTGCCCGTTTCTTCCCTTATGGATGCGGCAGCTAAGCACAGACGTCTCCCTGGCATACCGTCAGGCAGCCTTGCTGGAGGAAATTTTTTTTTCCCCTCTGCAAGCTGCCAAGGTGGACTTCTTAGCTCCTGCGATAGACTGAATGAGACTGCAGTTCCCCCATCAGTTTCATAATACTCAGAAAGCATCCATTTACATCATTGTGTGCAGTGCAGGGCAGCAGCTGCCAGGAAATTTGAAACTATTTTGATTCCAGTTGACTAGAACAGCAGCAATTGAATTAGCTGGTATCGCTATAGATAAACTGATGATCTGTGCATTTTATTTCTTTGACCAATGGGTAACTGCTGGAGCTACAGTAACCTCTGTGAGTAAGGAGACTGTTCAAGCAAATATATCTAATTTCTTGAGCTAGCTAATATATATATATATATACTGTATAGATAGAGACACTCACACCATTCTTTTGTAAAATGTACCTGTAAACAAAATGTCTGTCTATGCTTGTAACTTGTGTTTTGCTTCCTAGAATTTCCTTTTATTATGCTGTAGACAAGCTTGCTTGAGATGGAATGGTTATTTACCTATGAAATATCATATCTATGCCTGATTTAAGTCATGAATTCTTTCAACGTCTAGTCATCAGAAAGGCTGCCAACTGCTGTTAGGTTATATTTGCCCGGTTTCAATTTTCTAGCCACTCACCCCCTTTCTCTTTTAGCTTTTTCTCTCTCCATTTAATTATCTCTTTTTTTCTTTCCTTTTTCCTTTCCTTTTTTTTTTTTTTCCTTTGTTGAAAGAAGCCACCTTCAATGCAAAGTAGAAATTGGTGTTACCTGAGAATGTGTGTCCTTTCTTTGTTTGTTTGGTGATGGGTATTTTTTTTTCCCTGCTCATCTTCAGTGCGGTCCTTAAATTTTGTGGTTGCCTTTCTAGCCTTGTTTGTAATGCAGTCATATTGGGGGATGGGGTTGGACAGGATATGCCAGTAGCTGCAGCAAGACATGATGCTGTGGTGGTGGATGGGAATAAGGGAGGAGTTTTCCTTAAAGAGCTCAAGCTCCTCTAAGCTCTGGTACCTGAAATTGGCTCTCTGAGCAAAGGCAAAGGCTTTACACCTTTTAGGAGCGGGGAGTTTACTGCACGAAGTGGAGACCTCAGTCATGGGCATGGTGGTACCTAACGTAATGGGGACAATCTTCTGCTTTGGTGCCATATGTGAATTATTTTTTTTTAATCAGGCGGTGAATTAGGCAATGTTCCTGCAGGATGTCATGAAGGCAAGAATCCTGCTGACTTGTGCTCTCGTACAGCAGCAGTAGCAGTCCTTCCGGAGCAGGGCTGCTGGCACCTCAATGTAGAAAAAAGGCTTTAAATTTCTATTGTGAAAGTGCTCCTCTTGCCCGGGTGAAATGTGGCTTGTGAGTGTGGCAGAGAGGAGTACCTGTGTGCACGCTCCCTCCTCCTGCACCTCTCTCTGTGCCCGTGTATGTGCTCTGTCTGTGTACCTCTTGAACCTGCTGGGCTTGCCAGAGGGTAAAGTTTGCTTGGGGTGAAGTTCAGGAGGAGAGGTAAATGAGAAACGTGCTTGGGGTTACTTACTGCCGCCAGCAGCAGCTGCCGGTGGCGGGTAGGGACGCGCGGCCGTGCATTTAGCATTCACCGCCAGAAACAGGGCTGCCTCTGTTTCCCTTGTTTCAGTTCAGAAGCTAAGATAGCAATTAGCAGAGACGAGCCTGGCGCCTTGGCAGGGTCTGTGTGCGGTGCCTCGCCAGGGCTTTGGCCTCCAGTGCGTGTTGGCTGCATCCCAGCCCCATGGGGGGCCTGGGGCTGACGCCGTGGGCTTCCTTCCAGCCAGGCGGGGTGCCTGGGTCGGAGGGAGGCGAGGGGGGGTTCTGGCTCCTGAGGCGTCCTGCATGGCCTTCCTTCAGGAGGTGGCCAGAGCCTGCGGCCCAAGCAGTGCCACGGCCAAGGTGCTGGGAGCCTGAGGCAGCTCCCGGCTGGGGACACCTCCTGCTTGCAGGTCTCCAAGCTGAGAGTTGCTTTAGGACCTGCGTTCACCTGTGTCCACCAGGAGGGGTTTTCCTTAGCATCCATAGAGTGGCCGGCTTCTTGTTGGCAGTTCTCTCTTAAGACAGCAGCCCTGAGGAAAGGGACTTGGGGGTTCTGGTGGATGAGAAGCTGGACATGGGCAGGCAGGGTGCAGCTGCAGCCCAGAAGGCCAATCGCATCCTGGGCTGCATCAAAAGAAGCGTTGCCAGCAGGTCCAGAGAGGTGATTCTGCCCCTTTACTCTGCTCTGGTGAGACCTCACCTGGAGTATTGTGTGCAGGTCTGGAGCCCTCAGTATAAGAAGGACATGGACCTGATGGAGAGGGTCCAGAGGAGGGCCACAAGGATGATCAGGGGGATGGAGCACCTCTGCTACGAGGACAGGCTGAGGGAGCTGGGGTTGTTCAGCCTGGAGAAGAGGAGGCTCCGGGGAGATCTAATAGCAGCCTTCCAGTACCTGAAGGGAGCCTACATGAAGGCTGGGGAGAACCTGTTTAGAAAGGCCTGCAGTGACAGGATGAGGGGCAATGGCTTCAAGCTGGAGGGGAACAGATTTAGACTGGAGATTAGGAGGGAGTTCTTTACTGTGAGGGTGGTGGAGCACTGGAACAGGCTGCCCAGGGAGGTGGTTGAGGCCCCATCCCTGGAGATATTCAAGGAGAGGCTTGATGAGGCCCTGGGCAACCTGGTCTAGTTGGGGGTGTCCCTGCTGACTGTGGGGAGGTCGGACTAGATGACCTTTGGAGGTCCCTTCCGGCCTGGGCAATTCTATGATTCTATGATTCTATGACATCCCGTCTCCAGAGACATGCTGAGAGAGCAGCGAGCACTAATGGTGCCGCATGGGAGCAGGGCAGAGCTGCAGGGTGGGGAGCCGGGGCCTTTTGCTGGCCTGGGCTGGTCCCGCTGCAGGTGCAGGATCGTTGCAGCCACACAGCATTGTTGTCATCCGTGAGTCCGTCCTGGTGGAAGCGTGTCCCTGTGGCAACCTGGCACCTGTGCCATGAAGCGGGTGGGCTTGGGATGCACCCACGCACTGCGTGGCTGAATTGTGGGCAAAGGGGGCTGTTCGTCTGAGGCTTCGGGCACTTAGAAAAGACACCATGCCTGGGAACGCTCACGTGGGGAGAGGGACCTTGCTCTCCCTTCTTCGGACTCCCAGTGTACCCACACCCGTGTGTTGGAAACCATGTCATGAAGGCAGTGTGGTAATGCAGAAGGGGAGAGGGCATCCATGCTCCTCACAACTCCCTTGGCCCTTGTGGCAAAGAAAAAGTCCCTGCTTTGTCCAGTCACTGTCTGTACCAGCAACCGAGTCATGTAGGTGAAACCTGACCCACTGAAGTTTTATTATGGAGTGATTAAATCAACAGCGTGGAGACATCTGACGAACCTATTGGGGAAGAGACTGTGGTTTGGCATGGTCCAAGTCTGTCACTTTGATTCTGCACCACACGCAGTGATGTGTGGTATTTACCCTGTGGCTAGATATACTGGATAGTGGGCTGGCAGGTGTGAGCTGCTGCTCGCCTTTACAAACCACTGGCAGATAGATAGCCACATTAGTCTGGTGCTGAGCTCGTGTTAAATTATCCTCCCTTTCGCCTGAAACTCAGCCTACCATTAACCACAGCTGCATGGCTTCCTCCTCAGAAATAGCTTGTGGCCAGCCTGCTAGGAGCAGGGCTGGGGACCGGTTTGCAATGCAGTACCTAGAGATGCACCTCAAGTGGGGCAAAGCATCCAAGTGCAAATTGGCATCTGGTTTCAAAGCTGTCACCCCTGACGTTTTTTGGAGTAGGTGTTTGGATCTGATCCCCCTGTTGTTTGTTTTAAAGCACTTTTAGACTCCAGGCCAATTTTTTTCCAGAAGGATGCAGCAAATGCAGCTGTTGCTATTTTGTTTGTTTGTTTTCCCAAAAGCGCAGTTCCTCGTTGGGCTGTGATATAAGGTGGCCAAGCATCCGTCATTGTGTCATCCATGAGGTCCCTCTGAGGACAGCTGGCTCTCTGTTACCCTACAACAATGGGAGCCACTGGGTGCTCAGCACTTGGAAAATGAGATCATCCATTTTTGCTCCTGCTTTGTTTACATCAGTTGGAAAAGCAGCAGAAGGAGGGGAAGGGTAGCAAGCTTTTTGTGTAGTGGTGAGTTTGCTGCAACGGAAAATGTGAACTGCTCAGCATGCATGCATCACTGCAACACAGCCTGCAGTTACCCAAGTTGTTAAAGGAAGAGGGTAGTGCTGGCAGAAAGTTAAATTGCTCATTAATTGCTTTATAATTTAGCTAATTGGTTTTGTCAAGGCTGTGGAATATAAGGGGTGTGGCTGATTATCTTCCCAGTGTTTCATCTTTACAAGGGAAAATGACCTAAATACTTTTTTTTTCTTTTTTTTTTTTTTTTTAATAAAACCAACATGTATGGCGCATGCTGTGGATGGATATCAGACTTCTGAATATCTGCTTTCTTCAACCTTTGCGTCTGGCCTGTGGCCTCAGACTGTTCATGGGCCACTGGGACCCTTTCTGAAGTGTAGCAGACATTTCTGGCATTCCTTCCTCCTCAGTACACACTCTCAAAGTAGGGCTGCCCAAAAACTCCGGTGTAAAAAGACCAGCTCTGGCTAACTGCAGTGTGAGAGCGTGCAGAAGTGAGTTCAACTGAACGGTATTTTCCCTGCAGGGGAGAGCATAGTTACTCTTGTTAGGAGAGGGCTGGGAAGGGAGGTCAGGCTTTTTGCTTATGCATGCGGTGGATAAACCCACTCTCTTTTTCTCTTTGCAGGTAGTGGCCGTGGAAGCAACACTTTGCTCCCTCATACCATCATCAATGAATTTCCAGAGTATGGCACTGTAGAGCCAAGTGGAGAGGCTCTGAGGGCTCCATTACCGCGCCAGGCAGAGCCTGTGACACATGGTCCAGAAAGACGGGACGGTCACCACCGGGTTCCTGGCAGGCCCCTTCCTCAGTGTGCGGCTCCGGCAGACAATTCGAGACCTGACACAGGGGCAGCACAGCTGCACGCCCCAGAAGAAGGTTTGCAACCTGCGGGTAACCTGCCAGAGATTATGAAAATCTCTCGACGTCTGGAAGCAACAAAGGTGCAAGAGAGAGCAAATACTCTTGATTCAGAGATGCAAATGGAAAAAAAGAGCGTTACTGGCAGCCAAAATGCGCAGGCAGCCAGAGAACCAGTTCCAGCAAGCCAAGAAAAACCCTCAGACATGCCTCTTCCATCTGAACGAACAGCTGAGGAAAAAATGCATTTGATAGTAGAGAAAGATCTGGCTGCAATATGGACTGGGGAAAAGCAGTCCGAGTCCTTGCAAGCCATCAGTAATGAAGCCGAGGAGGTCCACGCAGCACAGGAGACAAGCTGTCATAGACCATCTGCGACAAACCTGGAAACAGCCAGCAGAGTGGAGGGGTGGGCGCATTTTGAGGAGTTTTCAGCGTACAGTCAAGGCAAAATGCAAATGGGTCCTGAGAGGAGGCTCTCTAAAGAGGCAGCTGTGAGCAAACATGTAGAATTTCAAGGGGTGGAGATTTTATGGCTGCAAAAAGCCGAGGAGCAGAAAAGAAAGAAGCACTCACTGCTGGAGACTGTGTCCGTGGAGAGGAAGACGTTCCCCAAAACATCCAGCCACCCTGCACCACTGGTGGTCTCGCCAGGCTTGGTCTCCTCTCCGGACAGCACACGGAGGAGGGAGGTCTGTGAGGACCCAAGGCTGGGACACGCTGCCTCTGGAGCCACTCCTCTGGCGCTGCTCGATGAAAGTGGCGAGGATGAAGTTTTTGTGAAGGATGAGAAGCACAGCGAGGAGGAGATGGCTGCGCTAGTGAGAGGCCAGGGCAGGTGAGATGGCGCTTGAGGGGGAACAGGGGGCAGGTGGGGTTTCTCTTGTCCCAAGTAAGGGACAAAGCTTGTCCCTACCCCTTTAGGAGCTCATGACAAACAACGAATGTTTATCTGCTGCCTGCAGCGTGGTGGCAGTGGTAGCACCTCATGCCTGTTGGTGGCTAGTGCGTGAAGTTGGGACTGAACCCCATTCACACGACCTTGCTGAAGTTTGAAGTCCATCTCAGATTTAGAAATGCAGAGGTGTCTCTTGGCTGTTTGTAGAGTAATGGCTGTGTTACAAAGCATCTGTAACAGGTGTAGTTGGGATCCAGACATGGCATGTACTTAAATATAGGCAGCATGCAGGCCTGGACATAAGTGCTTGGCCAGATTTTCTGGTTTTGGGTAGAGTTCATGAAAGAACAGCGCAAGCTCCTCTGAGAGTTCAGATAATGAAGACGTTTTACCCAGGGTCTTGTATGTTATAGGAGAGTAAATGCTGTGATGAACTTTCTGTGTTATCTATCTATGTGTGTTTATATAATTTTAGCTATATATATTGAAAAAATTGTGTGCTGTTCTTCACAAGAGCATCCCGATTTGCTCACTTTTCTTTCCTGATGCACATCTGTAACAAAGCAAAGGGTCCCACCAGTGCTCACTGAGCAAACCGTGCCCGCTCTGACCTGGCGGGCTGTTTGCTGCTGAAACAACAGGGTCTCAGCAACAGAGGTGCTTCTGCCTCTGCACCTCGGGATCCACAGAGTTTTGCTTTGGTGAGCATGTGGAATGACTTGGGTGGACAGCCCTCAAGTATTTGGTGCAGCAGAGAAGGAGATTTCCCGCAGCGGGGGTGCTAGACCCTCCTGTTTGCATCCGCAGCAGGCTGAGTCTCCCCCCTTCAAATTTGGTTCTCCTGGCTCTGGGTTTTCACTTGCATTTACTTCCCTTTGCATTTTGGAGGGATTTCCCCCAGCCTTTCGCTGAAGACCCCAGCCCTGTGACTGCAGAGCCAGCAAACTGTCCTCCGGGGGCAGAGGCCCCATCTGGTTGTACATCTCCGACCTGTGCAGCCTCTGGCATGGCAGTGCTGCTAGCGGAGACCTTACACATTTGTGAGTGCTGCTCTCCTTTGCACATAAGCAGCTGATGCTATCTGTTAGGCAATATTAGGCTTTCCCCCCGCCCCCCTCTTTTACCCAGAAGATTGTTTCTTTTTATGTCTTTGGAGAGGGAGATAGTGCCAATCATGAACAGAGGTGGTGCAAGGACAAACTAGCGTTTTACCCACAGTGTCCTCTCTTGCACAAAGCCACTCTGACCTTTCTGTTTGCAAAGGTGGAAGGCGAGGAGGTTCACCCACAGGTCTAAACCTTGCCCCCGAGCTGAAACGAGCTGTTTCTGATTAATTTCCAGGGTGATGGAGGAGGGAGAAGCAGCCACGGGAGGATACGAAGATGTCCTTGGGCAGAGGCACTCCGACGTCTCCACTGATCTGTACAGCTCGCAGTTTGAAAACATCCTGGACAATGCATCTTTATACTACAGCGCAGAGTCGCTGGAGACGTTGTACTCGGAGCCCGATAGCTACTTCAGCTTTGAGATGCCACTCACGCCCATGATCCAGCAGCGCATGAAGGAGGGCGGCCAGTTTTTAGATCGGACGCCAGCCTCCGGGCAGCCAGAGTTCCTGCAGCTTCCCCCTGATGGGGAGGTGAAGGGCTGTGGTGAAGGCATCGCCAATGGCTTAAGGGATGTTAGCGAAACACTCTTCAGAGGAGACGTCACAGAAGTCCCTCGTTTGGCAAGGTAAAAACAGTGGGTGATCTTTCTGTGTGCCTGCTGATTTTTCCCCTGTGTCTGTTTACGTCAGTGGACTGTCCTAGAGTGTAGTCTTGCCTCTTTCAATGCTGCTCGTTTTCTACACAGAATAATTTCCAGTGTGAAAGAGTGAGCTGCAGGAAAGAACTGACCTATCCAAACCTGCCCATCATTAAAAAAGTGCAAGTTTACTTTACAAAGGTTTTGTAGGTGATACTTGTGTTGATAAAAGGCTGATCGGTATTGTCACGTCTTTGGGACCTGTCGCTGGAGGAGTTAGTTGCCAGTTACAGATGGACCTTATTTGGCTCCTGTTGTGCCTGAATTTGTTAGCAGCAATTTTAGGAACAGTTAACACCCTATGCTCATGGATGAGTTGTCCAAATGTAGTTTGTGATTTGGATGTTAAAGCTCTGGGCATAGCTTTTCCTCTCCTGAGGTCAGTGGAATTTTGCCGGTTACTTAAGCTGGGACAAGGTTTTGCTCCCACCACATTCACGGGATTAGAGAGTGTTAGCTGCTTCTTTCGTTTGTGCACTAGTTACTGATTGAGAGAGGAGGGAGCATTGCAAAAATGTTAATAATTTCCGTTTAGGTAAAGAGAGAGATAAAAAAAAACTATTAAGAGGAGAGTCACGTGAAAAGCAAAAAGTAGGCTAAGTGGTCAGAAAATACTGTGTAATTGTAGAAACTCACTCTATCAGCAAACTTTCCTCGCCATGTGTTGTCAAAGAGGGTGGGGAGAGTGAAAGGCAGTGACAGGGAAAGCGGGGAGTCGAGCCAAAAGCAGTAATCTGTGGAGAGGTGAGGGACCTTGTGACAAAGATGCCTCGCGTCTCCATCTTCCAGGGACAGGATGTTATCTAAGAGTCCTTAGGCTATTCCTGTAGATGGGACTAGTCTAGTCTGAGTTTTCCTGGGAGTCAGCGGTGGGAGGTCTTTTATCTGTTTTATTCTTTTTGTGCTAGTGTGAAAGAAATCCTTTGAGCAGAAGTAGCTTTGCTAACTGTATGGATTGAGGTACAGTTTGCCCTTAAAAGAACAGCCAGAAGGACTTTGCAGTTTAGAACGTTTTTTTCCATCAATCCTACTGGAAAAAAGGTGTTTAAGCCTTGTGTGACCCTGAGCTGCTTGGTTCCAATAGGCAGTAAATGACTGCTAATCTGCTACAACCAGTATGTAGCCAGAAACTGAGGTCCTTACCTGTACTGAACCCAGAGATTGCTGTAAGACTGGGCAGTGGGGGACATATAGACCCTGCCCATACAGACCCTGATTCTGTTAGCCTGTAGTTGTAGCTTCCAGTATCTAAAAAGTACTGTCAAGTAAGGCCCACAACAGCTCGTGGAGACAGAAGTTATCATGAAGAGAAGGTGTGCTTAGGTAATGCTTAGAGACACATTAGGTGCCTGCCTAGTGTGGATTCATTAGGAAGTAAGTTACATTTAGTTTAAGTTTGCAGCTATAGTAATAAACCAACAGAGGACTTTTAAATTCTTCTTTTTTTTTTCCCCCTAAATAAAAAAAAAAAAAAATGAAGAGAAGTGTCCCCAACAGTAGGTTTGTTAGGAAACTCTGCTGTTGTAGTCTGCAGGGGTGTTTTAGGGATGAGCCCCAAAGGCACACTCTGGTAAGGTGGGTGCCAGTGATGAGTGCAGCTGCAGCAGTACAGCCAGCCACGGATGTGCCCAACAGGGTAATCCTCCAGATAGTAACCTTATTAACCATATTCTAATATCATGTATTGCACCAGGGCACAGGTGACTGACAGATCGTGTGTGCCATATATGTTGGAGCCAGTGCTGAATCACGGTGTTACGGTGCGTGGGTGAGGGTTGCTGCCTGCATGCTGGGGGCTGCATGGGGTTTATTCACAGAGGGGTCAAGATGGTGTGTCGCTGTGATGATGCTCAGGTGAACCAGAGATAGCCACCTGAGCCATGGGTGCTATTTCTAAGAGTCCACATGCACAGTTGCATTGCCTGAAGCAACCCCAGACTTGTTTTTAGAACCGAAAGCCCACGGGTATGATATGTGTGCAGCAGCCACGGTGAGCACCTTGGCGCCTTCTCCTGTAAGTCCTTGTCTCCTGTGTCGCCCGGAACCTGCGGTTGTGTTGGGGCTGTGGCTTCCCGTGCCCAGCACGGAGGAGCACCGGCTGGAGTGCCCCGGCTCTCCCGGGGAGCCAGGTGGGGTTTGCGAGCCCACCGCCCTGCCGGGTGCCGGCAGCCCTCCCTGGCCCCGCATCCCGCAGCCGCCGGCAGCCCTCCCTGGCCCCGCATCCCGCAGCCGCCGGCAGCCCTCCCTGGCCCCGCATCCCGCAGCCGCCGGCAGCCCTCCCTGGCCCCGCGGCCGCCGGCAGGAGCTGTCGGGCAGCAGCCTGCCTGCCATACCTCGCCGAGCCACCGGAGGTCGCTCTGCCCTCTGCCGAGCTGCCAGCGGCTCTCCCTGCAGCCGGGGGCTCCCGCAGCACCTCCAGCACATCCTGGAGGGTGGGTGCGGGCGGGAAGAGCCGCTGGAGGACCCCGTCCTGTAGGGATGGAGGCAGGTGTGGGGTCCCAGCGGGGTGAACAGCAGCAAGTGCAAAGCTTAGCGGGGGAATTCGGGATGCAGAGGGGCTTGGGAGCAAAGCAGTGGAACATTGCAGTGCGGCACTAGAAGCATAACCCACCCCCCCTTTTCCAGAAACCACACTGCCAACCCAAGCGAACAAAAACCAAAAACCTCAGCAGCTCCCTGTGCCGTGATATTTTGGTGACCTAAGAGATGTGTGGGAAAGTGCGTGGGGAGAGAGTACGCTTCCAAGTACCAGCATTAATTTATGGGGGAACAGAGTGTGAAATGCTGGCAGTCCTTCATGGTCCGGTACAGAAGAGGAGGGTGGATTTGAGAACAAAGAGTTATTTACACCTGCACCTTGAAAGTCGTGTGCCAGTTAGGAAAGGAGAAGCAGGTGTTCCCCGTGACCATGCCCTCCTGATATCAGGTCGCTGAGCATCACAGCACTTCTTGCATCTCTCTGGAAGGATCCTGAGCATAACTGATATGTGGACCCTAGATGGCATAAGGTTTTAATGTGTAACAGCAAGGAAACATAGTCTTGTAATGAATAAGCGGGAGGGTAACATCCTTTTCTGCTCTTAGGAAATCGCTGGCTCTGGGAGGGGTCAGCTCTGGTATGTGAAGGCTGGTCACATGTCTCCAGAATTGAAAAAAAAAAAAGGAGGAAAAAAAAAATTATTAGAGGCTTGCAGGCTGCAAGTTCCTATGGGCTCCTGGGTGTCTGGATGTTTCGTCCCTCCGGTCCTCCCTGTCAGCTGCTGGCCCTGGTTAAACGCAGTAAGTCCTGGCGAGAGCCGTGTGACGTGCCTGCTCTTGGCAGCCACCCGCTGTGCTTCCTTAGCACAGGGGGATGTCAGCTGGCCCCTGGGTTTTCCTGCAGGACAGGCTGGCTTGCTTTTGCAAGTAGTCTTTTCCTAGCACAGCTCAGGTGCCTTTTGTGTCTGGCCAGTGGAGGAGGGATGCCTGGGGAGAAGGGTGTGCATCTTGCCCTCCTTCAGGAACCATTCCAGTGCTGGGTGTCTTTGGGGGGGGGTTAGTCTCTTCCCCCACACCTCTGGGGGAAAAACAAATTTCGGCAGCTCAAGTAGCCTTAAGTTTCCCCAGGTGGGGAAACTGGGGGAGGAGGGAGAGTGTGTGAGTTTTCAGAGCTGAGGCACAGCCTCCCTGCATATGAGGGCACCACAGGGTCCATGTGAAATGTGCTGAGCCACAGGTTGCAAGTGTAATCACCTTTGCAGTGGCAATAAAGATACTACATTTGGGCTATGCTTTGTCCCCTTGCCTCTGTAATCCCTGCAGAGGTGTGCAGTTTGCACCATCACACCCAGTGTCCCAGATGTGCTGCACTCCTCTCTTCTCCTGCCAGGGGCCTGTGTTGAGATGGAGCGAGGCTCAGCCTTTGTATGTGGGAGTTTAGTCTTACTCGCAGAGGCAATAAGGAAGGCTGTTTGCAAGGTGGTAACCAGATGTAGAGCCTGAGTTTGCATCATGTAATCATTTACACCAAATCAGAGTGGGATGAAGGGGATGCGTTTCCAAAGCAGTAAGATATGTCTGAGGGAAAAGTGCGTGAGTGACAGAGCATTGGTGTGTCTTAAACTAAAGTAGGGAGTTCTCTCAGTGATGATCCCCATCTTTCTTTTCTACTTTCAGACTTTAAAGATAGAATTTCTTGTAATCTTTCTTTCTCTGCATTCTTTATAGCAGACTTCCTGTTCCCTCTTCCCTTGTATGCTGCAGTCAGAACAAGAAATTAAAAACAAAACAAAACAAAACAAAAAACTTCTGGCATTTCTTTTCCTGAGTTGTCTTGGAAGGTGTGGTCTTTGTTAGTAGGACATCGCCCAAGATTTTTCGAAATCTGGAGAGAAATGAAAAAAAATATCTGTGTCTGTATTGCAGCTCCTAATCCTCAAAAATGCTAAATATTTGCCACCTGCCATCATCTTCAAAGAATTGCTCGTGCTCAGCAAATTCTGCAAGTCCTGTTATTTTAATTTTTTTTTTTTCCTAGAGATGTAAACACAAATTTAGTCACATATGTATTCTTCTGTAATTCAAGGGGGGAAGAAGACAAACTCCCTAAAGCAATCTGGTGGTTGTCAGAATAAGTGCATAAGAATGTAAACTGCAGTTCCCAATGGCTGCCACGTTTCTCTTAATGGTTTGGGCCTCTCATAGTATTTCCAGTAGTTGTATTCTCTCTTCTGCATACGTGTAATTTCCAGCAATTTCTTAGTTGTCACTCTGCTTATTCCTTCTTTGGGACAACAAACTTTGTTGACAGATAAACCCAGTTTTGATCCCTTTCTCCAGATTGATTCTCTAAGTCTCCTTCCAGTTTGTCAGTATCCTGCATGCCAGTTATACTTCGGGTTTTCAGTTCTCACTCTGGTATTTTTATCCAAGGTAGCTTGTATTTGATTTTCAAGGTAGACATCAGACTCAGTACTTACATATCTAACACATAACCTTTATTCATTCAAGTCTGTCCAGTTGCAGTCTGGTAGAACTTTTTTCCTCTTTGAAGACCCACCTTGTGACCTGGTTGAATTTTTTTCATTTAGAGTGGAATCTGCTAAGATCCCTGTGTTCCTAAGCAGATGATTTTTGGCCTTTGGACATGCCACAGCTCATGACAAACTCTGGGAACTGGGCGAACTATGGCTGTCAGAAGGTGGTCCTTTATATTTGCAGCCGTCCATATGACCAGGATAAGAAAAGTTATTCAGAAGAATGCCAATGGGCCTGTCAAATGCATCTGCAGCCAGTGAGGAGGCAAGCACGCACAGAAGCCCATTTGCCTGCATGGGGACTACTCTATTTTGTCAGTTTTTGAGCCACTAGTAAGCACGATATGCTGGCACAGATATGTTAAATCCAGGTAAAGATAAGTGGCACAATCCGCAAGGGTAAATATCTGAAACCGGTGGCATTTTGGCAGCTGAGGATTTGACCCTTTATCTCACAGTTTACTAACTTAAAAAATGTTGGTATTCACCTTGGTATTCCCTTCAGGAAGGTGGTAACACTTTATCAAGGTTCTGGAAATATAGAGTTTGCCTTTGCTCTGGCTAAGGAGGTAGTTTGCAACACCAGTTTAGTGAGAGTTCGTACAACTACTTCTAGTTCCTAAATAAACTGTTGTTTTAGGGAAAAAAGGGCTGGTGACTTTTCGCCTCTTCAGTTCCCAGCCTCCTCTGAAAATAAAACAAACAAAACAAAAATCCAGGAGCTGACAGAGACAGAAAAGAAAATGAAGAGGGAAAAAAAAAAAAAAAAGTGGAGCAGCTGATCAGTTCACTGCACAAAGCGCCTCAGTATAATGCTGTCAGCAACTCGACTTCTAAGCTGGCATCTGTTGGCACATCTCCATTAAAGTCAAAGCCATTTAGGTCAGGAAGCCTTCATTCACCGAAACGGAGGTGTCCCTGCCAGCTCCGAGTGGGTCCCCAAGTGCAGCCTGCTGCCTCATCCATTAGCCGCGACTGGCTGCCACTCAAGCCCCTGTCCAGGTTATTGCTGGTTAACTCTCTTCTTCCTCCATCCGTCCGTCCGTCTGTCTGTTGGGATAGAGAGAGGCAGAGCCTGGCGGCTGGCAAGGCGTCGCAGAGGCATGTGTAGCTGCAGAGGTGATGCGGGAGCACCGGTGGAGAGCAGGGCACTCCTTAGCCTGCAGACTCCTTGCTAGCACAGCTGGGTGAGCTGTGGGTTGGTCGGTGGTTGGTTTTCCTTTACTGAGGAAGTCTGTCTTTTTTGTTATTACTATTAACTGTTCTTTTTGAGGACGGGCAGTTTGTTTTGCTGCATGATTGCCCTGTAAATTGCTCCTGTGCAATACTGCTGCTGGTGCTGAAATGCTCCTTCTGCACATCTGCAGGGGAGCCTTAACCAAGGGGCATAAACACCTGTATTTTCGTGCATTTGTTTTGCTCCCTGCCAGGGAGGACCAGCCGGACTAGCTGCCCTGTTAATATGCACTCCCAGGGCCAGTCTCCAAACAGTTAAACTGAGCCTGAGGAGGGGGGAAGTACTCTGCTGGCTTCCCAGTTTTGCTCCTCTCCCCCGGAACCCTGCAGGAGCCTCCTGGGGAACTGTCATGCTGGCACGGATCGAGGGGGATGGCTCTTGCCACCCACAGCGTGGGGGGAGGGCAGGTGAGCCCGAGGGCTCCCGAAACACTTGGGGGCCGAGTGTTTTCTGAGCAAGGTTACAGGTGTATAATGTATTCTTTGGGTCTGGTTTTTGCTCATGTCTGAGGGCAAGTGGGCCAGATCCTGAGCATGGGACTCTCCTGATGGACCCAAGAGACCGCTTTCTATGTCCATGCATCTGCCAGAAGTACCCATTGCAGGGGGAGCCCCTGGACACCCTCTGTGGCAAGGGCCAGGTTTTCACTTTCTAGGCATGGGGGCATTAATGTGGTGAGATTCCCTTTGCCATCACTAACCCCTGCCTCAGCGATGTAAAGCGCCTGAGGTCACAAGGGAATCAAACCTGAAGTATTTTTAGCAAAACATTTGTACTTCAGGTGGCAACAGGCCAGCATGTCTGTGTAATAAAGGACACGCTGTATCTCGGAAGGGTTGCAGTCCCGTCCCTGCGTGTGGCGGGACTTTTTGTCCAAATGCTCTGATCCCATAATGATAGCATTTGCATTTGCTGTAATGCAAGCCTACTAGAAATGGCATTTTCTAACACTTTAGCTGTTAGCTCTCTACTTACAGTCGGTGGGAATTCTTTTAATCAAAGAAAAAGGCAGATGATTACAGGGAGCAAGAGGTTATTTTTAAGCAGCATTGTGCATTTCAGCCCCTAAAATTGACTTTGCATATGCATTTTATTGATAACCAATAGGAGATTACAGGGCCTGTTTGTTTATTTTTTACTTTGCTCCTCTCTGTGTGACATGGAAAGGCTGAGGTACTTTTTAATGGATCCTCAGTGGGTACTCTGGGTTGTAGAAGCCATCCTGCCTTCATGTGTCCTGGCTGATGCTGTGCTCGTGAGACACCCACTGAATCGAGTTGCAGCAAAGTGCAGCTGTGTCAGTCCTCAAAGAGGGATCTACTTCAAAGCGTGTCTTTGAAGAGAATCCATACGTAGGACTTCAAAGCTACTTAAACCGTTCGGAGTAAAATAGCACAGTGAGTCATCTGCTAGGAAAGGGCATTATCTTTATTTTTATTATTTTTCTCCTCTTCCTACAGTGGTATCTTGGAAGATCCCTGGAGCTTGAGGTAACTGGCAAGGTAAATCTTTGCTTGACGTGGTTTTGTGCTCGCTCTCTCCTGGCCCTGGAGAAGCTGGTTCAGAACTACAGCAAGGCTGCAGCAGAGCTGTTCCCAGCCCGTCTGTGTGGTCGGTCATTTGTAGCAGGAACTGAGTCACTACGTCCCACTGCTGCCAGGATTTCTTCACTTTCTCTGGTGGGACTACTCCGTTCAGAGACAGGCGGTTCAAACATGGCTTTTCAGCTCCCTGAAACAAAATTCAGCTTGTGCCACCGATCATTTCTGGTCAGCTCAGAAATGAGGAAGGGTATCACTGGCTGGGCATCCATGTCTCTCTGAATAGTTGTCTGGCAGGGATTTGTACCCTCAGGGCAGGACTTTTCACAGAGGGAAGCGCACTCCCCTGCAGTCCAGGCTGGTGTCCGCAGCATCTGAGTGCTTCTGGCTTTTTGAGGTCCTTGCCACGCTGCTAGGTGAGAGCTGCTGCTGAGCGGCTGTTCAATTAGGTATAGAGCACGCTTTTCACAGCCAGCGTTGATGGGTATGGTTGAGGGGATGGTGTCCTCTGCTTTGGAACCAAGAGGAGAAGAAGGCTTGTAGTGAAGGCATTCTTCTACTTGGCAAACAAGAGGGCCAGCACAGTGCTGCAGAGGGTTATTATCAGCCCCAGTGTGGCTCCCTGGCAGATGCAGTACCCCTGCTGAAAACAACATTTATTCTGGCCCTAGCTTCAGCGTGCCAGAACGCCTCTCCACCCTTCTTATTTTTAATCATTGCTGCGTTTTGTCTGATGGGCTTTGCTGGCAAATGCCTGACTTTTAGCCTGCCTTGAAGTCGATGTTAAAGGTGTGCAGATTTATTTGAGAGTAAAAGGTTGGTTTCCTCCTGTTTCCTCCTCCTCTCTTTCCAGAAAGCCCTGGGAAGGTCCCAGCCCTGTCTCATCCAACTCCCCCCCCCCCAAAGTCATTGCATCCAGTGCACTTCCTCCGTGCCAGATGGATTAGTGTTCCTCGGGGCAGGGCCCCATGTGCATCCAGGGGAGACCGTGTGCCACAGAGCGTATGCTGTGCTTCGTTCTGGCAAGAGCTGCAGGCAGTGACAGGCTGGGATTGCTGCTGTGGCTGGGCTGAGGGGACAGGACTGAGGCTGAGTTGTCATACCTTGCCTCTCATCGTCAGCTCCGAAGGCCTTCTCCTTGTTAGCAGCTGAGGCAGTTGCTTTGCGCTGTACCTGAGCTCTTCTCCCATAAAGCAAAATGCTAACATGCTTTTCCTCCTTGGGACAAACCAGATCATTTTTTTTTCCCCAACGAGTTTGCTAAAAATTAGGAGTATCCCAAGGTTTAAGGCACCTGAAACTGCAGTTACTCATGGCGAGGTTACCAGTTGCAGCCTAGGAGACTGGGGGAGTGGACCACTGAAGTACCCAGTGCTATGTCCTTACCATTATGCTACTGGCCTTTTTCTGTTTTTGTCTGGAAGTTGCAGCCATTCTCTGACTCTTCACTGCTGTGGAGGGTGTCAATTTTGGTAAAACCCAGGATAGGGAGGGTGGGAATAAGTGAATCTACAATATTCTTAAACAAATCAAGTGTACTAAGTGCTGAGCATGACATGGGTTGAGGTATTTTGGAATTGGGAGCTAAATCACTGTAGACCTGGTTGATAATGGAATAAGTGAAGAAAACGATATAAAACGTTTCAGACTCTGCCTAGCTGATACGGTGTGTTAGGGGAAACCAGCTTTACGGATGTTACAGTCTGCCCGTGTTTCATCCGTGAACGTGGAGGGATGGCTGCTGCTGTTAGAAGGTATTGAATTTACTGTAGCAGCTGTTTATTGAATTGCTGTAATTTCTTCTTGGATGTGGTGGTCACAGTCTATATGCGTTCACTGTGAACCTGGGGATGCTTTGGCAGAAGGAGGGAGGATGTGTCAGGGGTGCATTGATAGAGACAGAAGTAAGAAGGTCTAAGCACCTGGTTTCTGGCTGCAGCTCATGCACTGTGAGACCAAAGGGGTCTGGTTTGTTGTAGCTTCTGTTTCCTGTGTTTTCTGATAGCAGAGATTGATGTAAGAGTCTCTGGATGAAAATCAGCAGCCGCTGCTGTACAGGCAATTACCAGTAGTATCATTACAGTCCCTTTTGACCTTGAATCCAGGATTAGGGGGAATATAATCTATTACATTTTCAGCCTACTTTTGTCAGTGGAGGTGTCTCGTTTTTATGTGATAGAGTAAAGCTGCATGAGGAATCCGTGTCCAGTCTTGCTCTGCGTCACAATGCCCTTTCTTGGCTCTGTTTAACTGATAATGCTGCTGTGGATTCTTTATGTGTAGAAACTGTAGACTGTGGAAGACAGACCTTCTTGTAGCCTTGGTCACCCTTAGCCCTTGATTGGAGTCCATTATAAGCACTTTACAGAGGGAGGCAAGTATTATTATCTGTGTTCAGCACCTGGGGAAACTGAGGCACAGAACGAAAATGGCGCACCCGGAGAGACTTGGAGTTAGGAAGGGACGTCAGCCTTTTCCCTGAGGGGCACTCCCCCGGACCCTGCTAAAATGACCTGTCCAGAAAGCAGCTTGCAGCAGTCATGTACAGGGTGTTGTATTTCCTAAGCTGTCAGTGATGTGGGTACTGAGCCTTCCCACCACTTAAAAAACTTGAGAAATGAAGTCTCTCTTTAATGTTAACAATCTGGTATTTTCCCTCAGCAAGACGCTTATGTTATAGCCGGCCTATACTGTTGATTTGAGTGCCTTCTCATACCTATTAAGTCATAAGCTGATTAGCTGTCAGCATAACTGAAAGAAGCATCCCTTATTCTTTGACCTTATTCTTTGACACGTACAGGGACAGTCCTCCCCTCCCCCGATCAGGATGAAGTTTTAAATCAGGGGAGGATGCAAGACAAGGTTTCTTATGCAGCCTTTTTAGCTAGTTTTGGTGAGCTGCGTAAAGACCATGCTATCCTTCTTGCTGGGTGTTCTACTTCACATCCCAGCCGCAGCTCCAAGAGGCAAAACAGAAGCTGGGAGCTGCCGTACTGTTTATTTCACTAAGTGGCAGATGCTGGCACTTGCTTTCTTTCTAAACTTACAGTGGTTTGCGGTAACATTGACTCTTGTAGTGCACTAGTTCCTAGCAGGGTGCAGATGTTTCTTGTCAGCTTTGGCCATCTTTCAGGGCTATAAATATTGCCTTTAATAAAGAGCAGTGGTGAAACAGGGCTGTGATTTATGAGCGAGGCTCTACAACTTGTCATGGCTTTCGAAGCAACGTTTGTACATGGAAGGCTTTGGAGATGTGTTAGCTCACCTGGTTGTCCTTTGCTCTTGTCAATTGTTAGAGCTTGGAGTTCAAAACCAGTCAGGCCTGATTTGAATGGATAAGGTGTTGCTTGGGGTGTGTGTCACAGGACTTTGAATTTGGTTTCTTTTGCAAGTTTGGAGTAGACCAAATTTAGAGAACTTTGGACATTAGCTGGTGCTTTTGGAAAAGGCTGAGGAGGCATTTCCCACAATAGCAGTATCAGGAGGGGCTTTTTTTGTTTCTTAGGGTAGCTGGTGGCCAGTGGTGTCAATGCTATTGGAATTATAGTTGCAGTATTAATTCCCAGCTAGAGCGCTGAGATGGAGTCCTTTTTGCTATAGCAAATATTATTTACACTGAAATAAATGCAAAATCAAACCCGTAGTACCTGTAGGAACAGGTTAGGTGTCTGTTTTCCCCAATACTTGCTTAAAAAAATTTTACTCACAGTGTGGAGTGAGGGGTCTGACTCCCAGGAGGCTGTGGCCGACCCCAAGATGATACTTTTGCTTTTTGTAGCAGCACTCAGAGGATGGAAACAGAGGTGAAATGGGCAAGTCTCCTTCCTGTAGGAGCACCGTACACCTCCTTCTCCTAAACCGTGCACAGGAAGAGAAGTAGAGCACAGGTGATTATTTGTGTGGAAGGAGGCATGCAGCAAAGATTTTTATTTTCAGCGCACATTATATGAGAATCTCATCTTTAAAGGGTTAATAAGTGGCTCGCAGACATTTCAGCAAATGGCGAGATAATTGTTACTGGAGTGCAGCGATCGGTTATTCTAACCGTGGCTTGTCAAGCCTGAAGATTACAGGGGTGTATGAAACCATGGTATGTTGAAGTGTTGTGCTTAAAATCATCTTTAACTCATTCCACTCATATCTGCCCTGTGTATGACCCCTGCTAATCGTTCATTAGCCCTGTGTAAACGAGGATTTAGTGAAAAGAATTTCTGTATAGTATATTTTTTTTTAATAGAAATGCTGTCATGCACACACACACACGCAGAGTTGAAATTTTGCAAGAATTTTCATGCCATTGTGAGAGAATAGCTTTTCCAAAGTGAAAAGTCTGCCAGTGTGCAGGGGTGTGTATGTGGGGGTGCACTTTGGGGTGTGGAGGGCTCTTGCCTCTTTGAGGGGAGAAGCAAAGCAGGCACACAGCTCAGCCAGAGCTTTCCTACTGTAGTAGAGGTGGGAGGAATCTATAAATGCATGATTTATGTAAAGTGCCCTGGGATTGCCATGCTGCATCCTGACTTTGAGCAGCCAGTGAGGGAAGTTGTTGCCACCATGACGGAGCAGGAGGAAAGCAAGCAGTTCTCCAGGCTGGCCTGGGTGGCTTGTGCCTCTCTCCGGTTCCCCAAACTGGAGTTCCTTGCTCAGAGTCCTGATTTTTCTAGCGTTGCCTCCCCGTGGGATGCCCGCTGCTCATGGGCGGCATGGAAGCCACTGAGACTTCTGTGGATGTTATTTTAGATTTGGGGAGTTGTATTGTTTCCAGGACAACTGGGGAAGAATGAGGAAAGGACTTGTGCAGAGTCAGCGTGGAGCTACTGAACACCGTGTCTTGCTCATTGCCTTGTTCCCCTGGAAAATGGCTAATGGCCTACTTTTGCAGGGACCCCTTCAAGCCAAGCAAGTGATTGGGTTAAAAAATACTAGTGCAAGAAGCAAATGAGAAGCCAGTGCTGTCAGGTGCAGTTGTAGGCTGGTAATAGCAAACAGCTCTCTGTGAAGTGAACACAAGTTGTGGACACTCAGCAGACTCAGAAGGTGAGTGCAGAGCAGAATGTGTTTCTCGGCTGGAAAGCCCATATTTGGGTCTCCATGTTTAACTCTCTTAACCTCTGATGACTGCTAAATAAATGTTCCTGTTCTATACAGTTCTGTCAATTAAGTGGAAATTGCTATATTGTGTAATCTTGCCTCTGTAGCATTAATTGCCTTCTATTCTAAGAGGAATTGAATCCTTCTTGAAACTGTAATGTCATCTTTTTTTTTTTTCTTCTTTCCATATTCTTTCTGTCTCATAGCAATGCTGAGCTGCAGAATACAGTGTTAGACTCCAGTGCTGCCATGGGGAGCAATGAACTTCAGGAGAAAGATGCCACCGGAGCCCTTGGCCACGATCTCAGCAATGGCAGCAGCAGCAATTTGGAAGCAGCCAGGCGCCTGGCTAAGCGCCTCTACCATCTGGACAGATTCAAACGCTCCGATGTGGCAAAGCATTTGGGTAAAAAGTATGTGCTGATATGAGGCCTTCGGCCATGTTGATTTTCTTGCTGGTTCTGGAGGGGTTCACTCTCGAATGATAACCTTTACTTATTTATCTGTTTGTTTAAAGCAATGAATTCAGCAAACTTGTGGCCGAAGAATACCTTAAGTTTTTTGACTTCACGGGCATGACGCTGGACTACTCACTCAGGTACATGCCCATTTGCTGACCTTATGTTCTTGTGTTGGTACTAGTGCTGTTTGCTGTGTTGTCCTGATTGAAGTGGTTGCCCTGTGGGGGCTTAAGAGGGTGAAGAGAGGGATGTGACGTGTTTTTGGGACAGAGCTTTTCTCTTCTGTTTGGCTTGGCTTGCTGACGTACTCCAGAGTCCTGTTGGAGTGGTGGCATTTCCTGGAGAGGGAAGGCTTTGGGAGACCTGTTTAGAGATGGTCCTTGACTCAGAGGAGACAGAGAAAAATAACCAGTCACTCAGTAAACAGGAGACTTTAGTCTGATAGATGCTGCTGGGGAATGAAGGTGCTGCTCACAACTGAGCTGCACAGACTTTTTGGCTGATGCCTTGTAGAGCTTGCTCTGCCCAGCTGCAGTGCACAAAGTCAGGGCTGGAGTTTGATATAGCTCAGCAGCCCGCCTTGCCACGTCTCTCTGAGGCACCCAAAAATGTGCAGAACAGCAAAAGCTTCCATGTGGAAAATGCTGTTGACAGTTTGGTAGCTGCCAGCGTGGGTATTTGAAAACCCAGCCCTTCAATTTTCCTTACTTTTTTATGCTGGAGTTAGCCCTCAATGATGTTTGTTTTCAGTACTTTTTTTTCTTAGGGGGCAAAACACCAAGTTTGTGTAGTAGTGGCCTACCATGTTAGCATGGTTGCTGGCGTTCTGGTATTTAAAGGAGTTCAAAGTGGGTTTAAATCATCTGGCTGAGGTTACTCAAGTGGATTATTGTTTTTTGCTGCTGGTATGAAACCAGGAGGCCCGCAGTCACTTGCCAGTCCCCTTGCAAATGCATTTCCCAGGGGTCTGACTCCGGGAGACTGTGGTGGATCCCAAGGAAAACCCAGAGTCCTGCCTGCTGGAGGTGGAGGAAAGGAAGCGCATCAGTGGAGGAGTGGACCGCCTGCTCCCACGGCAGGGCGATCGGATCCGAGCCAGAGCACCCGCTCAGCACAGGGCAGGAGCAGCCAGGGTGGTGGGAGGTCTCCTGCTCCTTCCGGGTTTTAGCAGCCCTGAAGCACGATGCTAAATATACCCATCTTTCAAATTGTGAAATCCAACACCTAATTGCTTTGTGGCACATATTTAAGAGGTCTCTGCTCCCGGTAGATCTCCTGTTAATATTAATAGTCATGACCTCTAAAATATGCCCTGCCTCATGTGGGACCTAGACACACCAGTGGTTTGCTGGGGTTTCAGAGTAGGTACAGCGACTGCTGGCTGCAGGCCCTGCATGCACAGCCAAGGCCGAGGACAGAGCATCGTCCCGAGGCAGGGGGGAGCCCAGGCAAGCTGCCTCATGCTTGCAGAGAGCAAGAGGTAACCACCCTGTTGCTGGTGGCCTGCTGACAAGCTGTGGTTTGTTAAGCATTTTGGAGCTCACGGCGGCAGCCCGGGCCCTGCTACCCCGCCAGGCTGTGGGAGTCTGTTGTGCAGTGCGTGTCACCGTTGGTGGCAAGTCTGGAACATGGGAAGGATTGTTATTTCATCGTCCTGCTCTGCCTCCACACCCTGGACCCACATTGCCCACTTATCTCTGGAGTGCATCTCTCACATCCTCCACCGGACCACAGGAGGGAGAGGAGGTAGAACCACTGCTCCAGCCCCTCTCAGGGTCCATCATGGTCCTCCCAGTGGGCAGAATCTTGCACCAGTAGCCTTTACCAAATGTTGTTTCATCAGTTACCTCTCCAAGCTGGCTTCCAGGGAGGTAAAGGTGCTGAAGAGGTAGAGAGGGTGTAGGTCGGTGGTGCCTGGCATGGGTGTTACTGGAAAGAGCCTGGGCTGGAGGAGGAGAAGGAAGAAAGATGGGTAGTTCTCAAAATGTGCCATGGGGGCATGAGGAAGGGAAATGAAACTCTGCAAAGTCTCAGTTGTATCTACTTGTGAATAGGGTTATTTGCAATACATTACATGTGAAATTAAGTTATTACCAGGCAGGTCACACTCTATATGGGTGTGAGAACGCTGCAAGTACAGCCCGTTTCTGACCTTACATCAAAGAGAAAAAATTAATGTTTATTCGTCCAGGCTAGGTAGATGTGAATGTTCCAGCAACATATTCCACGCCTCACAGATCTGGTGTTAGTTTCAGTCTCATGGGATATTTAAAATTTGACTATTAGGCACTCATTTTGTATGCTGTCTTTCTTCGGACCCAGAAGACTTGTGTTTTCAGGCTTTTCTTAGAAGCGTCCTGACAATCTTAGAATCGTCCTGAGAGTAGGCCGATACTGCTGAGGTCATCTGTTGGCTCCAGGGTGTGGGGGTTTTGGGAAGTGCAGAAGTTCTTCTTTGGCTGTGAGGCTCTGAGTTTTTCTAGCAGGAAGAATAGCAGCATGGTTAAAAGGAGGGGCGGTTAATTGTTGAATGAAAAGTCAAAGAATTATATGTGTCCCACCTCTCTGCAGAGGCTTGCTGCGTGTGTCTAATGAGCATTCCACAGTGTGCACCAGATCTGTGCCCCGGACTGTCATGAGCAGGAACCCAGGAGGTCTAGGTTGCTCATCCTGTTGTTGGCGCTCAGTGGGAGCTGTTGAGACTCTTCTTCCTCTTCCCCAGATGTTTCTGCAGGTCAGGTAGTCACACTGCCTCCTGCAAGGAGACTGGTGTGGTCCTGGCCACTCTGTTGGGTGACTCTCCAGAAGGAGGACTGCACATTTAATGTGGGTTCTGAGTCTGCAGTGCAGCTGCTTGACTACACCGCCTGGAGTAGCTCCTCTGCTTTGGATGGGAATACTGATGAAAGTAAAGTTAAAATGTGCAGGGGTGACAGACAATTAGAAAAGGACGGAGAACACGCTGGATATCTGTCATGCATAAACAACACCTGCTCCAGTTCCTTCCCCAAAGAAAATGAAAACATTAAAAGTAAGAACAGCTCTTTCAAATGGTGTAATCGCTTATTAGTTTGTATATTCCATGGCTGATTCCAGTGGTAATTTAACTTCTGTTTCATTTACTATAATGTTGAGATCAACCGCACATGGGATAATAATCAGTTTTCCTAGAAAGGCTTCTTGGAACCAAATATCTGGTGTGTGCTTATGTACTCCTTTGCTCTGAAGTGTATTTTGCTCTGTGCGCTGTGTGAGTCAAAAAACCAAAATAATTTATGAGTTTAATTTCACCACCTTCTGCTCTTCTTTTAGGACTTTCTTTAAAGCCTTTTCACTTATTGGAGAAACTCAGGAACGTGAGAGAGTTTTAATCCACTTCTCCAGCAGATACTACCAGTGCAACCCAAACACCATTTCTTCTCAAGGTAACTTTGTTTCTGATGTGAATGTCTTTAGTTGTCTCCCTCTTCCTTCATTCTTGCCTTCAATAGCATGTGTGGTGCGTACCTGGGAACTGAAGGTGTGTAACTGCCATGTCACGTTTTAGAGACTGTTTGTGGTGAGCACTGAAACCCTACATGTTCTCCGTGCATAATCATGGTAAGGCAGTAAAAATTTGTATCTATCCCCAATTAGGAAAGGTGTTTAGACCTTCTCAGTGCAGAGCCTCAGTTGTAGCATCTCTAAATTTGAATACCCTAACTTGTGGTTTCTCATTGACTTCCAGCATGTGTGGGTACCTGTACTCTAGCTACACACATGGATGAGAACTGGTCCCATTTCAGGTGGAAAAGAAGCTGTTCGCTTTCTGTGCTCCATTCAGTGCTTGTCTCTCTGCATGCACTGGCAGCAGGCATGCCAGTTCTTGCCAGTTGTGGGGGTGAATTTTGGGTGCTGTATCCAGACCCTGGCATGGTTTCATCTCGACTAGCTAACATCAGTTGGAGTGCTGCCTCCTTGCCAATGTTTTCAGTCATTTTGGAAATGGATGGGGGAAACAAACAAGCACACGGATCAAACCTGAGAAAGTTGGCATTGGAGAAGAGGACAAAGTGTCCGCTGGCATAGCTGCTGCATTCAGCCGGCCACGCCAGCAGAGGCATGTGGCCCTCCGATTGCAGCACGGGCTGATCACACGCTGAGAAAGGGGAGGAGGGCAAGAGAGAAAATAAACACAGGCTAAACTGTGCCTTTAGTCTCAAGTGTAAGTGAGAAGGAGCTGCTACACATGGAGGTACTGCCACACGTCCTTACCCCTTGCTTTATGACCTGCCGCGGTTGCAGTGAGGTGATGTTTGTGCACTTTGCGCCTGTTGGGCTTTACTGGCTGGCATGCCAGGGAGGGGAATAGGTAGCAGTAAGACAGGATTTGCTCCCATGCTATTTCTGTCCTCTTCCTAATGCCTTTCTTGTTTCAGTACACCACAGACAGTCAGGTAGAACAAGTGTGTCATGTCCAGGTTGCAATAATGACTTGCATGTTGATGTGGCAGCCTTACTCTAGAGTGCAGGAGGGACATTGCCACTTCTGAGCCCGAGTAAACATTTAGATTAAAGTGAGCCCTGCAGACTTTGCCCAGCTTTCTACTTAATTTTGATGCTGTATTTCTACTGTCAGTAATGGAGTCCTACACTGCAGAAGTATGGTGGTTGTTCCAGGTGGAAATCCAGGATTCCATTTTCCCCTTTCCCTTTTCCATCCTCTGGATGCATTTGCAGTTTAGAAATGAGAGAGTTTCTCTCTAGAGAAATGCATAGACCTGAACTGAAGCACCACAGCCCCAGATTCAAGCAGCTTCAGACTTACTAAGGCTAGTGATAATAGTTCTCGCATTTCATGCTGTGCTGCAGTTTGGTGAGTACTGGGGCCTGTACAATCATCTTAAGAAAACATGGTCCTTACCTTGGGGGGCATCCCTTTGTAATGGCTTCATCTTGCATGGATTTAAGCCCATGATAATCACATTGAATGAGAGATATATTTGTCCTCATCCCTTACTCCTTTTCATTCACAGCACAGAGCGATCTGTGTGTGGTCATTATCTGGAGTTGGTTTTTACGTGCATCTCCCTGCAATGTGTGCATGTCTCATAAATAAGTCTGTGTCTTTGACACCCCTGTGAGAGAAGAGAAGGTGGCACGATGAGTTTATGAACAAGAGAATGGAGAAAATACTTTTCCTAATGTTTGGAAGCTGGCTAGAGGCATTTGGATTTTCAGAGGTGATAAATAGCACTATGGGCACTGTCACCTTTGTCTGGATTTGTGCACAGCCAATACATTCAGGGTTTTGAAAGGAGTGCCTGGAAAGTGATGAATATGAAATTGGTGTCCACTGTTGCAAATGACAGTCTACACTGACTTTCCCAAGTCTGTCACAGTGTCTTCAGGGGTATAGCTACAGATACAATCTGTCTCTTCTGGCTCATTGTTGAGGATTTTTGCAACAGGACCACCTTAGAAATTGCTGGAGCACACTATCCAATCTGGAGCCAACGCAGTGTAAATAGCTGACTGAAATTCTCCAAAACTCAGCCTAATTGAGCCCTGAATGGGCCAGGGGGGGAGGGAAACCAGATAATGTGGTATATCCATGCTGCACACAAGAATGGGCCTATTTTACTGTTCCCTTTCTGCCCTGAAATAAATGAAGAAGAGGGAGTTGATTCAGGCTATGGTATTGGTATTAGCAAGCAAAGGGTGACAGTGTGGTTTCCTGTCTAGTTTCCCTCATCCATGGGTGCTGCAAGATAAGTTTTGACAGTCATTAAGAGATGAAAGAAAGGCTGTTCTGGCTTGGCAGCTGCGGGATGACCTCACTGTTCATTTATTTAATTATGTGTATTTCTTGATAAAACAGATTCTTATTAAGGGAACAGACTCAATTAGGCTATGAGGCTCAGTTTTAGCTGTTCTTGAAGGTCCAGTTGGGGGCTTGCATGTAACTCTGGTTTTGTCTCTTTCTGCAGATGGAGTTCACTGTCTCACATGTGCCATGATGCTGCTGAACACAGACCTGCATGGCCACGTGAGTATGCACAGCTTTGTGTAGACTGCCCCTATTGACACCGTGCTTGCAGGGGGTGGTCTTCTGGCAGCAGAGTCCCCTGGCTGGTGGCCTGCACCCTTACAGACAGCAGTGAGAAGACTGTACTCCCAGGCTGTTGTCCTGGGCAGGGCTTCCCAGATATGTAAGCCTGGCGTTGTGCCTGGTTTTGCCATAATGTGTGAGGACGCTCCTTGTCCTCAGGCCCCTGTCTTTCTGGTATGCTTCCCACCCTTCCCTGGTTACAGCAGCTGGCCCTGGCCAGGAAGCTGTGGTTGGGATTGGCTTCCCTTTTCCAGAGTGTAAAAACATTTGGGAAGGCAGAAGAAAGGAGGGAGCTGAAGAATTGGTGGAAGGGTCACAAGGGGAAGGTGATATTCGCAGGCATCCAGTGGCAGGGGGAGATCCAGTGGAACCAGGGTTCTGCTCAGCCAGGGTAATGACAAGTGTGCTCAGAGCCAAGAGAGCAGGGGGGGAACACGGGCATCCTGAGTGGGAGCACTGTGTTGCCCCACTGCAGGTCTCTCCACTGCTTGCCCAGGGGAAATAGTATTCCAGTTTCAGCCCTCTTAGTCACACTGGTACAGGATGCCAGCAGCCCTAGGACATGTATTTCAGCACTCATGGTGTAGTACGTCTGCTATGTATGGTATTTGCAGGCTGATAGGAGACTTCCTCTATCCTGGAGTCAGGATGGAGGGGAAAAACACAGGGAGCATGTCATGATAGTATGCAGAAGCAGGGGCTTCAGCCAAGTGGCTTTGGGGCTTCTCTCTGGCTGAAACTCTCCACTGCACTGCCAAGGGCTCTTCCAGGAGGGCCTCAGTTGGGAGCTCTTTTGCAGCAAGCGTGGTGCATTGGGCAGGAGGAGGTGGAAGTGCCTTGGGTTGGTCTCCAAGGGCTGCTTGGCCCCTGTGGGTGCTGCTCTGCGGTGGGTGCAGGTAATGAAGCCAAGGCTTGTGTGTGGTTCCGCAGGGGTTTTGACGCCCACCTCCTATTAATTGAACGCCTTTGTCTGAAAATTGTAGAAATGTGAGGGGGAAGGGAGTTGTGAAGAATTTTTTCTATGAAGGCTGAGCCTTCTCTGACTGAGGAGTGTGTCAGTCACATGGGAGGGTGAGCAAAGGTAAGGGAACGTGCCCCGATGTGCCTTTTAGCATACATGGCTTCTCTTGAGCACACCTGGAACCACCTGCACAGGTACCCTGTTCCCCAGAGCAATAGCAGCCTGGGGCACCTGGTCTCCAGCCTGTCTGGCCTTGCAGTCCAGGGAGGGAGACTAAATGGTTGAGCATCATCCTGACAGCATTTCCACATTTCCTGTTGCTCCCTGTGATGCTTTAGTGGGCCCTACTGTCTTCATTAGGTACTTGAGTAAATGATTTGGATCTGCCCCATCGTTGCTGCTGCTGGTTTGCAGCTGAAGCTAGGATGACTCTGGCTGTTGCTGTGTGTGACTTTGGAGGCTTATCCTACTGGCAATCGTTAGTGTGTTGTTACATGTGCGCAGCTGTAATACTTGCCAGACTCCTGCATGTGTCTCCTCTCTCCCTCTCTCCCCCCACCTCCCCACTCCCCTCCTGCTTTCCTGTAATTTTGATCTTCCTCTTATTGCTTTGCATTTTTCCACATAGGTGGTAAGTTGGGCTTTTTTGCCTTGGAATGCAGCCCCTTGTAGATATACACTAATTGCCTGTTTCCTAACAAAGATAATGCTCTAACCCATCCTTTGCATGATTCTGCTAGAGCAGGAAGCAAATGAGTCACAGAGCTTGTCTACACTGAGCTCTGTTTGTTGCTGACATACTGATCATAAGTGCAGACTCTTTTATTTCACAATAAGCTCAACTGCTTGTAGGGCTGTTGTGCAGCTGCTCTGCCTTCACACTTTCCCTTAACTCTTGTAGACAAACTCTTATCCCATTACTTATCCCTGCCTTGCCACATGTCATTATCCTTTAAACTAACTCATTTTTGCTAGCTGTGTCTTGGAGATGCATGTTCACTTCTTTGCAGGGAGGTCATCACCCGGACTGTGGTGGTAGAGACTTTTAAGGTATCTCTAGACTGCCAGGCACATCTTCTGGAAGCTGTGTGGCACTGATGGAGATGTTAGCTTCGGTCCTGGAGCAATTTGTCTGCAATGCCAGTTATCTCAGTGGGTGACATAAGCCACACTGCTGTTGTGGGGAAGCTGCAAACTGCCGCATGGAGGAAACAAACAGGAACAGGCTCAAGTCTGTCGCAGGGAGAAAACATTTGCAAGTCTAGAAGAACAGCTCTAGCCTTTACCCAAAGACTGCAATTATGAGCTGTATTCTGCAAGCTTAGCAACCAGAGAGAGGGTTACAGCCAGACTGTGTTGTCAGGAGCCTTCATGATGTGGGAAGCAGTGCATCATATGCCCCTCCAGAAGTATCTCCTCTCTTGTGGAAGGCAGTGTTCCTGCCTGCCTTCTTTCTGCTTGTCTGTGCTGCAGGATCTTCCTTTGTGGCTAGATGAGGCTGACGGTCAAGGTTTGCTGGTTTTCCATGTCTCCCTCATCATACATTATGGAAGGGAAGTAGAAGGTGTGCAGTCCAAGCTGTCTTGCAACTGTAACATTGAATGGCCTGTATTACTGACTGGTGCCCTTCTTTGGGCTCCACTCCTGTGTTAATTTGGGCTCTTGCTTCTAACACAAGTCACTGTCTGTCCACAAAGCTCTTCCACTGTATTTCTGCAGCCAGGGCATACCCTGACCGTAGGGAAGTTGTCTTCACCCCCTTCTCCTAACTGGCAGCAGTGACATCCCCAAAGATACCATGGTCATCACAGGGCCCTGTTTTCCTTCTGGCTTTACTATGTCTTGCAGCTCATCCCAGGCTACTTCCCTTTCCTCAAATCTCTCTGGGTGCCTTGTACACCACTTCAGTGTTGTCATTGCTGCCTGCTCACAAAGCTTCCCGCAGCCAAGTGTGGGACTTCTGGCACCTAGGGTACCAAGTGCAGACACCTTCTCTGAGGGATGATGAGGACTGGGATCCAAGAGCAGTTTAGGGCAGTCTCAAGCGTTCAAATAGAGCAGTTTGAGTCCTGTATGAACATAGCTGTTCCTTTCCAGTTGGTGGCTCAGTTGGGCAACTTTCAGTCTGGGAAACGGACAGAAAGAGCACAAAAATAGAATCCTATGGAAGTGTGAAGGCAACCTCAGCCTGTGAATCAGAAAAGGTAGAATGTAAAAAAGGTAGATGCTCCTGGGCATCTTAATGCAACTCAGGGCTGTTGCTGTTGGAAGGGGGCATAGGAAATTGTAAGAGAGAGGTCTGGAAAGGGGCTCATTTGGCTGTTTCCTTATGTCCCACAGGAGCATCAGGTAGAGCTTTTCCATCAGAGGCTGGTAGAGTCTCTAGAGGTATGAAGGTGTAAGGGACCATGCAGATATTAGAGCGCTTCATCATCACTCTCTTCAGTATCCTCCACTGTACAGCTCTTTTTCTTTTTTGATGGGTGTATGGTGCTTGGGGTCCAAATGGACATTCCCTTTCCTAACTATAATCATACCAGAATGCTTGTCTCTGAGTAAGCTTGGGAATGCCTTCTTAGTGCTGCCTGCCTTGGACTTAAGTGATAGCAGGGAAATGCAATTTATCTGATGTTGCTTATTTATGTCATTTTGGAAAGCAGCATGTATATGATACTGTATTTTTCTGCCATCTCTTCCAGAACATTGGGAAAAAGATGACCTGCCAAGAGTTCATTGCTAACCTCCAGGGGATGAATGATGGCAAAGACTTCCCGAAAGGGCTGTTAAAGGTAAGGAATAAACTGCAGAACATCGGTTTTGCTTTTAGTGAGAGATGGTTCAAAAGAGAACACTCTGCTTGCATTTTCTGAATCTAATTGTCAAACAGGACAAGCAATGGGCATGCTTCTCCTCCTAGAACATATATAATATGTACAGTGTTTATGCTGTTGTTTTCCCTCTTGCCTTCACTTGACTGTGATCGAAACTCTCTGCAGGATGGAGAGGGGAGGCTGAACACTGGTGGGGCTGGCTCCAGAGTCGAGTGTCTCATAAGCTCATGCAGGCATGCTGTCCCAGAGTGCTGTTTCCTGATTAAAGTGGACAGAAGCAGCCGGTTGATTATGACTATTGAATATGTAAGGACTAATCCCGAGCTCTGCGTATCTGGAAGGCGTGTGTGTTTTTTCATCAAAGGTGCTTTGGGGTTTTCACATTAGAGTAGGAGATGTAATTTCAGATTACAATGTGTTGTCTGGCACAGGCTGCTTTTCTTCAGGTTTTGTTCATTAAGTTTGTGCCAGGAGTTAAATGTGAAGAACAAGGAAAGAGACTAAGCAGGACGAATCTTGTTTTATTGTCAATAATAATGAGAATGTTTCATTTCTCTTCTGCCTGATTGCTGGCATGAAACAGCAGTCTGTTTGAATGAAGAGAGGAGCGCGTACACTAGAGTTCATCATTTTTTTTTTGGTAATGAAAATAAAAGCGAGAGGTTGCTGCATCTAAGAGCTGACCGAAAGCCTACTGAAGTAAATCAAAAGAATTGCTGTGTTTTCTGTGTGTTTTGTGTCAGGCGCATTGTGAAATGCAGATGTACCCGCATAGTTACAAGTGGCAGATTTTGTTTTCCAGTATTGGTAGTTTCTTCAGTTTCTCCAGCCTCTTCGGAGAGCTTTTTATTGCTCAAAAACCTCCTGCCTCAGTTCTTACTAAAGAGTTAGGAATATAGACTCAACACCCTCATTTTCAGATGTAATGTCTTTATTTTTTAAATCTGGATACAGAGTATTCATCTGTCAGCAGCAACATTTAATATTTTTTTTCCCAAGGAATCTCATTTATCACTCTGCCATAGAGAGATGTGTTTAGATTAATTTGCAGGGTAATTACAGCCCTTATTGAATAAATAGGTCTCCAGACTGTGTTTAAATAACCTTCTGAGTGTACTGATGAGAGACTTCCACTGGTGCTCACCTGCTGTTTATTTTCCTGCTGACAGAATTACGCAGTTGGGGCTGTATCTTGGTGTTTAGCACTGACCTGCTAATGCTAAGGTGTGCCTGGCTCTTCGCCAGCCCACCCAAAGTGAGGACTGGGCTTGGGATTTTTTGGATGTAGCAGGATGGAGGTAACTGCTCTCGGTGTCCTGCCTCTTTGAGGATTTCTGTCCTTTTCTGCGTGCTGCCCTATGCCTTGGGGACAGAAGTGGCACTCCACCTCAGTTTCTCATCTGGCTTATCTAAAGATTTGCTGTTGATCTGCCCCTTGCTGTTTTAATTTATCAGTGGAGGGGAGTGGAGTCAGCGGCAGTAACTGCATTTCAGTAGCTACATCACTGTGTCCGCAGCAGCCACCTTGCCACTAGATATGTGATTACAAAGACTTAGCAGAAATTAAATTTGCATTAGTCTCAATAAATTAAATTTGCAGAGCCCTCCTACAGCACAGCGCCAAAGTGCATATGGCTTGCTGGTGCATTAGCAGTGTAACTAATGAGCAGTGGTGAGGCTGTGAGCCATCTCCCCGCATCCTTCCCCAGCCGCCTGGGAGAGGAAGGACGGTTTCCACAGGGTGGCAGTGTGTCCCTGTGGGAGTGAGGCACTGCTCAACAGTGCAGACTCCAGGGGAAGCTAATGGGGTTTTCTGCCTTGCAGGTCTTTCTGTTTTCCCCTCGTGGCTCTTCTGCACCCCTGTGTGAAGCTCTGCAACTCTGCTGAGTCCCAGAGCAAAGCTGAGTGGTGCTGGAAGGGAAAGGAGGGGAGGTTGTTGTAGCAAGCGCTTACATCTTTGCAGGCAGTGTTCACCCAGCGCTTGGGAAGCTCTCTGCAGCATCTACTCTGGATCCAGTTCACAGAGTCAGGGCTGTAAATACTGCTCGGGCTATCCAGGACTCTCACCAAACAGGCAGAAATCAAACATTACCTTCAGTCAATCCCATTAACCTTATTGCTACTGAATGCAGAGTGTGGACTGGAGCGTTTGGTTTGTCTGGATAGGAAAATAACCCTTCAAGGGTCAGACGTCAACATGTGAGGAGGGACACTTCTGTCTTCTGTGTGATCAGCCTCAGAAAACTTCTGATGTGAGATCTGATTGCTCCTTTCCACTTCTATGAGGGAGCTTTGTTTTATTAAGTTTTTTCCCAACAATAAGGATGCTTTGGTAAACACCATAAGGCCTTCAGGATGTGATTCCCGGTGTGTCACTGATAGTGCTTTGAGAACAGAGATTTTACTCTGGCTAGAGAGAGAAATGAGAAATGCTAGTATGAGTTTGCTTACCGTGTGTCCTTCTCTGTGTTCATTAACACTGAAAAGAGTTTTTCTTTTGTACACCCATCTGCACAAAAACTCATCTCTTCCTTCTTCCTCATTCCTTTTGTCAGATCTGAGGTTGCTTTTACAGTCGGGACCCATAAACGCAAATACACCAAACTGTGATTAAAAGCATGGTTCTCCCCATGGGATCTGCTCACAGTATTCATTTATTTAGTACTTTGCCAGGTGGGCAGATAGATGTACCTTCACTTTTATTCCGTGTTAGCTCCGGTTCAACCGTCTGTCACACATCCCGTTAATCTGCCACTGGCTACTAGTAAAGAGTAGACATGGAGACAGTAGCCTGCTTTCCAGTTCTGTACTGTCAGTGCATGCTGACCTGAGAGCAGTGGTTTATACTTCATGCAGGGTTCTAGTATACCTTCAAACTGGGGCAAATTCCCTGTAAATAGGAACCAGTATCCCGAGCTCTGATTCTCTTCTCTGTTGTAAATCAGGAGCATCTATCTCTGTGGGTCTGTCTGGTGTAGAAAGTGAGTCAGGTCTGCTAAATCCAAGCAGATTAAAGTTACTGAAAGTGAAATTTCTCAAAGGCAAGAAAACTTTGACTGAGTTGTCACACTCCAAGCACACATTTTTGTATTGTATCAAGCTGTGATCAGACGAGGTGGTCATGAATTTCAGCTTTGATCTTATACTTCCCTGTAGCAAAAGTCCCTTTTTCCTGGTGAGCTGAAGCCCTGGAGCGGAGTGCTAAATACCAAGAGTTGTGACAGCCCATGTTTTAGTTAGTGCAGCAGTACTCTGCTGTGGATGGGCTCAGTGCTCGCTCCTAAGGCTCACAGTGAATCACACATTTACCAGCGTTTACGGGTGGGGGATGAGTGACAGGTTTACAGGGACTGAGAGAGACAAAGGCACCCAGCACTGCAGTGCTCATCTCCTCAGAGCGGATGTACCTGACATCCTGGATTAGGTGCTGCAGGTGGTTGTTAGCCTAAGAGAATCATTGTTCGTTTAGTCCTGTAGAAAGGGAGGCCATGGCTAAGGTCTCCCTGCTTGGACGGGAGATGGCATCAGTCCGTAGCGATGTCAGGAACCTCATGACTACAGTGTAGGAGCAGTTCATCTGCAGGCTGGTTCCTTCCTCCTGTGCTCACACCGGCTTTAATCTGGTGCATTGATACCGTCCTCACTGATAACACTCTGGGTTTGCATTATTGACTATAGGCTTCTTCAAAGCTGGGCTTCATGAGATTGTCTGGAACGAGAAGAGGAGGCGGAAAGGAGGCTTGGAAAGAGCCTAATTTTGGCCATGCACGGTTGCTTCATTTCCTATAGGCGGTGTGGTCCCCATAAATGAAGTGACCATTGTGTCTCCCTGTGGTCAGCTTGTGGCAAGGTGTGTGAGACTCTGCCCGTGCAAGGTGGCAGTGACAAGGCCTTTCTTATTGCAAGGAAAGAAAACATCTTCCCTGGCCCACAGAGAGCCTGCAAGGAGTCACCTCTGAGGAAATGGATCCCTGCTTTTGTTAGGCAGCATCTTGGGAAGGCTACTCTGTCATTAGGCAGTGTGCTAAGTACCACCTGCCCATATTGTCCTGCATAAGTAAATGCATCTGCAGTATACGAGGTACCTCATTCATGGAGTCAAGGGCATCACCCAACCTCTGACGTGGGCTGACTCTGTGTTGCCCCATGACATGAACACTGGGTGTGAGGGTGCTGTGCTTGGCTGTGTGTCTCCTGGTAGGAGGTGGTAGCTCTTTGCTGACCCATGATGCTGTCAGGTAGCCTCTCCATCGTGCTGAGGGACCTGGGATGCTCTACAGGGACCTGGCTAGAGCCATCCTGGCAGGGACTGCTGATGGAGATAAGTCAGTCCTGAGTAAAAGATCTGCTTTTTCTCAAAGGCTGTTTTTTGCCTATGCCTTATCTCCGGGAGAAGCACTGTAATGAAGTGACCAAATTAAGTGGGAGTTGCTGGTGCTGAACTCTTCTGAAGAACCAGTCCCCCTTAATTTCCTAAATGATCTGAATTCTTGATCAGGATTGCTGGGATATGCAATTTCCTATAGAAGCTGCAAGGTAGGGTTTATCTCATTTTGCTGTCAGTTCCCTGCGCTTTAATTAAGGATATTATTATTTTTGCCGCTGTCTTTCTACCTCCTCTCTTCTTTTTTTTTTTTTTTTTTTTCCCCAGTTTTTTTCCTTTAAAAGCCATGCAAAGTAAACACTCAATTTAAAGAGAATTACTGGCATCTTGTTTCATCCATTCCAGTCACTTCAGGTATTTAGCGGAGAGAAGGGAGTGAGCATCAGGTGGCTAACCTCCCCCCTTCCCCCCCATTTACTCAGAGGAAATCACACTAATCAGACTGCTGTGTACACCCTAATTGCTCTCATCTGCAGTTTCCACACTTCCTGCATTTCATGGCTGAGGCTCTTCGGCAAGGAATTCCCACCTTCCTGCTACTGCTGAATGGGGACGGGAGCCTGATGGATTTGGGGAGAGGGGAGCCTGTGGCAGTGTGACAGAAGGGCCCCTGGAGAACAGCATTGACTGCTGGAGCTCCCTGCGGCTGAGGGCAGAGGAGGGGGGCAGAGGGCACCAACTGTCTCTGCTCCACTAAAGAAGCCACGGCACTGCTCAGCAGAAGGAGAACTTGCCTCCTTGTTTCTCCCCCCAAATGAAGTTTTTCCTGTTAAAAATATTTCTCTTGGGATAATGTTTCTGAGGCAGCCATTTCTTCTCTGTTTGAAATGAAAGATCTGTTACTGAAGGTCCCTTTCAGCTGCTAGGAGACAACAGAGTCTAATCTGGCAGTATAAAAGTCAGGGAACGCAGGATAAAACCATTAATCCTTGTCTTAAACAGTTGTTTGCAAAAGCATACTTTCCTTTCACTCTCTGAAGAGCCACAGAGCCATAGCGACTGAAGGGAACACCCAGCTTGTCTTTGCTTTCCTCCATCCCCAGTGAGGACTTTCCTGCTGTGATAACCTTTGCTTCCTTTGGCTTGCAATTTCTGGGCTTGTCCTGTCTAAGAGTAATAACCAGGGAAAGCAGGCCTGTGCAGAACTGTGAATAAAATCAGGTTATGATAGTGCGTGCATTGCTGTGGGTCCCAAGAGTAACGGAGGTTCTGACACACCCCTGCCCTGTTGAAATGCAAATGTATTTTCTTTTTGTGTTCCGGGAACTTTTTTCAGTGCATATAAAATGAAAAAATTCTGAAATCCATGCGCTTTTCTCAAGTCAAATAAGCCCAGGTGTTGTGTCAAGGAAAACAATGTAAGATAGTAGCAAAAGCCTAATGCTCTCCACCATCTCTCTGTCCATGAGCAGGGAAATTAGAACATTAGAAAAGGCTTAGAACGTAACATTTTGTAATGGTGATGCAGGAATGAGATTTCCTCTGGGTGGTCTAGGGGCAGTACTAGGGAATGCTTATCTTGCTAGGAAGCAGCAATAACAACGTGGGCCTGTTTCTGCTTTCATATGTGCATTTCTCTGGATTATTTTTGCTCCTCCAACCTTTTATCCCTTTGCTTTCCGATTGTTATTCAGAAGATCTCACCTAGCCCACCGGGCTTTTGTGTCAGCAAGGAGTGAAACCCAAGCAGAGTCAGCTAAGAATTTCCATTACTACTAGCTGCAATTACGTGGCTCAATACTAGGCTCTTAATGAATGTTTAGGGGTTTAATTTTCATCTGTGGAGGCAAGGTCTCCATAGTGTCTTGTCCAGGTTGACCAGGCAAGTGAATCATTTGATGTTTAGCTTATCTAGCTTGTCAGATAGCCAAGGCTGTCAGTAGTCCCCTGGTTTAACTAAAATGCTTAGCAGCTCCCGAGGATGAGTGTCACCATTCAGAGCTTCCTATTTACTGTACTGTCAGTGTGGAGGATACAGACTGGTAGTCTCCAGGAATGATGCGCTCTGCCACTTTAAAGGAGGAATTCTGGGCTCTTTTCGAGCTGGGAAATCTCTAATACAATGTCACACATACATTTTGGTCCCTATGACATATTACTCCCACCTCCATGTAGGTAGAAAACAAATTCTGAAAAACATTCTTTGATCTTCCACCCACTGATCTGCTTGAAATTTAAGTTCTGTGCTGCAACACGAGGGAAGGAGGAGTAGGAATATAATTTATACCATTTTTTTTTTTTTTTATAAAAAGAGAGAAGAGGAGAAAACATTGCTTCCACCAGTTTTAGAATTATTGCTGTGTAAATCTTTGATACTCCTTCCTTCTGTTTGTCACCCCACTTTCCAACTGACATTGGACTATTCTCTCTGGGACTGAGTTACACTGTTTTCTTTCAAGCAAGAGTACTTGGTTGCTCCTTAAATTTTGGTTATTTTGGTTTTTTCCTCCTTTCCTATGATGTTACATGGAACATTTAGTTTCCTTCTGAGGTCATGCTTCCTTGAGTGATGAAGTATTTGTAAGATCCTGGTACAAACATGGGGAAAATGTAAGCCACCTATTTTCTGCTCTGCTGACAGATGGGTTCTGTCGAGAGTCATGACAGTTAGAAAGGATTTCTCCTGCTTTTGGGACAAGATAGCTGACCATTGCTTCATAGGTACATGCATTTGTGGAGGAAAGGGATGTCAAAGTTTATGCCTGTTTTCCCCCATGGAGCTGCTGCTTCCATGGTGCAATGCTTGCAAGTGCAGGTGACACCCACATGAAACCCGTGTGGTTCTCAGCGTGGCCTGAATTCCCTTTTTTCCTTCCCCCTTTTCCTTTTTGTTGTTGTTGTGTTTCCTGTCTGAATCAGAGGGAAACATTGAAGGGTAGTTGGTTTTCTCTTTTTATGCACATCTTTGGGGGAGTGCTGGGTGGCATGGGGTTTATTTCAGTGATGTTGACTCTGTGGAGGAACAGAAGCAGGGATTGTTTGCAGCTATCTGAGAGAGTTGGTGGGCTTTGCACCAGTGCTTGGTTCACTTCCCTGTGGGTTTTTGTCACAGCTGTGCGGAATTTTAGGGTTTTGGTGCTTTTATGGATTTGCTCAAGGTGCTGTGGTTTTCTGAAGCTGCATTTGGCAGCTTTAGCTTAAGGAACTTGGTGGTCTGTGTTAGTTGGTGCTTACTATGTGGCTCACTTAGTTTCTGTCAGCCCTGTTGGCATTAGATGGTAGTTCCTAAAAGAAGGTATGCAAGAGGAGAAACTTTTTTGCTTGGAGACTATGGTGCTTTGCCAGGAAACACAACAGCTAGTCTGTGATACAGAGCTGTTTTTCAGATAATGCTGCAAGGAAAATGAAGATGGGTGATGCCATCTCTTCACTTGCAATGCTAATCAGGATAAAAGGGGCATGGGTTCTTTGCATCCCTGTTATTATCAAAGAGGTGGTCTCCCACCATTCTCAGCAGGACACTTATCTCAGGAGTGGTTTCTTTTGGCTCAAGGTACAGCATGGATCCCAGAGAGGTATAGTGATACCAGGATTGATTTGGTCTTTCACCAGCCAATATGGTTTTCTCACTCTGCTCGCTTTTAGGGGCTTGCTGATATAAAAAGTCAGTAAGCAGGACTTGTGTTGGTGACCACAAGCCAGCTGGTTTTTGATGTGCTTTTAGCCTGCTTCTCTTGTAAAGTAAAATATACAGGTTTCAGTTGCCCTCATAGGGACATATGAGCAAAGCTCATGTTTTTCTGGTGCTATGAGTTCATGTGCCTTGCTTCATGGTTGAGGTGGTCTAAAAGCACATGCTTATGCAGCTACAATAGCCTAGTTGACATGGGATAGCTTTCTAGACTATAGTAATTTGATCGCTTTCCATTGTAAGGATTACTTTCCATATTGTAAGAGAAATCAGTCATCCCCAGGGATTCCTTCAGAGCTTATAGCACTGGTACTATAATACCAGTACTAGAACATAAACCATAAGAAAACAAAGGATTGTTTCTTGAACACATCAACCAATTTTTTTTTTTCTGGTAAATTCAGACTGGGATAAAACCCAGCATTTCTGCAAATGTCAGGTAATAATGTACAGGAATTCGTTGAAAATAGGAGTATTTCATAGGGAAGGCTAGTTGGATACTTTTGAAATTTTTCATCAATATCCTTCATTCTCCCACCATACCTGCTGTTACCCTGTTAGATTTTCTGTTGACCTTGTTGCTTGTGCATGTAGAAATGAAGTAGCTGCTCCAGTGTTTCTGCTGTTTACAGGGATGGCAGTTGAAGACATTTAGATTTAATCTTGATTGTCAACTCCCTCTGGGCAGCAGACCTCAGAAATCATTATCTTAATATCACAGGAATGTCAGTTCAGTAATGTTACTGTTGGTCAGTTGTTGAACTGTAGTTCTGTATATATGAGTAGCTTATCCAGGAGAATTAACTTTCCCTGCCTTGTCCATTTTGGGGAGAAGAAGAAAACAAGGAGGAAGGAAAGCAATCTTATGAAAGATTTAATGTTTATTTAACAAACAGTATTTAATAGCAGCATTAAATAGTGCTGCTTTTCTGTGCTACACAAATAGCAAACTGGCTCTTGAGAGTGTATTTCAGGTAATTGATATGTGTGTATTTATGTATTTTGTTGGCTTTTGTTGTTGTTATTTTTGTCACTGGGATCAGGCTTAAATGATGCTAATGGATTCTTGCGGCTTTGTGTGAGGACATTGGAGTTCTTCAGACACAATAACGTGGTCATTGGGTTTGGTCCCTAAAAGCCAGTATTGATTTCACTTTGAACTCCATAGCTTTTCTTCTTGTATTGTTGATTTTCTTCTTGTGTTGAATGATGTTAGGGGGACCAAACAAGGAGTAACAACATTTGACCTCCCAGGGAAACTTGACCGATGGGAGGAAGAGATGGGAGGACCTTATTGCACTGTAAGTTGAAAAGGTTGCCTCTTTCCTCTATGGGTGATGTAGTCTGCCATAGTGCCTGTGACAGATGTAAAGCTTTTGGGTTGCTTTAAAAGGGTGACATGGCAGGAAGAGTAGAGGCTCTGCTTTTTCCCTCCTGAAACTGTTTTGGTCCAAAGTTTCAAATTCTGCTGCTGGTTTACGGTTTGCTCCTTAGAGGTGCTGGTAGGGAAGGTCTGTAAATAAGAACCACCATTCTTTTGGCCAGCCCAGTGGTGTCACTGGCTCTTCAGACTAAAGACTGTCTGAATATCTCCTTTCTGCCCTTTTTTCACCACCTTTTTGCTGGTCTCTGATGAAGGGGAAGATCATGGCTTCTTGACACACCTGGAGGGGTCCCCTGAGTGTGGATAGCTTTGTTTTTTCTGATATTGCACAGCCATATCACCCTCCCTTTAAAAATAAAATCCTTTCTATCCCTCTACTTATGTTAACAACCCACTTCTGCCTCAGAAATCTCTGTTGCTCAGTTACAGACAGAAATCAATCCTGTGTATGTGCTAATTTCTGAAATGGGGGGACTTCTCTACCGTTGAAGAGTGGTCTTTCCCCAGAAGAAGCCACTGGGCTTCTGGCTCAGTCAGGAGTACAAGATTGTATTATCATTTGCAGATGAAAATCAGGGGCACTGGTGAAATCCGAGCTGAATCCCTGAGCTGAAGACATTTAAGGCTTCAAAAGCATGATCTCAGGAGGCTCTCTCTTTTGGAGAGTGTGAGCTGAGAGAGAAGTGTTTTCCATACTCCATTGGAGAATGAAAAAAAAAAAAATGAAGACGATGCAGCCTGTCATTCTTGGTGTTTTGGACTGCTGCTTGGTTACAGCTGAACCAGACCTGTTCCCTCATGAATTGAGGTTCCTGTCCTGCCTAAGGATCTGCTAACCTCAGCTCAGAGGATGCTTGTTGGAGAGCTGCTGCACTTAGACAGCAGCGATGGTGCTGTGCTGTGGGCAACAGAAGAGAAATGTTGCTGTGATTCAGTCTAGCTTGCTTTTAATAATGAAATTGGTTTGCGTAATTCACATTGGCCTAGGTCTGCATGTGATATTTAGGGAATATAATTATTTTGGATGTGTTGAGGGTGCTTGGGGAGGTGGCCTTATAAATCCAAGATCAAGAATAATCTGCTAGGCAGGGGGCTGGTAGGATAGGGAGTGATTTGTGGCCATTTACGTAGCACCTGTCGGGACCTGCTGCTTAGCTCATCTAGAGCTGTTTGATTGCAGTGAAAATTTCCTCTAAGAAGAGATTTTCTTTGAAAAGCTTTTCCACTAGCAGTGGATAATTTCAGACGGGTTAAGTAACATAAAACCCTTTCTGGGAAGTGGCACAAGTAACTTAGAACATGCAATTGCTTGTTGCCAGAGAAAAAGGGTCCTCTGTTCCTTCAGGTACCCCCTAGCAATGACAGATTTGTGTAAAAATGTTGGAGCACGTCTGGGATTTGATCTTAATGTGTGAGGTTGGGGTGGGGTTGCTAGACCCAACTGTTGTGGAAATGAGAATACATTTTGCTTTTTTGCCAAGTGGGAACAAACCTGTACCTCAAACAGGACAGAGGCAGGGTCTGTGGAGAATCAGAAGTTGGTAGCCTCGGGAACACTTCGTGTTGATACTTAGGTCCCTTTTTGCCTGTTAAACTGACTGTGTCCTTCAGCGTGGTCCACACCTATTGCAATCTGTGGGTAGCATTTACATCTGTAGCATCCATGGCAGTAATAAGCAAAGGGTGACTGCTGGCCAAAGGCTTGCTGCATACTGGGGAGGCATCAACGTCTTTTACAAGCAGAAATGCACCTAGAATGATAATGTGCATGTCCAGCCATTTGCCCACTAAGGACATAAATCCCTGCTTGCAAGAGGCTGAGAAGGTGTAACCAGGGGAAAAGCCCACTCAATTCATCTGCTTCTTATCTGCTCCTGGGTGCTGTCATGCATGTGATGTAGGGTGAGCAAACTCTCACCCTGCCTTAACATAGCTCAGCTGACACCAAATGGGCATGAATAGCTGGGGAGCTGGAGCCCCTTTACGCAGCCTTTGGCCAGCTGTGTTTCAGCACAGGACGTTCATGTTGGTGTGCTAGGGCAGCAACCCCTCGTCCCTAGCCACATGTGCAGACTTGCAACTCCCTGTGCATCGTGGTGGGAGTGGGATGAGAGGGTCTGGTGTCCTTCCAGACCATGACCCCAGTGCTGCTGGCCTTGCCCTGCCTGGTGGGCTGGTGGCAAGTTGCTGGACCCAGTGTTAGCCCGTGGTGAGGTCCCTGTGCCGCAGTGTTGCAGCTCCTCATGCTCCTTCTGCACAAGCTGTTTGCCCCTTCTGAGTTCGGGATGATACCCCCATTGTCCACTTCTACCATGGTGCTTGCTTGAGCTGCTCCACCTGCCCCGGCATGTGCCGGCAGCTGCCACGACCCCGTGCCGAGCGGAGCTGAGATCTCTCTCACTCATCGGAGCAGGTTGCCATGGCAATGCACAGTCTGCTGCGCTCTGGGTCTCCAGGAGCCAGAAATGATGGTGCTTTTGCAACATTGAGGTAAACATCTCTTTTCCCTTATATAGCACATCCACCCCTGGTAAGAGGGCTGGCTGCCGTTGGTGCCAGCCTCCCCTTGCCCCCTGCGTGGGGGGGAGCACCTCCAGGCGCTGGGAACGCGCCTGACCTGTGGAGCTGGGCTCCCGTGGGTTGGAGCAGTGCCTCTGGCGTGTGTGGGCCATGGTAGTGGCCCTCCCATCGCTGGGTGGTGTGGGTTTCCCACTGGTGAGGAACACGGCTCGGGAGCAGCATCGCTTGTGGGGTCGGCTGCTGGAGCCTGGGATTTGCTCGTGGAGGGCTACCAGCTACGGCTCTCCTGGATGCTCCGGGGGAAGATGGGTCCCCAGCTGCTTGCTCACAGCTCTGGCACTGGTTTGCACTGCCCACCTTGGGAAAGTCACCTCTTTTGTGCTAAGCATCTCGTAAAGTGTGGAAGTGGTCTTGTTCTTCCTTGCCTGCTGGGAAGGCACCCCAAGGACTCTGGCTAATGAGTGCAAATGCTTAGAGTAGTGAAAATTTGCTGGGGAATCTCTCTGGGGCTTGCTAGAACGTCATTATGGTGCTGTGGGCTTTCACTTGTTTCTCCAGTGCTTTGGGAATCCATCAGTATTTCTCACATCCAGAAGCCTGTAACTGGCAGGTGATTGAAGACTTTTTACGGTGTCCTTTGTTATTGCAGGCAGTAATGAGCATGGCAGGCTGTTGCAGGCAGGGAAGTGTGGCCGTGTGAACTGAAAATGAATCTCTTGCTTGATCTGCTGGCATTTGTTCCAGCATCTTTCTCTCCACCTCTCTCCCTCTCGCTGTTGGTGTGTGTGTGAAGGGGGAGTCAATGCTGGAGAGGGGAGTGGAGCAAGGGGAGGAGTTTCTATCAGCTTCTTCTTTTCCTTTTTTTTTTTTTTCCTTCCCCTTTTTTTTTTTTTTTCCCTGTCCAGTGACGTGAGCAATGCCTGGAACAATCAGGCTGGCTCCAAACAGTGTGCCTGAAGATGCTGGAGAAAACAGCCTAGTGTGCTTCAAGCAAACACTGATTGCTTGAGCCTGGGCTCTCCAGACGTAACCTTTTCCAGTTCCTCTGCAGGGAATTGGGAAGTGCCATTAGCTTTCTTCTCCTCCATCCCATACGCTCACTTTTGGAAATGATTGGAGTTAACAGTGTTCAGAGCACCAGCAAAGTCCGGGTGAGAGCCACAGGTTCGGTGAAATACTCCCGAGAAGAATCCCTCTGGCGACAGTCCCATCGGTCAAAATCTATGAAAATCTCCAACTCCTCTGAGTTTTCTACTAAAGAAAGCAAGGTAAATAGCTAAATATTCATAGTATTTCTCTTTGTTATGAGTGGAGGTGGTGGTGTTGAAAAGGTTACGCTCTGCAGGAATTAAAGGCTCTAGATGATCTGCAGTGATCACAGAACTGCTGTTGGGTCAGAAAAAAATCTGTAGGCTTGAGGAGAGACTTGAAGGTGAAAAAGGTCTGGTGTGTGATAGCGATTGGGTCTTAGAGGAATGCCCTGTCACCAACTGAGCTTGGTGCAATAGTAAACAGTGAAAACTTGCTCTGCTCTCAGGAAAGGTGCCAGAGTTGGCAAGTGATGTCCGTGGGATTATCTGTTTAATGGGAATGGTTTTGCATAGCAAAATAGTTTTTGATCCTTCTCTACAGCTCTGTGGGTTAGCAGGTGTGGGTGGTAGGTAAAACTATCATCTCACTTGCATGCATGATTAAATATTGTCGTCAAGTATTTATTAGGAAGGCATCACTGGTGCGTTTATAGGAATACATTAGTGTACTGTAGCAGTCGGTAGCACAGGCTATGCCCAGCTGCTACAGTGGCTGTGTGCTGCATCTCCTTGCTCAGCCGAGCCCGGTTGTTCGGTTCCTAGGCAAACGACCCACACTCCATGCAGTATTGCTTCTTTCCTCATTCCTTGCTCCCGCTCAGTAACTGAGAGGCACCTGGGAACCCCTGGCAGGAGCCTTAATAGCTGTTTTCCTCCCAAAGGTGCCCTGTGTTTCTAAGGGTCGGGTGAACTTTATGCAGTGACCAAATGTACCTTTAATTGATTCTCTCTTGGGATTCAAGGATATAACCATTTGCAAAGGTGTGTTGAATGAGGCTGAAATATTGCAGAGCATCAGCCAACGGCATTTAACCATGTCTTGTGTCTGTGTGCATGAAAACAAGCAGGCACATGCATGGATCTTTCTTTACTGTCCCCTAAATCTCACATCTGTCCTGAGAGAAACCTCCTCTGCTATGGTGAAAAGATCCCGATGCTGCACAGTAGTTCCTAGCAGATCACTCTCTGCTCACTTACAGGTTGTGTGGTATTTCAGAGCCTCAGCTGCAGGGTTTTAATCACAGAGTAATGCAAATGGAAATAAAGTATTTTATTCAGCTCAGTTTCAGGAAGCTCTGTTTTGAGGGCCTTATTGACCATAACTGAGAAATAGTGTACTGCTAAGGTTGTGGCAGAGAAATAGCATGGCCATCATTCTCAGGCTGTTGCTGATGCAGTATCTGCTACTCCAGCAAATGCCAAAGTAAAGGCTGCATCTTGCAGGTGCTCTGAGACCCTGCTCTTTTGATCACTTGCATCCTTGGCATGGAAATAATTGCATGGCATTCAGTGGGAGGATTTATGTATGAAAAGTCTCAGCATATGGTGGAAACTCATGTCTTTTGACACTGGGTGAATCACTTAATCTCTGTACCTCTGTACCCTCTCCCAGGCTTTGTGTCCATTGTATATGCATGGCGTAATGTCCTCAGGGCAGGGACTTTCTCCCAGGGATGGTGTCTGACACAGTTAGTTAGCTACTGCAGTAATCAACACTCTGTGTTCATCCCTCTGTGGGATTCACATTTCTACCTTCTGAGTGCCGTAGGTTGTTGTGTGAGAGACACCCACTTCTCCTGCCTAGCTCAGTAAGTTGGGAAGCATACTGCAGCTTTGTTTTTGTTAGTAGTGCTATTTCCTAGTTTTGTACAAAGGTATTTGTGTCTGTGGAGCATCTTAAGACCTGTAAAAGCTGTGTTACAGAGGGCTGAGAAGATCCCTACATGCCTATCAGTGACGCCTGCCCAGTTGACAAGATGACAAGCAGCTCTTCCACTGATTGGTCTTGTGATTTTGGGCAGCCCATTTCTTTCCATATGTCTGTTCCCCTTCTGTTCTTTGTCTGCCGATCTCTTTTGCTAAGACGTCACTGATTTGAAGAACAAATTTATATTTGAGCTTTAGTTCTTCTGTTGTGTTGGTGGAAGAGACTTGGAAGTTCTTGCCAATGTGTAGCATTGCAAAGGAGGTCTTTTTATCAGTAGAAGCCTGAGTATGTGCTTGTGCATCACCTCTCATGAAATATCTTCAGTTCTAGGCTGGGCTTTCTGGACATTGGTGCTGTGTAGATCCCCTTGGTCTAAAGCAGGCCTTGATGTGTAGTCTTGTCCTCTTCTGTATTTCTGTGGGTGTGTTTCCCCTTTTGTGTCTGGACTGCCTTGCATTTTGTCTGCTCCACATACAAAGTAATTACAATACTCAAAACCTGTTTCTGTGATGGCTTCAGCTGATTTGGGGAAGGAGACAGATTTAACCCATTTGTGCCTCAGCAACATACTTTGCACTTATGTGACTCAGCCTGTTTTGCTGAGCTAGAGAGTATTACATATCCTTATGCTCTAGCCAGTATGAACAAGGCACCAGCATGGTGCCTGCACATGAGTTCTGCCTGCTGCCAGTGCCAAAGAAGCTAGGTAGCCCAAGGACCATCATCTTATTGAAAAACACCAGGTAGTGCTTTGGCGCACATGTATATGCACTCATGCACCTGTACGTATACGGGCTCCAGTGGGTGATGCATCCTGGCTGTGTATTACAGGCAGGTATTGCAGCCTCAGGCCAGCAGGAGAACCTGCAAAAGGGATACTGTGGACTGATGTACTGTTGTTCTCGGGAGAGTAGCCTCAAACCCAGGCTGTGTGCAAGGTGAGTCAGAGGACCTTAGGATCATCCCTGTGACCCAGCGTGCTCAGCAGTCTCTCCTCCCGACAGACTCTGGTTTCCCGCAGCCATGGGCTGAATTGCAGAGTGAGTGCCTGTGCCTGTCCTGCCTGCAAATGCACAGAGCCAATAAAACAATTTCTGAAATGGGCTGTGTAGGTGCTCCGCTATCAAAAAACACTTCCCTAGTCTTTTATTTTTTCACCCATAATAATTCAATATGCTGCCTTCACCAGTAACATTGATGAAACACTCCACCAAGTATAGAACAAATCTTTTCTAACAACCCCCATGTATCAGTTTTACAGAGGACGTATGTCTTGTGTGGCATTAATTTCTTGGCTCTCAGGAGCCCCAGCTAACCATCCTTTTCTATTTTATGATGATATATCTGGCACAATCTTTCTTTCCTTTTTTCTTCTCCCCCTCCCCCCCCCCCTTTCCCCCTCCCAACCCACTTTTCTCCCACTCCATCTCTGTAAGTTCTCTCTCTCTGTTCAATCCTCCAAAACATTTTACAACTCTCTAATTAGACACGTATCTCCAATTTACTACTATTTAAAAGGGTAAGCAGTTAATGTCGTAAGACTGAGAATGCCTGGTAATTAATTATTAACTCCAAGGACCTGGCTATCTCCCTAACCAGCCTTGTCTCAAATAGCATCTCTCTCTGTTAAAACCTCTGTTCACAGTAATTAAATAGTAAGGAGGAGGAGCACCTTGGAGCCTGCCCAACCAAGTCTGTCTGACACAAAGTGCAGCTCTGCCAGGCAGCCCTTTTTTGTCTGACTATCCAGCATGGGCATCATGGGAAAACAAATTTTCATGATATATTTGGCACAATTTTTTTTTCCTTTTTTCCTCCCCCCCCCCCCCCCCCCCCTTTCTCCATACAAACCAGATTTTTCACAGAGGAGTTTCTCTTAGAAATGTTCTCCTCCAGTTGGTGACGCACTTGAAATTCCCTGGGTGAAATGATCTCCTTTCCTTCCCCCTAAAACATTCCTATCAACCCTATCTCCACCCACACCAAAACAACATTCATCGGTTCCATATGCTGCTGAACAGCTCTGTGCTGTTTTATGAATAATGTATGCCGGCTTGTTAGAAGAACGTTTGTTGTACAAACCAGTGGAATTTGAAATTGAGAGTGATATCAGCAGACATGCCATGCCATGCACTAACCCACGGGCTTCTTGGGGTACTACTCTGGCATCCTTGCTGCATCCGTGTCAGAAGGGGCAAAATATGTGAGACACTGGGGATGTGGGCTTTGAGCCTGGCAAGGAGCTACAGGCACTCAGTGATCAGAGCCCTTATCCTTGTCTTACCAGGTGTTACAGATCCATGCATGAGGAGAGGAGAAAAATGTCAAGATCTGGGTTTTGGGGGAGAGCAGCAAATAGGAGATGGTGAAATAGTGTAGATCTGTATGCAAATAACAGTTCTCAGGGAGGGTCAACCTAAGCAGCAAATGGGGAGTGGTATATAGCAATGTGTCATCCAAACCTGGCACAAGGCAATGACACAGAGACACAGCCGGGTCCAAAGGACAGGCACATTAACACCTTTCAGGACGGCATGCAGACACTGGTGATGTCTGTTGTTGCCTCTGTAACCTAGTTGGTTGTGGGTTTTTTTGTAGGGTTCTGATACTTCTGTGGTTTTCCTCCCTCTAATAAACCACGAATGGTGGGAGCTGTGGGTGATGCCTGCCTGCCTGCTGTGGTCCCAGGGGCAGAGCTGATGGGCCAGTGCTGGGTGACTGGGAGAGTTGCAGAACTTGTGACTGAGTACTTCTTACTGCAAAGACTGAGCAAATCTTTGCCCAGAGGTGTGACTGGGGCTTCCTTGGCTGCCTGGGATCAACAGTGCTGCTACCAGCTGGAGGTGAAGAAGAAATGTGCTCAGGCAGGGCTTCTTCTAACAGTGGCTGCAGGGTCCTCGGTCAGAGAGCACAAGTGCATCCCAGTCCTGGGGTCTGCATAAGCCAACTGGGGTATCTCCTGTAATATGGTCATTCCCCCAACGACGACTCCAGAAATCAGGCTGGGACTGCGTGTGGGCAGAGAGTCTGGAGAAGACAGTCTAGGTCATCCCTGCTGGCTCTCTGAACTCAGTTTTGATTTTGCCTGTTTACCTGCTCACGGCAGGCCTTTCTGGCTCCTTCTCTTTTGTGCACAGAGCAGGTATAAGAAATACCTGCCGTGTTTTCCTTTCCCTCTTGGCTGGTGTATACAGAAAGTCAGTAGTCTGGTTCAAGAGCCAGCCTTAAGTTGCCTTTCGAAGGAAGGGTTCACACGGTGCCCTGGGACCTCTTGCACCCCGCTGGCCAGGCTTTGGGGACCCTGTGTATACTTGTGACCTAGATGATGTACTGAGATGAGTATCTGGATAATTCGTTGTGTCTCTGTCCCTGTGTGCACACCTGGTTGTGCCTTTCTCACGTTTGCTGCTGCTGCTGCATGCAGAGGCTGAGTCACAGCGTCGCCGGCAGTCGGCAGGTGCCCACAGCAGCCCGTTTAAATGGGTCCAATCCTTTATGCCTGTGACAAGGTTTTGAGGGAGGTGAGGATGGCGAGTGACCTTTCCTTCTTGGCAGCTTTGTGAAATAAACAGGAGATCTCAGAAGCTCTCCCTGCATAGTTTTGCTTTTTCTTTCCAATTGGAATAAAAGTACCAAGTGGTGAGAGCTTGTCAAAATCTGGACTTTTAGGTGACGTACGTGCTCACCAAAGGGAAAATGGGGATGGAATTCAACAGCTTCTTACAGAGTAACAGGCTTCCACTTAAAAAAGGTTCTTGCCCAGTTTATGAAAAAATACAAACAAATCCCACAAATGCATAACAAATCCCATTGTTTTGTTATATTGCAGTCTGCTAAGGGTCAAATTGGCGCTGTAGGAAACAGCACTGGACTTTTAAAAATAAGGAAGGTGTCTAGGATGTTGCCTGCTACTCTGTTTTATGCAGCAGTTAATTTCTTTCATTCTCCCTTCAAAATTGCATTTGTTTCTCCAGGAAGGTTAGAGCAGTGCTGGGCCTCAGGTGTAGTGGACCCAGAGATCAGCAATTCTCAGAAAAGGGAAAGCTGTAAGGAGTGGGTTTCTGTGGTCTGGGTAATAGAGCTTAAGCAGTGAAGTTGGATACTGCTGAGTAGTTGGTGGCTGGGGGGGTTTGGATCCTGCCTACAGTAGCCTTGGGTGCCAAAAGAGATAGAAAGTCTCTCCCTTTCCAAGTCGTATCAGTCTAGCTTGGAAGATGAGACCTGTGCAGTGTTCGTTCTGGCATTCCCTGCTGTAGTCCAGCCTCCAGTTTCCTGGCTTAGGTAGCAAATTTACCAAGCACTTTCCAGGCTAGCAGGTAAGAAGCTGTGATTGTTGTCAAACTGTAACAGCGCTTTAAATCAGAGCTTTTTTTTTTTTTTCCTTCCATTTCCCAGAGAGAAAACATGGGTTAATAAAACCTGTCCTTGCGGCTAGTTTAGTACGGTGAAAGTCATGTCCCCACCATAATCTCTGATCAGCTTTGTTGTAATTTAGTGAAGCATTTAACTTGTCTCCAAGTTTGTTTGATTTAATCATACTCTGGAGAAACGTCTACTGAAAAGAGCTGCTGTCTGAATCAGGGCCTTGGGAAACAGCCATGAAATAAATGATAGAGCAGGTGCTGGGCTGTACATGTCTGCTACTGGTTGCAAAACATGGGAAGAGGAAATTTTTGTTCTGCAGATCATGCGAGAGCCCAGTAGACATCAGGAAAATGTTAAAGCATAAATTGCTTTGGAGAAGGAACGTAAAGCAGCTCTAAAAGGCTGGTGAGTACAGTGGTGAGCGCACAGCCCAGCTGCAGTCTCCACAACAGAGGTGGTCTAGGGGCATGAGAACTCATGTACCTCTACCCCTTGAGAGGTCTATGTACTGAGGTCTCACTGAACATGCTTGGTAGACCCCCTAAGCATGCCCTGTATACAGCTGCCCAGGCTCAGGGAACTCTCTAGGGTGTTCTCTTTCATTTTTGTAAATAGCAGAGACTTTCTGAGAGGCTATATTTGATGCTTTGTGGGGGACACTCTGTCCTTTGTCAGATGTATGCCATATGACTGGGTTGGTATCTGTTACTCCCTAAAGAAGGAAGATGGAGTCTGGCTCATTAGTAAAGATTGGGATGAACACATGTCACTTTCCACAAGGCAAAAGCCTGGGGCATTTGTTGTTCCTGCACCAATCTGGAGTGCTGCTTTTGTATGTCCTGCTCTTTGGCTGCAGTGATCCCTAGAGAATTCCTTAGCAGTAAAATCCCATAAAAAGCAGTACTGCACAGGGCAGGTGTTCATTTTCAGAGGTTGTGACTCAGTTTTGTAGGCATTTAGGCCAGAGAGCAACAACAGGCATTTCTGACACCCCAGGCCAGATTATTGCTACGTTTCAAATGCTCGTCCAACCAGCTGGGGAAAAAAAATGCTGCTTCTGAAAAAAATGGGGAGGTAACTGGGAAAAATGCAGCCTCTTTGCCTTATGTGTGGAAGTCGTTTCCTGGCTCAAAACGTAAGAGAATATTTTAATCATAGTAGGAAGAAAAAGACAAGTCAAAGAGGGGGCTTTGGCCAAATCATTAGAAACATATTGGCTTCTAATAGAACATACTGGGTGACCCCAGGGAATCAGTGTCAGCATCAGCTTGGCAAAAAAATGAAGGTGCGTCTACTTCTGCTGGACTGCTGGCTGCATGGTAGGAGAAATGTTAGCCCTTTCTTTTGCTTTCTTCCTGCAGGGTAGGCTTAAAATCTCTTGATAGCTCTCACCTGAAAATTAAGCAAAGTGCGTACAAACTGCCAGCAGTGCCCTTTACTTTACCTTTCTCTGGCTGTTTGCCTTTGGATCAGAGCTCCTTATACAAGTTTGGAGAAGACAGGATAAATAGAAACAGAGAGTGAAAACTCCAGAGTTGGAAATATTTCGTCTTATTGCTGTGAGTATCACAGCAAGCCCTGTTAGCAGTGGGGACCTCTCTCTGCTAGCACTGTAAGTAGGTTGTGGGGTGATTCCTCCTGGTGGTCATATCTGTTCTGTTGCTCTAAGAAACCTGCTTTTATGGTACACTGTGACTAAAAGTTGCTGCATGTGTAGCATGAGGCAAGTTGTAGCAGTATGTTTGACCTTCTTGTGTATGGTTCAAGCAAGCCAGATTTTCACTGAACTGAATATTAAGGATCTTCAAATAGACTGTGCAAGATTCAGCAAGGAGCCAGTGGATTGCAGGTTGAGCGGTGGGTTACCTCATGGGATTCTCGTTGCACATTTAGCTGTGGCATATGCAGAAGACTAGTTTCAACTCTTCAAATTTCCAAATTATTTCTGTTTTGGGTCAGAGTAAAGGCTATCTAAATGCTAATGTTTCTGTTGAGTATGTCATAGCTATTATAGTATGTGATTTTCAGGCTTGTTCATACTTGATGTGCTACTTTTTTGTAATCATGTGCATCAACAGTTCTTCTACACGTTAACATATTTTGAGGCTGTGTAGGAGTTATGTGCCAGAGGGAGTAAATCTAGCTATGTATATAAGGTAAATTACAAATGTGGATTATAAGTGTGAGAATCAGGGACATTCCATACCAAAATACTTCACTTGAGTCAAGTGGCCTATTTGAAGAACTCCATTAGCTTGTAGTAATAGCAGGCATTTATCCATTGTATGCCTCAGTTACTGCAGGGCTAAAATCAGACAGTTATCCAAGTTTCATACCTACTCCCTCTCAAAAGAAATCCATCCCAACTGTCTGATATGCACCCAGGCATAAGTCAGCCTCCAGACCCTTTTTTTTTTTTTTTTGGAGGCTGGTGTCAACAACAGAATTGTGACCTTTGATGTCAAACCTATTGGCATCTTTCCTATGAATGGAAAGAGTAATGTTATTAACAGGCAGCAGTCCAAGACATTGATCTTCAAACATGAAAGCTGCTTATTGTTCATTTTCAGTTTTCCACGTAGAAATGGAACACGTTTATGTTTGGGTGTGTGGCTGGGAAGCACTGAGGTGTCTGTTGGGCTCATAGGCTTTGGATTGCTATTGTAGCATAGTTTTACAGGTAAGCCCCTATGGTGAAATCTAAAGTCACTGACCAAAAAAACCCAAACCACTGACTATCAGAAATTAGATTGAACCTTGAATTCCAAGTCTGTAATCTTGTGACTTCTGCAAACTTAACAGGGTTATTTTAAAAAAGCCCCAAACCACAAAACCCAAAAACCTGCCTGAGAAAATGTCTGTAATCTCAAACCCTGCATTCTGGTATTTTTTCCTTAGATGAGGTTTCTGCTCAAGACTTTTGCATTACCATGAGCAGATATGGTACTTCCTTGATCAGAGACAGCTTGCTTGTGGTATTGGTTAGGTAATTTTCCTCAGCATATTAATGTATGTGCAATGGGGGTCACACAATAATACCATCTCATTTCTCTCCCTTTGCAGGCCCTCTACAATTCAATCAAGAATGAGAAGTTGGAATGGGCAGTGTAAGTATACTGTGTAGAAATTAGGAATGTAAAAATAGTACCTGTGTAGTAATCTGCTTATACATCTATGTCACTGTCTGAGTGGGCTCCAAATCCTGTAGAAGATAGCCAGCGTACGTAATGAGTTTGTTTTTCTGCTAATGAATGACCTGGCAATACTGCCTCATCTGTTTCTCCAGCAAGGGGAGTTGTTAATGATAGGAGCCAACTGCATTTGTAAGGAAAGAGGACATTTCATTTAGTAGGAAACTTCAGCCTGAAAAGAGAGAAATTAAATCCTCCATTGTTATATGACTGCATAAATAAAACAGAAGTTGACTTCTCCCTTTATCTTTCGGTACATTGTGTCAGAACCACTGAATAGAAACACACATCTTGGATTGAGTTTCCTGCTGTTGGTTTATTGTCTTGGTTTGTCTCCTGATTAACTATGGATAACTTGACAACAACCTAATATGAAAGATGATAAATTGGACAAAGTCTGATATCCCCCATCTTTAGCTGCTTTCGACAGGCTAACACTTGTTAACTATGGAAATACTGCAGACCGGAAAGAGCTTCAGTTTCTGATTGTGTTAAACTGACATTTCTCTGTGCTTAGGTTTTATGTGGTCTAGGTATGCCAGCAAAGAGTAGGTGGGGTCTGCTTTAGATTTTGCCTCCTGCAGAATAGTGGCTTTTGGTGTGTAATTAAAGAATGATGTCTTTTATCTATTTTGACTGTACAAGATGTTCACCTGTGTGAATTTACACATCTGAAACCTCACCTGTCTAGGATGCATGCTCCTGCAACTCTTCTGGTAGAAGACCTAAAAACTGCCATAGGTCTTGCAAGCCCATTAGCTTCTGATCTTCCTTAAGTTCATCATCTGCAAATGAACTTCTTGTCAGAATGTGCATCCTTATGTACAAGGGCTGCTGGTCCCAACTGGGATTGCAGCTCCTGTTCAGAAATGTGTGAAATAATGTCAGAGTAGTGAGCAAGGTGTATCACCAAGAAGTAAAGGGAATCACCAAGAAGTTCCATCTCTGATAAGCCTCATAAAAGGTGTGATGGGAGACATTTTCCCAAACTGTGTCTTGGACCTGGAATATACTGTGTCTTACATGTCACACCACCACAGTTGTTTGCAAGATACTCCTTCACAGGCACTTTAGACATAACAGAATCCATTATGTGACTTTCTTGATGTCAGAATTTTCCTCCAGCTCTTGGCAAGAGACCATACTGTGTCTAATACTCTTGGGCAGCCTCCAGGTGGGAACTGGCTCATTCCTGGCTCTGCTCCCATGAGCTTCAGTCAAGGTGATTTATGAGATAGCTTGTTCCTGTATAGGTAGTAACTGCTTCGACGTTTACATAGTACAGTCCATACCATTGCTAATGAATTGTTTGGGGGAAAGTTGTAAGCAGGCTGGAAAAGCAGAATCCTCCTTAAATAAGGCTTTTGGATATGGATGTAAACCCACCTTCTCCCAGTAGAATGTGACCAGTTGTCCATTTCAGTCTCAAACTTGGACATATAGCTGGGACTGATATGACAGTTACTTAACATGCTGTGAAACAAAGCTCATGCTGGTCATAGTCAAAGATGTTGTGCCTTTACCTTTAGGGCTAAGAGTGCTGGCTGGAAGAGAGAGCATGAATGTGTTTCTCCTCACTTTTACAGAGATATATGGTTGGTGTAATCACCTCAAGGAGCCCCATCATTGCCTGAGCTAGAGGGAGAAGGCACAATGCTTCTTGCTCTGCTATCATGATCTGCAGAGAAGGGTGGATAGGAAGTGGATATAGTTGGTTTTGTTGTGATGGGACTGAGGAAGATCTTCTCTCCTTTCCAAAAAAGTATCTCTTTGCTTCCCTGATGCAGTTGGCAAGGGAGGAAGTAGGAAGTATGGTGAAGTTGGAAATAGTACTGCAAAACTCAGCATAAGCTCCCTCATGACGCTGGCATGTGGAAGGAATGCCTTTCCTATAGCCAGAATCCCTTTGAGGATCTAAGACTCTCTTTTATGAGCTAAGCAACAGTGTAAGAGCTTCTCTGGCAGTATGTTATTTGCTGGATTTAATGACTGTCAGTAGGTCCATAGGCAGGGGAGGGTAACAGTGATAGATAAAATGGGGGGAAAACTGCTATATGATCCTTATCTTACTAGTTGGGAGCTAGGTGAGTCATCATCCTAGATGTTTTGCTGTCCATTTCCAGTAGAATTACAGTCTGATCCAAAGCCCCAGAAAGAAAGGGCTACCATTGATTCCAGTGTTGTAGTCAAGAGAAATGGCACCTTAATCAGCTGATGTACTTCAGAGAATTTCAGTAGTAGTATTCGTTTATCCTTTATGATCAGGGAAGTGCAAGTACGGCTCTGGAAGAGAGATTGATTTTTCTGCGGTAGTTCCAGGTTCAAGTTCTCTGAAAGGTTAAAAGCGAATCACATACTATGATCTGTAAAATAAACAGATCTGTCCTCAAATTTACCCTGAACTGGTGAATGTGGGATCCTGAATGCTCCTACTCTACACTGCACCCCCTAAATTTTTGGGTGACTTTTCACAATAGAACTGCCAGAAAACACTGCCATTTGCTTGGCATGCCTTTGCTTGCTGCTTCCTCTTGCTGGCCTTGTTGTACAGTGTCCGGAGAGAAAAGAGAAAAGCAGTAGGGGAAAACTAACAATCAGAAACATTATTATCCTGTTTTTTGTCTCATTCCATATTTCCTCTGTACTGCTTACAGTTCTAGATCTCTCCTGTCTGTTGGACAGTGGTTCATTTTTTTGAACAGCGAGCAAAACATGAAGTAGTGATGGGACCTCACTGAAGTCATTAGCAGAAGTTCCTACTGACTGCAGTGAAGTTACGTACTATTTCATGCAGTTAGTCCAATGCATCCTGTTTCCAGAGGACTGAAGTCACTGGAACCACCCCAGTAGTGCATGTAGCCCCAATAATCATGTCATAATTTCTCATACTGCTTACATTTTCTGGAGGGACTTGATATTTCCATGAAATTTTTTCATCCTCAAATGGTAAACTTTTGGCCTTCAACTCTGATATCACCCATAAGACAAAAGGAATTCAAGATCCTGTGGACATTAGCAGTGAGATTCAAAGAATTGGGCTTGTTCAAGTGGAAAAGGGAGCACCGAGGAGAGGGACCCAAGTGTATTTTTTTCAGTGCATAAAGGCTGTATCAGAGGAGAAGTGTGTGAATTACTCTTCTCACCCATTGTGGATGTGCTTAAATTTGAAACAAGGGAAGTTTGGGTTAAACATTAAAAAATGCTTCCCAGTAATAAGCTTTTCAAACCAGCACATAGGTTTGCGTGGACAGGCTATGGAAGTACTTTCAGAGGAGGTTTTTGTGAACTGGTTAGTCTTTCCAGAATGGGTTAGGAAGAGTGGATCCATCCTTAGAGTTTTAGAGATGGATTAACTGGCCTCTTAACATCCCTTCAGGCCCATTGTCTATAATTTTATGGCCCAGGCTTTGTTAGGTATTTCTCATCCTTTCTCTTTTGCAAGGATCATCATCAGTTTTAAGCTGAAGAAGAAAAATTTGTTTGATTTCAAAGGTGCCAGAGCTAAATATGTTTTGTTTGCATGATGTCTACATGGAAATGTAGTGGTTAACATTATTTTTCTCCATTGTTTGTAATATTATGTCTCCTTCCTGTTTAAGGTGATAGGAATAAAATCATAATCTTAAAATAGGCTGAGTGGTGATCTAGAATTAACATATGAAATCCCAAAGTGCTGCTTAAAAAAAACGCAAAAACTAAATGGCTGCATTTGAGTAATTTGTATCCTGAAAGATTTCTGTCAGCAAGATAGTGTAGTTTTCAGGAGAATCATTTGGTTTTTGCCTAGTTGATGATGCAGGGTTTTTTTCCCGGAGAATTTTAGACATGGACACAGTATATACTTTTTTGTTTTTCTGAACTGCACTGAAAAACACTCTCCTTCGAGCCAAACCAAAATAGGTCTTTGAGACAGTGATGGTGGGAAAGGGCCGCTGCCAAATCCTTTCTGTGTTTCCTGCGGCAAACTGTGACGCTGAGACCAGGGTGATTATAAAGACGTCTGTGCTGAAGCTCACCTTTTTCTAGGTCAGACCCAGAAATCTCTCCCCATTGTAATTAACTCTTTGTCTCCCAAGTTCTAGGATGCTTCTTCTTTGCAACTTCAGGATTGCTTTTAGAGAGGGGGGTCAGATGGGAATCATCTGGTTCTCCTTTCTTCTCTCCTCCTTTTGGGAAAGGTGCCAAAACTTCACTGGTTTCTTAAGTCAGTTTCCTAACACAGATACTATCAGTTCCACAGGTTCATATAATTATATGTTACAAATCTGAATATATTTTTAAATGCCAATTTTTAAATGGATAAACTCAGGCTTTTGCCATGTCATGTAAATTTTCTATTTGAACAAATGCAGAGACGAAGCAGACTTTTAAGAATGAAGGGCTTGGCCCTGTCTTTTCAGCTTAGTGATTTCAGCATTTTTCCAAGGCAGAGCCTCAAATCAGACCGTAGGCCATACAGAAACAGTTTTGTTACTGAGAGAACTGGATGGTAATTTTCTCCCTGAAGACAAAAATGGGACTTTCTTGTATAGGCTCTTTCTGCGGAGAGGCAAAAATTTATTTCTTCATCAAAATGGCAATATCTGAATTTTTGCATGTGTTTCAAATCTGCATGTTTAAGAGGCAAACTCTTTCCGGTTGCCAGTGATCATGCATTTGGGAACACAAACATTGCTGTTTCAATGCTGTGTCTTCAAGTGACAGAGGAGGCAGATTCTGGCTTTGGTGTGCTAGTTCTCATGGGCTGCCAGTGCCCTGGTTACTGCTCTGTCTGCAGGTCCTTTTCCGAAGAGACAAGTTAAGAGAGATGGAACTGAAGCTCCTTGTCTTGGGAAGTCTTGAAAATATCACATGCCATAAGCAGAGTGTTGGAGAACCTCTAAAGGTGGTAGCCTTTTCCTGTCACCGCTGCCCTGCAGAGCAGAGACTCTAGTACCTATGCGAGGGTTCACAGCCATCAGCCCCTTTCAGTCATCAGAGAGGGGTCTTCAGAGGAATCAATCCCAGATCCAGAGCCAGCAACAATCTCCCTCTGCTGATCGAAGACAGAAAATCTCCGGAGACTTCTCCAAACCTAAATGGACCCTCATTATGACGTTTTGCTAATGAAATGTGTGTTGGAGCCGACATGGTGGGTTTTTTTTCTCCAAAGGCACAGGTATGGGCTATTTCCTGTACCAAGTGGAAAGGAGACATGCCATGTCTGCCCCTGACAAGGACCTGAGCTCTGCCTGTGTGACACGAGAGCCATGACACTGAACATACCTGCACAGAGACACCACCCACTGACTCTTACCTCTGCATCACTGGAGGCCTTCACTCTGGGGATGTTACAGGATTTGAATCGTCTGTGAGAGCCATCTGAGGATGAGGAAGCAGCTGCACCACCACACGCTAGGGTTTCAAGCAAAGATCAGCTTTCAAGTGTATGTATCCAGAGGCCAGCTGAATTTTCTGCAGTTCTTGCTTCTTGCAGCCATACCCTAAAGGCTGGTGAGAAGTAAGCTCAAATTGTTATGTCCTTGATAAAGCCTATCCAGGTCCTATCTATTCCTCCAACGCTGGAGGTTACGTAAGCAAAGGCTAATACCTGAACTGTTTTGCCACTTCGAAAGTCCTCCCAATTATCCTGCTTTCTTCTTGTGTTTGACCACTGAAGCAACATGGAGTATTTGAAGAGGTGGGTCCTAGATCCCCTGGTTTTATTACCGCTGGTGTTTCACATTCAAGATCAGAGGGAGATAGAGGCTCATTTTGGTCCTATTTTCTCAGCTGTTCATTCATTTCTTGTTCTCTATAATGAGTCCCTGCTGCCTGTCTGGTTCCCTTCATTGCATCTTATAGACTGGCTCGTGCATCTTGACCTCATGAATCTTGTCAGAGCACTCAGCTCTCACTAGTGCCCGAGTCTCAAGGATGTCCTATTTTCAATGACAGATGAAAGGACCAATTAAAGGTTTGTTCAGTGCTACTAGTAGTCGTGACAGCAGATGCTATTTTGTCCTTGTCTGCCCTGTGTCTGCATTTGTCTCTTGAAGAATTCCTGTTTAATAGCTACCCCAGAGATGCTGAGTTCGAGAGCACTGTCCCCAGCACTAGTGGTGTCTAGGATGCCCAGGACTGCTCATTACAACGTCTGTGGCTACTTGGATAAGGGCACCAATACATCCCTACAGGACAGTTGATCAGTAGAAGATAATTCACTCCCATAGCTCCAAAGGAGATAGCTTATTCCAAAAAAATGCTAAGTCATTTATTGCAGTAGGTCTCTGCTGACAAGGAGAAATCCTCTGTGTCCTTGGCTGAGATCCCAGAATTCACAAGGCACTTCTATGTGACAAATCAGCCTGAGTGCTTGTGCCCTATGAGAGAATTTAGTCTGGATTATGTACCACAGACTTGTGTTGAGAGAATTTGCTCCTGGAATGGACACGTATCTAAGAAACATGTCACACAATGGTCCAGACTTGCCAGCAGCTAGTAAGTGTGGGAGACACAGAAAGGGTGGGAACAAACTTCCTATACTCTTTCAGTTAAGAGAGAGCTTCAACCAAAGCATGCATGAAGAAATCCTTATTGCTTTTACCGAAAAAAAGTTTTTTGCAGATCTCTCTGTTCTGGCATGGGAAAGCACTTACCAATAGGTTGAATGATGCAAGGACTTCTCTCCCTTGCAGGAATCAGGTCTTCAGGTGAAAGTTTTGTTCCTCTTAATCAGGAGACCTTGCAACACAACACCATGATGGTATGGTGAACCACCTTGGCTGTATCTCTTGCAACTAAATCAAATGTCTGGCACCTCTGTGTGACTCTCAGACCGAATGTCAATGTGCAGCATCTGTATCCATACTGTTGAAAAGTCTTGCCCTCCAAAAGAAGATGCTTGCCTCTATACTGCCTGTTGAGGTGGTCTGTGACTGTGCTGATTCCTAGTGTGTTGTTTGGAAATTGTTTGGAACTGTGCTGGCCTCAGACCATGCCAAACACAAAGTAATATGAGGTGGTCAAAGTCAAATGCTTGGGAACATGCCCTCACGCTGCTGAGCTCACTAATAAATCCCCTGTGTCTCTGGATTTGGGGTCCTTGTCACACCGGTCTATTATCCTTGTATCTCCTCAGCCTAAGTTATTCCCTAGAAAACCATTTTAGCAGAGAGCAGGACAGATTGTTACTCTAGCCTGCAGTTCTAGAGTGACATTTCTTTAGATGCCCCATAAGCAGACATGGTTGCAGTGTGCCCCAAAAGGAGCTTATGGACTGACATAAGCTTGCTAATCCTTGTCTGATACACACCTTTGAACGTATGTGTATGACTGACAGGTCTGCCTGAGCTTGCTCTCTACAGATCATCTGGATCCAGTGAGGTGCAGCAGCTTGAAATCCACCCCTACTATTAGCAATAATTACACTCAGATGATAATGATTTTTTTTTTTTTTTTTTTTTTAATCAGGTGCTGCTCTTAAGAGAAGCATAGCTACCATGATTTTCCAATGACAGCCTTCATCCTCCCTGACACCTTTCCCAGTAATCTGGAGGGGAATGTGTGGGGACTTCAAAAGACACAAGGCTGCTTTGTAATCTGATGCTGACTGTAGTTCCTCCACATCCACCATCCACTCAGATTCAGTGGCCTGTTCTCTGAAAACCACCATCCTACTCTTGTGATGGACACCCTTTGTTTTCTAGGTTGCCTAGTCCTTTTTGCCTTTGGCTGTGAGGTGCAAAAAGGCATTTACTAGTCAGGCAATGCTTGTGACTTGCTGAAATGGGTTGCATTGTTGTCCCCAAGAGCTGTGTTGAATACATTGCCCTAATACGTAGAATTTTGAGCAGCATTTTGTTTCTAAAATACAGATAACATAATTCACCTAGTGTAGTTTTTATTTTTAAATTACTACTTTTATGTTAGTCTGCAGAGGAAAATAAAGAAAAGGAGGTAGAGTCTGTGTTTCATATGCTAAGTTAAGGGGTAAGCCACGGTGATCTGTAGTAATCTAATTCTTTCTATCTGCATGTGAACTCATGAAGAAATTGGAGATTTTTCAGGAGAGCCCAGCAGGCAAATATTTCGCATTTTAGCACTCAAGTAAGTGAAATTAAAAATAGGTGAAGTTGCAGGACACAGAACACTCTTGAAATCTTACCTTTTGAGACTGTTAAAGGGAACCTTGGGCATTTTGGAAATCTGGTTCCCATGTCCTGTCCTGGTGAAGTAGGTGAACTGAAGCTTTGCTATAATCCAACTTTGGTTTGGTACATGTCTAGGTTTCTCTCTAAATAGGGCCCCCTATAAAGACAGAGGTATGTTTTGACAAGGTGCATGCAAGAATTACTGAAATGAAGCTTTGCTGGTGAGTCCCTTGTTCATGCTTGGTTTTCACTGCTTTTTAAGGGATGAAGAAGAGAAAAAAAAGTCTCACTCAGAAGGTACAGATGAAAAGGATAATGGGAGCCAGACAAAGGCTGTCAGTCGAATTGGCAACTCAAATAACCCATTTCTGGACATCCCTCATGACCCCAATGCTGCTGTGTATAAAACTGGATTTCTGGCTCGGAAAAGCCATGCAGATATGGACGGAAAGAAAAGTGAGTATCTTTTACTCTTAACATCTCATTTTCTTGTTATCTCTGCATAGTGCCACTTACGATGAGCCCATGTGCTTCTCAAGGCAAATAGTGCTGCTTCATTAGGGGAAATTGCAGCAATAACAAACAACGCAGCAATTGGATTATCACACTCGCACTATTAGGCCAGGATTTACAATGTTCAGTCCAATTTGCAGCAGCTCTAATGCTTGAACATAATGAGTAATGTGATAGAGCAAAGCAATGTGAATCTTTTGTGCTAAGAGAAAATGGATCTCGTGGTTTACAGAAGATAAAACAATTTCAAGTGAATTACAGTAGCTGTTCCATAGTAGTTTGGTAATTCTCCTTTTCCTTATGTGACACCAGATTGTTTCAAATCTGCCCTCCCCTCTGAGTCTGTCTTTAAAGAAAGGCTGTTCTTTATCTCTACTTGGAAGATGCTGTAACCATTCCCTTCCCTACTTTCATTGGTCACATACCCAATGAAATTCAGCAGCTTTTGGTAACAGCCAGATTTATGCCATGCAGTTCCTCCCTCCCCCTTCTTTGTAATAATCCTGCTGTGACTCTTTCTTATTTTAATTATCCTCTTTCCTTCTTGTCCTACTTACATTTGTGGTGTACTAATTATCAAAGGCTTCTGATCCGCCTGTGTGCGTTTTGTTGTTTGGACATCTTCATTTGTGTGTTTTCTATTGATGTTCTTGGGAACAGCAGAGGCTACTCAGATCATCTGCATTTTCCCCCTATCATTGCTGATGATCATCTACTCGTGGTTCACAGTATCCTGAAGGCAAAGTCTGACTTTATGATGGGTTTCTAGTAACTGCAGCTCTCTCCTAGCTGGGCTAAGGTCTTTGGCATTCACATCACGTGAAGAGCAGATTTAGATTGGATATTAGGAAAAAATTCTTTACTGTGAGGGTGGTAGAACACTGGAACAGGTTGCCCAGGGAGGTAGTTGGGGCCCCTTCCCTGGAGATATTCAAGGTGAGGCTTGACGAGGCCCTGGTCTAGTTGGGGGTGTCCCTGCTGACTGTGGGGAGGTCGGACTAGATGACCTTTGGAGGTCCCTTCCGGCCTGGACCATTCTATGATTCTATGTTTAGCTGTTATATTTTAGAAGGTACAATTGGAAGTCGGTGTTTCCAAGCCAGCGAAATCAGTGGATAAGGAACTGGCTAGATGGTCACATCCAGAGGGTAGTACTCAACGGCTCAAAGTCCAGATGGAAACCAGTCACAAGTGGTGTTCCTCAAGGGTCCCTGCTGGGACCGGTGCTGTTTAACATTTTTATCAATGATATAGACAGGGAGATTAAAGGCACCATCAGCAAGTTTGCGGATGATACCAAGCTGTGTGGTGTTGTCGATACACCAGAGGGACGGGATGTCATCCAAAAGGACCTGGACAGGCTGGAGAGGTGGGCCCAGGTGAACCTCATGAGGTTCAACAAGAGCAAATGCAAGGTTCTGCACCTGGGCCAGAACAATCCTTGCCACCAATACAAACTAGGGGGTGAGGTGTTGGAAAGCAGCCCTGAGGAAAGGGACTTGGGGGTGCTGGTGGACGAGAAGCTGGACATGAGCAGGCAGTGTGCAGCTGCAGCCCAGAAGGCCAATCGCATCCTGGGCTGCATCAAAAGAAGCGTTGCCAGAAGGTCCAGAGAGGGGATTCTGCCACTTTACTCTGC